>NW_028076767.1:50476178-50832387 GCF_014824575.4 Sturnira hondurensis
ACCAGTTAAATTAGTTTTAAATCACTGTTAGCCCTAAACAATTACTTAAGCAGAAAGATTTGGATTCCAACCAACTTTGCCACTGAATGCTGGCTGCACACCTCACTTTGATACATGGAATTGGAATAAATGTTGGTAAATGTCATTCAAATGAGTAAAAGTCACTGATGTAATAAAATGATGCTTACCCAGGTTAGACCATCATTTTACCCTCATTCTTTCCATTTCAATCAGTTTTAGTAAAAGATTTTACAGGTAAAAGTTAGGAAAATATAGTACAACTAATAAGTTATCATAATAACACTTATATTCACATTATGTTAAAATACCTTATTATATCATATCACCTGATGATTAGTCAAATTATTCTAATAATACTAGGAGAAAGGTTTAAGACTTCATCTAAACACAAATCATGTTAGGTAACCAAATATTCACTCAACTTAATCTGATGCTCTTCATCTGCACAGTGCTGTAAATAGTAAGTAATAAAGACACATCGTTAATAGGGCAGTTACTATGAGACTTAGAAAGCAGTTTCTACCAACTGTTACAAGCTAACCTATTTCTACTATAAATAAGGATGTCAGTGTTTGTTAGTTAAATGACTGAAAATTAACCCTGGACATGTGAAAATTGTACCCTCTTTTCAATTTCGCTGTGAACCTCAAACTCTTTAAAAATAAAGTCTTAATTAAAACCGGAGCTTGGATTGTTAATAAACCACTACCTTACTATTGTACTTAAGTTTTAATTTTAATTTGGCCACTCAAGTCAATGCCGAAAAGGACAAAACTGTCTTTTCAAACCACTGAAATCGAAAGGTTGTCTGATTTCTTCCTGACAGTGACATTTATGTCACCGCATGGTGCCAGTCACCTTCCTGACCAAAGCCCAACAGTTTCAACTACCTGTTCTCCACGTGGTTTGTAAAGTTAGATGATCTATATCTGTGCCATTTCTTTTATTTTTGGAAAACACACTTCCCTTTCTGATAGAATTGGATGATCAGATAAGAGCCTCCTAAAGGATAGAATTCACATAATTAGGTGCAAATATATTGGATGAATTAATTCTATACTGTCTAAAATTTCAATTGACCCAATATGTATGTCACAGACACCAATTCTGGGAGGTGG
This sequence comes from Sturnira hondurensis, assembly GCF_014824575.4. NCBI lineage: Eukaryota > Metazoa > Chordata > Mammalia > Chiroptera > Phyllostomidae > Sturnira > Sturnira hondurensis. The sequence goes on from NW_028076767.1 coordinate 50,477,318, forward strand.
ATTCATCATATCCTCACCACTTTATATTTTATTTACTCTTCCTAGGAAAGGCAGAAAGTGAGAAATGTCAGAAAGAACAAATGAACTAAATTGGCTTTATCATTGAGTAAATGGTGTTTTATTTTTATTTGGCATAAAATTGGTCTAATATCTTAATTTTCCTAAAATGGAAGCCCTAAAATATGCTTACTATTTTCAGAACAACAATGCAGATGAAACTACTTATTGTAACAACATTGCAGAAGTAAAAATAGGTTAGTAGGTATCATTAAGTACTCTTTTCAAATGCTTTGGTAAGTACAGTTAAGACAGAGAGAATCTTCTAAGTTATTCTCTCTAATATATAGAATAAGAAAGAGTTATTACATGTCTGAGACAGTTAGGTTTTTGGAATGGCAAATCTAATAAATGTCTTCAGATGGGGACCCAAAATTCTAAGGTTATTGTTTATAGACACCTGTTCTCAAAGAATGAAAGGCTAATAACTTACAGGAAAAACGTCAAATCAAAGTTAAACTAGTGGAAAGAAAAATAAGTAGGTAACACTGCTTCTACTATAAATTTTGTGTTTGAAAATATAGAATATACTAAATAAGATACATTAGCAGATATCTAAGAATTTATGTACTATAAATATATACATAGGTAATAAATTTGAGTTTACATTTAAAAAATTATGATGTTCACAACTCAAAGTAGTAGTATTCTTATTAAGGGAAAATAATGAGTCAAAATGTAAGTCCACCATCATCACGGATATGTATGTAAAAAAGTGAACATGCTACAGCATAGTCATAAGAACAACTACCATTTTTAGACCTTGACTATGGACTCAGCATAGTGCACAGCGCTTTATTTATCTTGTCAATACCCTGTGAAATAGATGGTCATTTTGCAGAGGAGAAAACTGAGTCTTAGCTAATTTAGTAGTGAAACCAATAGTAAATGGTGGGGCGAGAATTTTAACTCAGTTCTATTGACTCAAAAGGTCATGTTCTTCACTGTTAAACATATCTTGTCTAAAGTCCCAAGTGACCTAATAGGTGCCACAGTGATTAAACATAGAGACGACTTGTCAAGCATGTTCAAAAATTATGACTGTGTCCTTAAAAAGATGAGGAACGCACAATACTAAATTGGATGACAGAACTCTTTGGACTTCAGTTTTGAGCTACCAGACTGATACTCTCTAGTCAAATTGGTATAGTTGTTTGATTTAGTGATAACGCTCTGCATTTATTTGGTATATCATGCCAGGTCATGCCAACCTCACTTGCAGTTATTCTCAATACCACCCATGAGGCAATACATTATTATCATCTCCAGTTCCTAGAAGGCAGGAAACTTTCAAAAAGAATATTATAAAGGCGAATTAACCTTTTACAACTGTTTAGAAGAAATATACTTTCAAATCTCCCCCTCATCTTCAGCTATCATCATGCCCTCCTTCATTATGAAATACTATTAAAAATGTAAATTGCACTCTAAGGACGTATTTGATGTCTATCTTCAAGAAATTTATCATAGAAATGTCTTCTGAAATAAAGATACTCTCCAATTTCCAATCACAAAAGTAATTCTGTATTTAATGGTAAACACAAGATAGTGTGCTCAGAAATGTGCATCTCTGCACTTGATTCTGCTATGTTCAACTATGTTGAGAAGTTACTTGTTTCCAGTTAGTGTCATTTTGAGCAGTCAACGAATGTGTGTACTTTTTCTTTGAAATGTGTGTTAAAGCAACACAGTTAACGTTCATCTGCAAAAAAAAAGAGGAAAATAAGAAAATCGCAATGAGAAGTTTTGAGTCAATTGATTTAGCCAAGTGATCAGTGATGCAAAGAATGCTGCCAAAAATAACTTCTCATAAAAATATTTCTACTAATATGCTAGAATCAGATATGAAAGACTTCCAGGATGCATTACCTTCAGGAAATAGTGAAGATCTTTTCAAAATTTTCTACTTTTTTCAAAATTTACTTCATTTTTCTTCAAGCATTTTAAGTAAAAATAACAAACAAAAAATACATTTGGAAAACATTGTTCTGAAGGCAGCAAAAAAAGAAGTCCTTCCGTGATTTTTAAAATAATATTGTACTGTAATTCAAAGTTCAAAGAATAAGGATTATACTAAAAATCTCATCAGGTCAGAATGATGGTGGGCTCCTTTTTAAATTACAGGTTCATATCTTACAATAACCTTTTGTCAGTCTCTATAATGTGCTGTTTTATATTACTTTGTCATACAGTGATAGGTTTTGTAAACTAAGACTTACTTCACTTACTTTCAAAGACAAATGTTTGCTTAGTGTCTACAAATGTGTGCTAACTCTAGTCCCTCAGACATTCATTAGTGTTTAGAATTTGTACTTAAGAAGGACAATGGCATTGTAAACGAAAATGACCAGTAGCCAAAGGGAACATTTAATTGTTTGCAATTAAACAAAAAGTGTTGCTGAGTTCATCAAATTCACATCTTAATATACTTCAAAGCATTGCTGTCTTGTCAAAATGAAGACTTTAGTTTTCTGTCTCTTTGGAATGTGTGTGTGTATTCTCTTAATTGGTAATGAAACCTAAGCAAATTATACTCATAAGATTTTTTAAACCCACTTAAGTACAATAAATAGGCCAAGTATGTTTTGATCAAAGATTTCATTGGAATCCTCTTTTAACTTTCACCAGTTTCATAATTAACAGTTTGTACAAGCATTAGCCTATTTATAGCTTTTGCTCCGTAATGCCCCATGCTGAATGTCTCATCTCTGAATTACAACACAAACATAGCGAAACACTACATCCTTCCCTTGGTAACTGAATCATTCATTTGAAACACTGTTGCCTTGATAGAATTCTTATGGGGGGGGGGGGGTGGTTTACTGTCATTTTTATTTAGATTTCTTTATTTAAAGCTAAGTCTAAATTAAACAAAAAAACTCAAAATGTTGACTGCCTGACTCAAGTAAAGGAACTGACATGATTTTATAGGAAATCCTATTTCTAGAACCTGTAGAATATTACATAGTTTGAGTGGACTGACTCTTAGTTTTCCAAACCTGAAGGACTTATCTGTTCTTTCTCTAAAAAAGAAAAAAAAAGGCACAGTGATAAGAAAATTTAAAGTTGTGTCAAACAAATTACATTTTAGTTATTAGTGGCTAGTTTGTAAATATCAAAGATCCACTTATTATAGTGCTTGGAGCTGCATTTGCATGCTGATGAAATGCAAGTGGATGTCTGTGAACTGCAGGGTTATCTCCAGTGCAGCAGTGGGGAGCTCCAGAATCAGACAGTTGAGCATCTGACCGACTCAAGAGTCCAAGCTGCAGACCTCTTCTATTCACTTTCTTTACAACAATTAAAATATGCAAAGTGATAATTTTCCTTAAGTAGCCTTAAATGTGCGATCTATTTAAATGTGAAGAAAATTGCCTGAAGCTTCTGGTGTGAGGGACAAAAAAGAATAAATTATGCAAATAGCAGAAAAGGACTCTAGCACTTGAACGCCTAATTTTCCTGTAATAAGCATACTGTTTCATTTAATTTTTTGCCTCTTATTAAAAGTGACAGTTCTTTTGCACTGTCTGATGGTTATATCTGACACAAGCTAGGGAAATGACTGCTAGACTAAATGCTAAAGCATTTTGGTAGCTTTTTTAGATGATGGTTACATTCACAAAGTAATTATGCACTGAAGAGTAGAGAAATAAGGTTTAATTACACAGTAATCGCTTCTGATGGACACGGCAGAAGTGTGAACACCGCCAGACTGCAATCCATCAATGACAAACCCCTGGCCACTTTTAATTCCTCCTCATTTGCATCATAACCTCCGCACCAAGTTGCACAAATGCTGTTAAATGTTAATAGGAGCTGTCTCTCCACTCAAAATGAATGCTTAAGCTGTTTCATTTTTTTTCTCCTCCACCTCAGACCTTCAAAACCAGCTCCTCTCTGAGAGCAGGCATTAAGCACAGAGCATGGTGCGTGGTCACTGTTGTGCTAATTGGGAGCAACACTTAAAGTTTTATCTCTCAAGCGCTAATAATGCACACTGCTGACAAACCAGTGAATAAGTAATGTACTTGGAGGAGGTGGGGGGAGAAAGGCATGCCTAGAATGAAAAATGCAGTTGGGACCGTTGTTCAGTGACTAGCTATTTGATTAGGCCCTGTAGTCATATTTAATCCAGATCCTTGGGGAACATAGACAAAATTACATCTTCATCTCATCAAACATTCAGCTATATTTAAGCATTCAGCTGATCAAGCTTTTATTGTTTCTCTTGCAGCAACAGAGAGACAATGTTGTCCTGCATTCTTCAATTCCAGAAGCTGAGCTGTGGGTTAGGGAATCCCAATAGCAAAGGAATAAAATAATTCTGGTCACTATGCACTAATATTCAAGTTGATAAAACCTCCAGCCTTCAATCCTAGTTGTACAGTCTTTAGTACTCAATCTCATTTTCTCTATTTAAAAAAAAAAGTTCTTCACTCTACCTCATCTTTAAAGTCCATTTCCTGGGATAGGTCTACATCATGAAGCTGCAGATGGTTCTTTTTCTATTAAGCAGCAGGTATCATTCTTGTCTCGACAGGAGGAGGCTCCACCTGCTGCAGGCCCACCAATGCTTCCCGCCGACCACTTTGCAGGACAGGAAAGGTAATTTGTAAGCCGTGCGCTAAGTTTAACAGTAGACTCTAAAGTGACAAAAGAGCCATTTTCTGCATGAAGATTGAGAATTATCAACACCTTTCGGTGCGTAACAGTTAAGCCTTTATCACTTGAGGAGCGGCTGATAAGGTTAAGAACACTACACAAACTGCTCATTAGCGGAAAGGTTTGCCGTTTACATTAAAGACTACTGGGTACTGAAGTTCCTCTACTGAGCAGTACCTCTCTGGCATTTGAAAAGAATGAGCTGATCGGTGTACATAAATGAATACAGAAAAGGAGACCTGCAACGTTCTGATATTAGTGAGGTTTTTCTCAAGCTCAGAAAATGGTAAGCCTATGAAGTGTGTTCAAAGGGTGTGTGATCTGGTAGGTAAGGCCCGAGATTAGAAACCATAAGACCGGTACTCCGTTCTGTATTTTACCACAGACTAGCTGTGTGACCTTGGATGAGTAATTTATATTTGATGAAAACTAGAACATGAGATGATTTAAGTATGGAATGTTAGGATTCGGTAGGCTGCGTCAGTAAACAATCTGAATCAGTTGCAAATGTCAGACAGAAAAGACTGTTTAGGACCCAGTCATTCATTTTGTGGTGGTGAATTGGATTAGAAATTACAAATTAGAGTTTATTTCATTCATAGAGTCTGTATGTGACCAGAGAAATGAGACTTATTTCTATACCCCTACTATATATTTTTCAAATAAATAAAATATGGTAAACAACCTCGGAAGTTATCTATAATATTGTACTTAGTTTATGACTGTAAATAATCATATAAGGTGGTTAGTATTAATCCTATTTTGGAGATGAAGAAACTGAAGTGCAGAGTTTATATAACTTGCTAGGACACTATGTCTGAGTAGCTACAGTGGAGTTTGAACCCAATTCTGATTTTAAAGTCTACATGTTTAACCATGTTTCTGGATTAAGATGTATCTCTACAGAGCATACCAACACAAACTAAATCTCATTATTTTCCATCCTCTTTGGCTACAGGACTTTAGTCCTATTCATCACACTCTCTTTATTTTGCCTACTTAACTGTTTATGAAATCCAGCCCCATAAGAGAGAGCAAGGCTGAACTCCCGTCACATTAGAAATATGCTAAATGCTATAAGCCTGGCAGTGAGAGACAAATACCATATGATCTCGCCTACAAGTGGAACCTAATCAACAAAACAAAGAAGCACGCACAATAGAACCAGAGACACAGAAATAAAGAACAAACTAACACTGGCAAAAGGGGAGTGGGGAGATGGAAATGGGAGAAAATAGGGGAAGGTTCATCAAGGAACAGGCATAAAGGACACATGGACAAAGCCAAAGCAGGTAGGATCAAGGGTGGGGAGGTGGGGATGGGGGAGGTGGGAGGGTGCAGCAGGGGGAAAATGGAGACAACTGTACTTGAACAACAATTAAAAAATAATTATAAAAAAAGAAAAAAGAAATAGCTCAACCTACTGATAACATCAGGTCAATATTGAAGAGCTGTCCTTACAAAAAAAAATACAGCTTTCCACTTAATTTGTTGAGGTTAACATAACATTTAAAATGTCTGTGATCACCTCAGAAACTATTAATGTATCAATGGAGATGTTCTTGCAACCTCTTTGTGAAATGTATGTAAGCAATGTGTCTTTCAAACATGTCTGTACCTACAGATCACCCAATGTACTCTTGTTTACAATGGATGTAAAGTGTGCTGGCTTGAGGCAAATTTGTTTTCATTCCCACAACCACAGTTTAGAAGATTTTTTGCTTCAGTGCCAATTCTTCCCCGCTTGGGAATGAAAGTAAGCCAATATTAAGAATAAATGGCTAAGATCTTTTAGCACTATTCCTCATTGTTAGATCAGGCTGAAGAAGAAACAAATGAGGTATATATTTAGAGAGGAGATTCACAAAAAGCACTGATGAAGGAAGAGAGTGTGCAACCCTAAGAGAAGCAACTGTGCTGGCAGGGAGAGATATATGTGAGGTGCATGCATTTTGTAAGAAAAAGGAAAGCAAAGAAAATTACTTTTCTTTTCTCACATCGTCTTTCTTCCTGATATATCAGTTGTCTGCATTTTGATAAAACACCCCAGCTAGCTTCTTTACAAGCGTATTTTAGGCACTTCTGAGATATGTCAAGCTACTAGAGTCTGCCCTGTATGAATAAGCACAGGTTCTAAACCCAGGTGGTCTCTCTTCCAAGAATCCTGTTTCAGGATGTGTCGACAATACCCAGGTAATTTAGATACTTCTTTTCCCTTGAATCACTGCTGCAATATACCCATAATTCCAGTTCTTCTCTTGTAAGTGAAGATTGTGGTGCCAGCCTATGGATTAACATTTACAGATTTCTGTCTCCATAGAAATTTTGCATGGTCATGTAGTTAATACAATTATAATTTCTTCTTTAATGTCTTTCTCCACTCCCAGATTATAATCTCCTTCAAGTCTATCCGTGTTGTACACTACTGTGCTCCCAGTACCCAGAATAATATATTGAATCTTTCAGGACACAAAAGCTATAAACAATAGGTGGTTGTAAGCAGGGAGCAGGGAAATGATACTAAAAGATCTCTTAGTAATTTACAATAGTGAAAAAAACAAGAAAGAGAAAGCTATGTGAAGATGTACTAAAATCCTGAGCTCTGATGTTTTTAGGAAGAGAGAGACATGATAGAGAAAGCTCTGGCTGTGGGTCGCTCAGATCCAGGAGCCTTGTCTTTTTAATGCAAATATGTAAATTTTGAGGAATGAGGTCTGCATAGGAAGAAAAAGATATTCAAATTGGTTTAGACATGAAAAAATAAAGATGAGGAAAAATAGAGAACTACATGATCAAACAAATTATTTACTTACTATTATTATTATAAATCACTCATCATTAATGCCTAAAAAGGGTACAGCAACAAACCTACGATCACCTGTGTTAGTTAATTTTGAGGTGTTCTTTTTTGATACAATATATGATTTTATAATCTGTTGCTATGTAATGTAATCATCAACTCACACTTTCAAACTAGAGAAAAGGTTAAGTATAAATTTGAATTCATGATTTCTAATTATAATTGAAAACTATTTGAATGTAAATCAATATTATACTATTAGTCTATACCGTGAGGACAATTTCTCAAACTCCATGTATGCAGTATATCTACCGTGAATTAATCTAGAAATGTGTCAGTTCTGTCTTCCTGTACCAGCATCATAAAGGGCCCAATATACTTAGAGATCCCCGAATCAAAGCGCCGTGCAAGTAGGAAGTGGTGCACATATCATTAACCTTTCTGCGCTTGTTTCCTCATCTGTAATATGAGGTTAATGACATTTCTGTACCTCACAAAAATGTTGTGCGAATTAATGTTTGTAAAGCCCTTTAAGATCTACGGATGAAAGATGCCATAAAAGTCCAAAGGTGATAATATAATAGTTATTGAAATTGGAATCACCAATAATGCTGGGAACTGAATATATATTTGGTTGCAAGGCACCTTGTGCATTATGAATTCACAGGCACTTACAGAAGCTTACGGTTTCAAAACTGGTGTGTGTGTATGTATGCATGTATATATATATATATATATATATATATATATATATATATATATAATAAATCCTGAAGAGAAATTACCCATATGTTATAAAGCAAATGGATGTAATTTGTTCATAACTGACAAAAAACACAGTATCAGAGTCCACATTTTTCTACATTTTGTTATACTGCAGTACAATACACTGAATCTATAGTCAAAAGCGTGTAACATCAGAATGGTCTATTTAGAAAGAGGCAGTAAATCACATGTTAAAATGCTAAAAAGATTTAACAAAGTTGATATCTATACCTCTTAATACTGCTGTATTTTTTAGTTTACATTTTGAATCTATTTCAATAGTTTATACATATTAAGCGCAAAATACTGAACAGCAATTTTTTGAAAATAAAATATAATACAAATTATCAAATGATACCTGTTTGAACAAATACTAAAGTGGAAATTAAATATTTTTCTAAAAGTTTCAAAAGGGATTTTACTTAATCACTATAATGGTAGAAAAGAAAAAATATTTTTTTCAATATAGTTGCTATATTTAAAAATATTTAAATATCTTATATTTATTTATGTATTTATTTATATAGCTATCCACTTATTCATTCACTTACTTAACAATTCATTCACTTAATAATAATGTTTATTTGTGCCACACACGATGTAATAATTGGAAAATCCATGTTGTAGAACGTATGCGTGAACATGAATGTGTGTAGGCTCATATGTGGAAAAACTCTCTAGAAACATGAACACCATTCCATTACAAAACTATGTAGTAATTACATCTAGGAAGTGGTTTGAGATTAAAGGTAACATCCTTTGTTACCAAAAGGATGTGTAACTTTTTTAATTCTTCAAAGTCTCATTCACATAATCGAAAATAGGTTTGAAAGATTATTTTTATAGTGCTAAGTAAAAATGAAGATTAATGAGATAAAACTCAGTTAAAGCACTAAAATCAGAATTCAAATAACAGTAAATTTATTGTGAAACACACTGAGAAGGAAGGACAAAATGTTAAAGGGTGACTCATTGTCCTTGATTGCAGTTTAGGAGAATTAACATGCATTTTTTTGTTTTGCTTTGTTTTTTCAAGACACATCTTAAAGACTTCTGAGATTTAATGAGAAGGAATGCAATTTTGACTTTTAATCCAATGAAGCATGATTTTCAACTAAGTAGAAATAAGGTTAACTTCAAATGATAGTGGCAAACCAGTCAAGGAAAAACAACAGAGTTCACAATTAAGTCAAGGAGTCAAACAAACGTTATATTTAGAAAGTTAAGAGCTTTGTTTTGGTTGCTTTGGAGGTTTTCTCCAATTTATGGGAGGTTCAAGGTTACCAAGCTCAACATCCAGAGCTCAAAGTCATTCCAGAGTTACTCAACATTAGAGTTCAAAGACTTAAATGCATATTACAACAGAAAAATTTGAAACCTGGGACTACTGACTTTATAAGTAATTTACAGTAGAAGACCAAATGGGCCAGAATACCTCTAAACAGCTCATAAGAATAAAAAAACTATATTTAGAGGTTAAAACCAAGGAGCTCAAACATGTTCAATGTATTATCAAAAATTGTAAGTTCTTGTTTGCATATTGATAAATAAGACACTTTCTAAAAAATTTGCATGCTAGGTAAATATAATTCAGATATTATGTGCCTGAATTCTATTTTTCTACTCTAAAAATTGTTCTTATGTGACTTTTTGTTTTGCCTCTGCTCTTGACTTTTTGGCTTCATCATACCTTTCTTTTACCTACACATTATTCAGTTAATATTTGGAAAGACTAGGTGCTCAAAGAAATAAAGTATAATAGATATTCAAGAAGTCGCTGATATTTTGCTTCACCTTTTTATTTTTATTAATTACACAAATGTAATGACTTATTAATTTTCTTAGAATCTTCCAGAATTTACTATAGATGGGTGAATAACATTGTATGTCAGTGTCATCACTGATTTCCAGTAGAATTTTTTTAAATTTAATTTTATTTTATTTTTAAAAATTTATTTATTTTAATTGTTGTTCAACTACAGTTTTCTGTCTTTTACTCCCATCCCAGCACGCACCCAGTATTCCCCACCTCCCTCCCATTTCCACCCCCCTTAGTTTCTGTCCATGTGTCCTTTATACTTGTTCTTGTAAACCCTTCCTTCCCTTTTTCCCCTGAAATTCCCTCCCCTCTCCCCTTTGGTCACTGTCAGCCTGTTCTCAATTTCAGTGTCTTTGGTTATATTTTGCTTGTTTGTTTGTTTTGTTTCTGTTCCTGTTTGATTAGGTTCCTGTTAAAGGTGAGATCATATGGTATTTGTCTTTCACCACCTGGCTTATTTCACTCAGTGTAATGCTTTCCAGTTCCATCCATGCTGTTGCAAAGGGTAGGAGCACCTTCTTTCTTCGTGCTGCATAGAATTCCATTGTGTAAATGCACCATAGTTTTTTGATCCATTCATTTACTGACAGGCACCTAGGTTGCTTCCAACTCTTGGCTGTTGTAAATTGTGCTGCTATGAACATTGGGGTGCATAGGTTCTTTTGGATTGGTGTTTCAGGGTTCTTAGGATATAATCATAGCAGTGGAATTGCTGGATCAAAATGCAAATCCATTTTTAGTTTTCTTAAAAAATTCCATACTGTTATCCATTGTGGTTGTGCCAGTCTGCAATCCCACCAGCAGTGCACTAGGGTTCCCTTTTCTCCATAATCTTTCCAACACTTGTTGATGGTTGCTTCGTTTATGATAGCCATTCCAGTAGAATGCTTTAAATTATAACAGATCAATTCCTAGCAGTGTTTAGCAAATATCAATGGCCAATATATATTAATGAATGAATGAATTGCTTAAGTAGTCATTACACTCATAAGGAAATTAATTGTTTGGCTTACCCATCTGAAGCAAGTTGTGGAAGAATGTTAGCTCCTCTGAGGTCTATAGCTTTCCAGTCAAGCTATTCCCCTATCTTTTTCTTTATTTTTATTTAAAAAATATTTTTGTCCTGTAGGAAAACTTTGTAATTAGTTCATCTTCTACTGAACTTAACTCTCTACAGATATGAAAAATATAGTGACTACCAAACACAGACCTTTCTAATTACTCCTTCTAAAATCAATTTCACCAATTCCTCTTTATCTGACAATCTCTCTTCTGATTATTCTCTGAGGTTCTGGCCACAATTTTCTTCCCATTCTCTACCTGCTTCTAGCTTCTATGATCTCTTCCACTGACCATAGTTGAAATTTCCAATTAAAATATTCAAATGAGTAATATGCATCCTAATTCATCTGTCTGCTTGTTTGTTCATTCAATAAGTCACTAGTATTTTCTTTCAATAATTTGATTCCAGCCTTGCCCATATCTATCTCAATAAAGTAGCCAAAGTAGTCCCACAAGACAAGTCATGTTGGCTACCTGAGAAAGCCCTCCAATGACACTCTGTATCACTTATATAAAGTAGTCTACAAGGCCCCACGCTGTTGTCCTCCCGCTGAAATCACTGATCTCATCTAGGACAAATTCTCTTCACTCATTCTGCTTAGATACCTTGATGTTGTACAAACACAGGTTACACTCCTGGTTGGACTTTTACACTGTCAGTCCCTTCTTGGAACACTTATGTACCTGGCTTAGTCCTTCCCCTTTTCCCAGCCTTGGCTTAATGTTACCCTCTTAGCATTTCACCTGTTCATCATTTAAAACTGCAACCCCTGACTCAGTACTCCTCCAGACCCTCTGTGTTATCTTTGTCTTCACTGCACCCATCACACCCCAGCCTAAAGAATGGCAAAGAATGGTCCATGGGCCAAATTCAGCCTGCCACTTTTTTGTGTGTGTGAGGTTTTATTGGAATACAGCCTGGCCTATTCTTTTATCTTTGTCTATGGCTTGTTTTGTGCTACAGTTATAGAGTTGAGTAGTCACAACAAAGATGATCTGGCTCACAAGCTTAAACACACACTATCTGCCCCTTTACAGAAAAAGTTTATTAACTCCTATTTTAAGATATCAAAGAACAGGTAGGTTTATTTGCTTATTTGTTTTGTTCATTGGTAATTTTTGTTTCTTTTGTTCATTGCTATATATGACATGCCTAGAGCAGTGCTCAGCATCTACTAGACATTGAAACTACATTTGTGAATAAGTAAATCGATCTCCTAATATGTACCAGATATGAGTAAGGCCCTGAGCACACAGAGGTTTTGTTCTCTCTACAGTGTCCTTGCAGTCTTGCTACTTTTTCCTGTTCAATTTTTCTCCCCAAGTAAAATAATAAAAAATTTTAAAGGGAAAACCATTTCATATCTCCTCATTCCTTAAACCTCAAACACCCCTTTCTTTTTCACTCTCAACCAATGACACTGCTTAATATTTTTCTGAGAAAACAGAAGCAGTTACAGCATAACCACATTATATTCTAACAATTATATGTGCCAATCTATTTGTATTTGTCCCCATATATTTGTCTTCCTTTATGTTCAAGTAGTTGACCAGTTCCATATCCCCCACAACCTAAAGCCCTCTTTTTCTACTCCTCTGAATAGCATAACTCATTATAAAACTATTTTATGCTTGTTCTTGCCACTTAATCATTTCTTATTCTTAACTCACTATAAGACTTTCATTCCCAACTCTCCATTGACAGCTCACTTATCTAGGTAACCAACAACCACTATCTTGCCAAAGCCAATGATTGCTTATACTGCAATCCTTGTGTTACTTGACTTCTGAGTATTTGGCAGAGTTGATCATTGCTTCTTTTCTTTAAAAGTGTTCCAAAACACTTTTTTTCTTTCACCATCTAACAAATGAAAATAGCTACTGAAATTCATGTTAGAAATATACTTGCATGTTAATCGTTAAGTGTTCAGCAAAAATCAACAACAGCATTTTGTGGAAAGCAGTTGCTGTGAGAAATTTATTGTATAGTACTGCATATTTTATTTTTATTTGTAAGTTGTGTTCTACTGGTCCTTTATATAAGAAAACTTTAAAACAAACATGCACTTATCCATCTGTCTGTCTGTCTATCTAGTTATGTATACATAATGTTTTTAGAGATCCAGCGATTGAATATTTACCAGCATACCACTGTTCTGTCACCTTCCTGAAACCTGAGGGAGCGAGAAGAGCAAGTGTTTAAACAAAACTCAAGAAAAAAGAACTAAGTAGGGAAGGAAATCTAACAGAAGCTATAACTTTTGGTAAAGGAATGTAGGAGGTCATTGGTGAGGGGTTAACATAGGAGAGAAAAAGGAAAATAAATACTTTGGCTTTAGTCTTCTCTCTCTCTTCCATCTCTCAGCAGAATTCTTCAATTGGACTGATCTTAAGTATAAGCCACAGGGCAAAAGATCTTGTTATTTACTCTATATAGCTTAGCCTCCTAGAGCACAGAACGAGATGTAGAATGGTAGAGACGGGTTGTAGAAGCGCAGATGGATCTTATCCCGGGCAGCCGACCACTTTTGTGTCTCAACATACATAGTTGGGCATCACCAAGCAGAAAATTTTCATCCCTGAGACAGAGGTCACAATTAGTAGGCTGGATAATAGACTCCAAAGATATCAGGCCCCAATTACTGGAAAGTATACATGTTACCTTACTTAGAAAAGGGGTCTATGCAGCTGTGATTAAGAATCCTATCCTGGATTATCTGGATAGGTCCAAATGCCATCACAAGCATCCTTACAAGAGAGAGGTAGAGGAAATTGTTACATACGCAGAGGAGTAAGTGATGTGAAGACAAATGCAGAGATTGGAGTGATGCAGCCATAAGTCAAGGAATGTTGGCAGCCACCAGAAACTGAAAGAGGCAAGGAACAGATTTTCCTCCAGAGCCTCTAAAAAAAGTACAGCCTTGATTTTGGGCCCAGTCGTACTTATTTTGGTATTCTGTCCCCAAGAACTGTGAGAGAATAAAGTTAGTTTAAGCCTCTCAGTTTGTAGTGATTTCTTTTGACAACCTTCCTGTACTATATCACAGGAAGGTAGTAATAGACACAAAATCCCTCAGGTGCCATATTGTCAACTGGGTGATATCGGTTTGGTCATATTCCCACCTATAAACTAAAACACTAGCCATCACCAATATTATTTATATAAAGGAGTAGGGGTATGAGAAAGAGTTAGTTAACATAAAACATAGTCACTACATTCTCACTGCAGTAGCTGCAGCTGAGAACCGTGTTGAACATGTCATAAGGAACTTTTCATGAGATCATAGGTGTGAGGTAAAAGTGGTCAAGCAGTTGAAGCCAGTGCAATAGGAGTCTGAGCCACCTGCGTCTGCAGTTTACTTATGTCTTCTGGACCTGCATGGCATCATGTATACCATTTCAGTTTTATAACAGAATTGTTTTGTGCACTTCCAATTTTATGGTCCCATAAATTAGATAACACCCATTAAAGATGGGTAATGGGTCGCACTGCACTTTGGGATCTATGGTAAGGTGTTTACTTTCTACGAGGTAGCAAGCAAGTAATTGCTTTTTCTTCTGACATTAGTTTGTTAGCAGAACAGGGCATGGCCTTACTCCAAAAGTCTGTGTCTACACTGATTCTCCTATTGGAAATTGCCAGAGGCTCCTACTGAGGGCAAAGAAGCTTGTTATTCAGTCCATGTAGCTTAGCCTCCTGAGGCACAGAACAAAGTGGACAACTCAGTAGATGTGTCAGTCTGCAACAGACACTTCTAACACCACTGGGTTTGCTAGGTCATAAGGCCGACTTGTAGAGCTTTTTCTTGTTCCAAGGCCCACGCCGGTCTTGCAACTTTAAGGTTACCCACTANAGGGCATGGCCTTACTCCAAAAGTCTGTGTCTACACTGATTCTCCTATTGGAAATTGCCAGAGGCTCCTACTGAGGGCAAAGAAGCTTGTTATTCAGTCCATGTAGCTTAGCCTCCTGAGGCACAGAACAAAGTGGACAACTCAGTAGATGTGTCAGTCTGCAACAGACACTTCTAACACCACTGGGTTTGCTAGGTCATAAGGCCAACTTGTAGAGCTTTTTCTTGTTCCAAGGCCCACTCCGGTCTTGCAACTTTAAGGTTACCTACTAAATACATAAGGGTGGCATATCCAAATGTGTTATGTTTCCTCCAAAATTCAAAAAGGCCCACCAAGCCCTGTGTTCCTTTCATTGTGGAGGGCAGTGTGGCAAACAACTCCACTTTAGAGAATCTCCTGACATGATCCAGACCTACTGGACTCCTAGCATTTCACTGAAGAAGTCTCCTGCATTTTTGGTAGGATCTGTCTCCAAATCTTTGGTACATGTGTGTCTTACATGTCAGGTGGTTTCTTTTGATTTACGAAGTCCAGTGATTATGTTATTCTGAGAAATACCAAGATTAAGTTCTCTCTAGATTACAGGAAGGTGAGTTGACACAGGTTAGGCCAAGAGAGTAAAGGCATATTGTTATCCCTTCCATATGAAGGAAACAAATTGTGTTTATGTTTACTAATGGATGAAAGAGAAAATGCATTTGTTAAGTCACAGATCAACCGCCATATTGATTTCCTCCCGTGAAGATACTACACTGAGAACATTAGTGTGATTGGCATCATCACTCGATTAAGCTTCTGATAAGTTATCCTCATTCTCAAAATCCATCTGACTTTTGAACAGACCACCAAATAAGTGAATGAAATGAAGACATTTTAAAATAAGATGGAAGATTCACCATCTCTGTAATTCTTCAGGTATTTGGGATGAGATACTGCTTTTGGTTCTCTTAGCAAAGGAGGACAGTTCCAAGGACTTTAATTAGGCAATTATTCTACATAAGAACTCACTCCATATCATCGATAATCATTTATTATCATATTTTCATAAATCCCAACTCTGACCAATTTCAGGTATCATGGTATTTCATATTTTCAGGCATTAGCATCATTGAAGAGGCAGTATCTGATAATCCCACAAGTGCTCTCTACTTTCTTTCTCCACTGCAGTGATTCTCAAAGTGTGGTCTCTAACCCAGCAAAATCAAACATCATGTGGGAACTTGTTAGAAATATAAATTGTGGTGTCTCCTCCCTAAACTTACAAAATCAGTAGGACCCCCAAATCTATGTTAAAGCTCTCCAGGTGATTCTGATGCCAACCTACCCACTGGTCCAGGCAGGTGTAGGAGAGCAGTCATGTTACATGTCTGTGACCCACGTGTCAGGTCGTTTCTTTTGGGGCCTGGCTTCCCTCCCAAGTAAGGGCCTTTTTTTTGTAATTAACAAAACATCCATTTATTTTCAAACTCACTGTAAACTATTTCCACTTTGACTCACTTATGCTTCAGCTGAAGCATAATTTACAAGAATTCAAATCAAACAAAATGCTTTATATGGAATCACTGTGCTCCTAAACCAATATAAGCTTCAACCAACGTAAGCTTGTTCTCTCTCCTCTCTTACCAAACTTTCTCTTATTTATGATGAATTTGAGTCTCACCACATGAAACATGTAACACAAAATAACAGGGAAAACAACCACTGACCAAGCAAGCGGATGGCAACACGTTGCTAAGTGAACCCTCTTACACAGAGCAGTCTCCTGCTCTGGAGAAAGCGGGCCTCATGAGCTCAAGCGGGCCCGATGAGCGGGCCTCCAGCTCATCGTCTCATCAAATAAGTCTTTAGGTCTGTAGAGTAGCTTAAGTCTGGGAACAAGCTAGGAGAAAGTAAATTCCTATTGTTTTAACCCGTTCATTTTATGATTAACAAGCCTAGGGTTCTTCTTCCTATACATACCAAGTGGCTCTTTAGTTGGCTGCTTCTTTATTTTATTTCTAAGGATTCCATGATCAATTAGCTGATGCCCAAATTCCACAAATGTCAAAACATTTTGAGTATTACTCCATTTCTGTGTCTTATTAAGATTATTGTGTCTATGTGTGCTATAATGACTAAGCACTCCTCCCTGGCTTCCTACTCTCTGACACCCTATTATTGCCACTGTCCCATGCCCCGCCATCACATCTGGCATGGAGAAAGCAGCCGTCATACAACATGACTTAAGTTTTCAGGGATAACGGTACCTCTCCTGATCGATGGGCTCCTTAAGGTCTTGGTAAAGAGTATGTCTTCAAGCCCTGACTCGTGTAGCTCAGTGGCTTGAGCGCAGGCCTGCGAACCACAGGATCGAGGTTTGATTCCCAGTCAGGGCACAGGCCTGGGTTGCAGGCCAGTTCCCAGCAGGGGATGCATGAGAGGCAACCATACATTATTATTTCTCTCCCTCCTTCCTTTCCCCTCCAAAGATAAATAAATAAAATCTTTAAAAAAAATAAAAAAGAGTATGTCTTCAGGGCCCCTTCGGGTAATATAAATAAAGATTAGCTGGCCAGGTTACATAATAAACCCATTCTGGTATTCCCATTTCCTCAAGACTTGGTATCTTCCTCCATATTCTGCAAGGAAAGTTATATTACTTAACCTCATTGAATATAGGCCATCAACGATTGAGTTCGGCATTCACATAGCCAACCTTATATACTATTAATGCCACTCCTAGGTGCTCAAAATACCACATTCAATTCAAAATCCTGAGTGAATGAACCCTTGTCAACCTGATCCAGCTTTGTATTCTCTTCTTTCTTGGTCTAACACCCATATAATTTACTCCCATGTACGAGGTTTGTCCAGAAGGTATCCAGCCCTATAATATGAGAAATGGCGATATTTATTGAAGAAGATACAAGATACAAGAAACATCATACATAGGGCAATGATATTTCTTTCTCCTTCAAAGTAGTCATCTTGGGACCTCACACAGTTCTCCCATTGCCATCAGCTGCCCCATCGTATCTTTCTGAATCTCATCGATAGTCTGAAATCTCTTCCATTTCAAAGGTGATTTTAGTTTTGGGAAAAGGCAGAATTATAGGGCACCAATAATTGAGGCTGTAGGGGGGCTAAGTCACCTGGGTGATTTAATGTTTTGTGAAAAAACTTCGCACAAGACATGACACATGAGCAGACAGGTTGTTGTGATGAAGCTGCCAATCACTAGTTGCCCGTAGCTGCAGCCTTTTGGATTACCCAAAGAGTTTCCACAGAGGAATGTTCCAGCTTAATGCAAAATCTGACACAGATTCACAGTCTACTCACTCAGGCATTTTGAATATGATGACCACACAGTACACATGCTCACTCAAAGGTGTTTACTGCCCCCTCTGACTAGTACAATGAAGTCATCATTGTTCACATGTGCACATTCCAGTTCACTCTTCTTGGCTGCCAGGTTACACTGATGTCACACAAATGTTCTCATTATATTAATGATGGCTGGACTTTTCAGGACAAACCTTATATATTTTTCAGACTACTGCCAATAGATTCTACAAGTCTTCCTTGTTAAAACATTGCTTTTTCCCAGACCCAGTCTGTACTTCTCCTTCTGGCTATATTAGAGTCTAAAGCTCATTATCAGCCTACAGGCAATTAGGAGTGGTAGAGGTTGGTCCTAGAAATAAGCATAAGCTTGTGAAGCTAGTACCCTAAACCCAGTCGCTGAAAGGCTGGTTCCCTCAGATATTGGGAAAGAAGCTGCCTCTGCGGGAAAGAGAATGTCAAGGGATATAAGGATTCAAAATATTCAGCTTTTTTTTTTGCCACTATTGTAACACATGAGAACCTTCTTCTCACCTGTCCCTTTACCTGAGTATAAAAGACTTTACCAATGGGTTTAACCGGTCATCAAATCTTCACCCATTACACTGAAGTCATGGGCTTGAACCCCAGTCGTATCTTATGAATGTTGGAGATGAGGGTCTCCTTCAATGCTCCTAACGACCCTATTTTTCTATGTCTAATCTCAGTTGCCTATTCCATTTCTCTTTTTCTATTCTCTTTAGGTTTATTAAAAGAAGCCAGTTAATTCTGCCATCTTTATAATTATCATTATTGCTATGGGGACAAGTTCTATAGCCACCCCATTACACAACACCTTACTGCTCCACTGGTGATAATTTAAGTCATCCTAAAGCCACTGTATGCTATGGATTACACATGCCCCAGTCCCTGACCCAACAAGAGGGTTATCAACGCAATCTTCAAATATGGGGAAAAAAACAATCCCAGAATCCCATTAGAGTCAATTGCAGGCCACTATTAGTAATAATTACTGTATTTTTCTTAGTAGACCATAGGTTAAGGAGCCGGGAAAACATGTATTATTTTGTCCCAGAAAGAAACAGATGGCATACTAAGATTAGAATAATCAGAGAATTTAATAAATAGACTTTCCCCAAAGTGTGAACAGGGTGTGGAGAACCCATAAAGGAAAAAGAATTACCCTGAGATATGTGATAGCAGGTTGTTACCACACCTAGGTCTGAAAGGATAATATGGAGAATATGGAGAAGGGTATATACTAGCAGTGGGAGAGAAACAGCTGGGTAAATAGGGCTACTTGACAAGAGCTATGACATTTGGTTAAGAGAGTCAGACAGTCCATTATAATACCTTTGAGAGGGAGCCAGTATAACAAATACCTCAGCTTCTTACTCCTTCCTCTCCACTGCAGAAATTTTCCACTGGCAGAAACCAATCAGAAACCAGAAGTCAAGACAATCTATTGTTGTCTCTTACGGCATATCTCAAAGGGAAATGGAGAAGGAACAGAAGCTATCCAGCACAGCACCAATTACTTCCAACTCAGTATCACCAGCCTTAATCCCTCTAACAAGGGTAAGACTTTTATACCCAACTGCCTACTTGATATATCCACTTGGATATCTACTAAATGTCTCAAATTATCATATTCAAAATGGAAGTCATGGTTTTGTTCTCTTCTGCTCACCTATACCTCTCACTCTTCTGTCTTCTCCATCTTAATAAATGTCAGTTCCCCTAGTTACTCAGTTCAAAAATCTAGGAATCATTATGTGTTTATTTCTTTGTTCCTCACACCTGATCCATCTTAAATCTTGTGATTTTTTAGTCTAAAAATACATCCCAAATCAGAACACTTCTTATTATCTCAACCGCTACAACCCTATTACAAGTAATCATTATCATTCACCTAGACTATTACAGTAACCCCTCAACTTCACTCTAGTTCTGCTCTTGCCCTCCTACATGCTATTATCCATGTAGGAACTAGAATGATCTTTTTAAAATATAAGTCAGCTCATTATTATTACCCTGCTCAAAAGCATCTCATTAAACTTAAGAGTAAAATCTAAACTCCTTATCATGGCCTAGAATATATCATCTGGACCTGGTATACCTCTCTAGACCTATTTCTTAACACTGGATTTCTTATTGTTTTTTAAAAAATACTCTAACTTTGTTACCATATTAGGGTATTTTGTATTTACTGTTGCTGCTCCTTAGAAAGTTTATCCCCCAAATCTTCAACTGATTATCCTATATTGTTCAATTTTATCGCATTTTGTGTCATGTCATGTCATGTCATGTCATATCCTCAGAAGGCATTCTTTAACCACCATAATCTTAAGTAGCACATACCCTTCCTCTCTCCACTTATTTAATTCTTTTCCATCACCTGAAATTATATTCCTTGTTGTTTTATTTATTCTCTATTTCCCTACTAGAGTACTAAGTTCTATCCATATATCTTATTTTCTGTTATCTGAGATTATATTATTTGTTGTTTTATTCTCCACCTTACCCACTAGAATATTAAGTTCTATAAGTATAAGGAATGGGTCTGTCTTGTTAATTTCTCCATCCTCAGTGCCTAGAA
The DNA here is from genome assembly GCF_014824575.4 of Sturnira hondurensis. Taxonomy (NCBI): domain Eukaryota; kingdom Metazoa; phylum Chordata; class Mammalia; order Chiroptera; family Phyllostomidae; genus Sturnira; species Sturnira hondurensis. Next base: position 50,498,257 of record NW_028076767.1, read on the forward strand.
CAGTGTCCAGTACATAATAGATGCTCAATAAATACAGTCAAACATTTCACAACACCAACAAGTACAAAAAGTTCAATATTGTATAATGAATACTTACTGTATAGTTAAGAAAATGACCAAGATAAGCCTGGTAGAGAATTTCAGGACCCAGACCTCAATAGTCATTTGCATTATATCTGATTTCATTTTATTGTGGAGTATATTATTGGGTTTTACTGTGTATCATGAAAACATAAATACATAAATGGAATCAGTTTAGTGTTTTTACATCACCATGCTAAAATACTTGTATTCAACATATCCACATAGAAATTTTTCATCTCCCTTTAATCGACAAGCATGTCACATACCATCTGTGTATTTCTTACTTTGATAATGGTATAACAGTCACTCAGTCATCAAGGTTAGAAATCTTACAAACTTTTAAGTTCTACCAGTCAAGTAAATTCAATGTCAATATGACTCAAACCTGGTTCTTCCTGTTCATGTTGATCCTGATCCTTCCTGATCCTGCCTCAGGATCTCTTACCTGTTGCAAGTGTCATTGCAGTATTTTCCTAAAACCTGGATCAGTCAACAGTATGCGTCTCAACACTTCATTATCCAGATTTTTACTACTTGTAACGTTATATCTTAAATTTCTGTGAACATTCTCATCTCCGTGTTGCTATACATCCTCTGCCTAGGAATTATCTGCCTTCTTTCCAATTTAATTTTTCATTCATCCTTCAGAGGCAAATTGAAGTAGTATTCCTTTATAAAATATTCGATAATTGCCCTATTATATTCCATAATCTGCCCTAGTCAGATTTATCTGCTCTTCCTTTTTATCACAAATTGATTATGCCTCCATTCTCCTTTGAATTACAGTTATCAATAGGCCTGATTTTGTTACTAGCTTGAAATTATATTGAAAGCAAGGCCTGTGTCTTATTTAGTCCTTGATTTCCTTAGTTTCCTAGCATAACACCAAGCAATATATATACAGGGATGGACAAAAGTAGGTTAATAGTAATAAATGATATAAGCACAGAAATAAATAAGTAAATAAATAAATAAAGCATGGATAAACTGTGGTTTTCATACTCACAACTGTAAGCCTCTTTTTGTCCACCAATATAATAGGTGTGCTGTATATATTTGTTTAAATAAAATTACAAATAAGGTTTAGCAATTTTGCTTTGTTATTAAGGATGATTTCTACTGACAAACTCAGATTATTTTTTTACAACTTTTTTCCACAACCTCCAAACATGAAGCAATGACTTCAAACTTCTAAAGTAGCTCCTTATGTTTTAAAATGCTTTCAAAAGTACTCACTGAAGATCTACAAAAACTCCTCAATTGTATTGTCATTGCTCTCAATTTTTCAAAGTCAGTTACTAGATTTTTTCCAGCTTGATTGAGATGGAATTGACATATACCATTGTGTAAGTTTAAGGCGCACACTGTGCTGATTTGATAGACATATACCATAATAGTGTAGTGTTAGTCAGTAACTCCATTATTCACACAATTGGCATTCCTTTTCATGTTGAAAACACTTAAAATCTCTTCTAGCACTTTCAAATAGATAATATAGTGTTGTTAACTATCATCCCCATGCTGCACATTCGACCCCCAGTACTGTCTCACTTGTAACTAGAAGTCTGTGTCGTTTGACCCACACCTCCCCGTTTCCCCACCCCACTTCCCCCTCACCCCTAGCCCTTGGCTGCCACATTCCTATTCTGTTTCTATGAGTTTGGCTTTTTAAGATTCTACATATAAGTGATATCATGCAATATTTGTCTTTCTCTATCTGACTGATTTCACTTAGCATAATGCCCTCAAGTTCTATCCATGTTGTCCCCAAAGACAATTTTCCTTGTTTTTCATGGCTGAATCATATTCCATTGCCAAAGTTACTTGATTAACTCTTCTGATTATTCATGGCTACCGAGACTCTCCCTAATGCTTAGGTATGTAGACATGTCAATTTAGACAAACATTGTCAGAAATGGTAACAATCAAATCTTAAAAAACCAAGAAGACCCTGGCTGGTGTAGCTCAGTGGATTGAGCGCGGGCCTGCAAACCAAAGGGCCGCCCATTCAACTCCCAGTCAGGGCACATGGCCCGGGTTGTGGGCCAGGCCCCCAGTGGTGGGCGCATGAGAGGCAACCACACACTGATGTTTCTCTCTCCCTCTTTTTCTCCCTCCTTTCCCTCTGTCTAAAAATAAGTAAATAAAATTTAAAAAAAATCAAGAGGTATGATTTGGTGTCAGATCATCTCCCTTGTATTTGAGAGTCTTAGTAAGTTATACTATTTCTCAAAAACAAACAAAATTGTATGAATTGGCCCAAATATATTAATTATCAACACAAGTAAGGAATCTATAGTTCATATGAGTTTTATGGAAATTTTGATGCGATAGCCAACTTAAGAGAATCATATGCCCATCTGGTTTAACAGTCAAAGCTTATGCTTCTACATTAGTATTACGTTAGCCATTTGCTAGATCCTTAAAGGAACAGATGCCAAATGACATAATAAATTTTTATTAAATGTAATATCAATCAGAAAACTTTTTATTAATAATTAAATTTTGCTGTTTATAGCACAAATAGTGCTTATACCTCTCCATATAGTGTCAACTCATTTGGTGTAAAGTGATGAATTTTCATATTCTCAGCTGTATTCATCCTAATAGCACTAAGACATCTAGGTTTCCTCAGTTGAAAACAAAAGTGACTACACAAGGGTTTTTCTACCTCCCCATTAGGTTTTGAAATATAACCAAGTTAAAGAAGTCGAGTTTGGATTATAGGTGACCGTACTATCATTCTGTATTTAGAAAAGGTGAATGTCAGGAAACCTATACACATTATTTCAAGTTTTGACCATCACAGTTTCTCGAGACTGAAGTCCACTTGTACGGATTACACCAAAATGTGTTTTAAAAATCCTCTCCTAGAATGCTCAGAGAGAGAGGCTGTTGTCAGTATGGTTAGAGGTAGACTCCAGAGCACATCGGTGTTTTGGTCGGGAAAACAACTTTGTAAAGAGCTATTACAACACAGGTGGCAAACACGAGGCCCGTAGGCTGAGTCTGGCCCCCCACCTTGTTTTATCCGGCCCGGCACCTTGTTTCTACCTGGCTGCAGTGCCGAGCTCTCCCTTAACAGTTAAGGAGTAGTCACATTCATACAGTCCTAAAATTACATTCAGCACTTTGAAGACCACTGCGAGGCTGACGTGGCCCCCAGTGAAAATGAGTTTGACACCCCCACATTACAACAATGGCAGTAAGCCAGTCAGAAAATATAATTACATCAGATGATCGATATTCAAGTGGTGGAGCCAGGCAATGGATGCTATTTTTCCTTTACTGTAAGATAGCAGCCATATTTTCTAGATGTCATAAGCAATTAGCTAATAACAGGGATTCAATATACCTATAATACATTTCTTCTAGATGATTAGGATGTCATGGAAATATTGTAAATATTTAATTATTCTATTTTCACTTCAATATATTTTTAGTATTTTTTAAGTGAATTTAATGCTTATGAGTAGATACTGAACAGAGAGAACTAAAAATAATGGTTTATTCTAAGGTTACCAGAAGTCCAATATTATTAGCTAATTCAATCTTGATCCCATACAACTTCTATAATTCACTAATATTGTTGATATTTTGCAAAGGTTATGCTCTCCAGCATAATTCTGGTTACATCAGTAAAGCTACTCTGATGCAAATTGTACATGTAGAAACTTCTTAGAACAGAATTCTAAAAATCAAACAAAAAGCTCCAAAACAACACAGAGAGGTTATTAAGAGTTCAAGAGTTTATTTACAGAAAAAATAGGTGAGCAGGTGAAGAAATGAAGAAAATAGAGGAAACGAGGAAAGTTAGAAAAAAGCATGGAGACATGAAATTTTATAGGAATATGTTGAAGAGATAGAGTTATTGGTGATTTAAAAAATACTAACAAAATAGACTGGCATCATGAAAAGAAAAAACAGAACAAAATAGATAAATTGCAAGTAATTTAGAATATTAGAACAGAATGTCAATTCTAGCATTGCCAGGAAAGAGCTGAAAAGGCAAGTCTAACAATTTGTGGAATGCCAGGAATTAAAAAGAGCAGAGAGTAAAAAGACCAAATTTATTATTGGTTGTCTGAGAGGAGTGAAGACAGGGTTAATACAGAGGGTTTTTTTTTTCCCCAGGTAAGGGGCAGCAGGCTAGTAACCCTGATTTTACTACCAAATAGACCTAGCGTGGGAGTGATAGAACAGGCTTCAACCCCAGAGACCTACTCTAGGAGTGGGATGATAGCTCTTTAGAGTTAAGGGAATAGTTGATGGGATGCAAATTATGATGGGGTTTTTGTGTGATATAAAAACTATATGGGGACCACCAAATGCGATTTAAATTGAGCCAGTGCTGCTTCAAGTTATTTTATATATTTTTTTAAATGCGCAGTATAAGTTAGAAATTTTCCCTTCAACATATAAAGAAAAACATATAACCTAATGACATTAAAAGTGCCTAAAATATGTATGGAATTGTCTAGCCTATATGTTATATTTACAAAATTGCTCAACCATTAAAGAGCTGTGCCCAAGTCATTTGAAATAAGTCTTTTTCCCCCATTCAGGAATTTTATGACTGATAGGGCATATTCAGGTACTCTGATTTTGGTTGGACCTTGCAACTTTTTTTCTCAAACTAACAAATGCATTTGATTATGGTTGCTTTTATTTCTTTCTAAATAAGATGTTTATTTACATTAATACTGACTAAAGTAGAGCTTGCTTTTCTCTGCTCGAGTCTGTCACTATAAGAGGCTTGCCTTCCAGTAATGTCTAACATGCTATCTTATTATTTTACATCTGTAAAGAATTCCAGAATTTGAAAGGAAGCAGTAGTAATGAAAATTGTCGTAAGAGTTGAGAGAGATTTTATGTAGCAAATAGCCTTTTAAAAAGTCATGGTATGAAATTCAAGTTGCTAATACTTTAGAAAAAAGAAGACAAGCATAATGACAATAATTTTCAATTGCATTTTTGAAAAAACATACAACCATTTAACAGCTTATATTTTTAGGTGTTTAAAACTATTCTGTAAAAAGATCATTTAAGATAGCCTAAAATTGAGAATGAAGAACAAAGTTGGAAAAAACATGCTACCTGATATCAAACTCTAATACAAGACCATAGTAATCAAATCAGAATGGTACTGGCATAAAAAAGGATACATAGAAAAGTGGAACAGACTAGCAAACCCAAAAAATAAACCCACATCCATGGTCAATTAATATTTGACAAAGGAAGCAAGAACATACAATGGGATAAAGACAGTCTATTCAATATATAGTTGGAAAATTTGGACAGATACATTCAAAAATAAATGAAAATATAATACCTTACACCATACACAGAATAGATTCAGTGTAGAGTAAAGAATTAAATGTTAGACTCAAAGCCATAAAAATCATAGAAGAAAACAAAGGAAGTAAAATCTCAGGCATCTGTGGTAGCAATATTTTTTCTGATATATTGCTTTGGGCAAGGGAAACAAAAGAAAAAATATACAAATGGGACTACATCAAAATAAAATATTTTTTTTCATATTAAAGGAAACCATCAACAAAATGTAAAGAGAACCCATCCGATGAAAGAACTTCTTCATCAAGATATATCTGATAAGGGGTTAATATCCAAAATTATTAAAGAACTTATAAAACTTAACACTAAAAAGCAATCCAATTCAAAAATGAGCAAAGGACCTGAATAGACAATTCTCCAAAAAGGACATACAAATGGCCAATAGACATGAAAAGATGCTCAGGTTCTCAATGTCACTAATCATCAGAGAAACGCAAACTACAACTACAATGAGATTTCACCTCATACCTGTCAGAATGGCTATCATCAATACATCAATTAAAAAACAAATGTTGCCCTGGCTGGTATAGCTCAGTGGGTTGAGTGTGGGCCTGCGAACCACACGATCGTGGTTCGATTCCCAGTCAGGGCACATGCCTGGGTTACAGGCCAGTTCCCGGCAGGGGATACACCAGAGGCAACCATACATTGATGTTTCTCTCTCTCTCTCCTTCCCTTCCTCTCTAAAGATAAATAAATAAAAAATATTAAAAAAAACAAATGTTGGCAAGGATGTGGAGCAAAGAGAACACTCGTACTCTGTTGGTGGGAACGCAGACTGGTGCAGCCACTGCAAAGTTACCTCAAAAAATTAAAAATGGAACTGCCTTATGACCCAGTGAGTCCACTGCTGGAAATATGTCCATAGAAATTCAAAACATGAATTCAGAATATATGGACCCCTATGTTCACTGCAGTAATATTTACAGTATCCAAGATGTGGATGCAGCCCAAGTATCCATCAGTAAATGAGTAGACAAAAAAAGCTGTGGTACATTTACCCAACGGAATACTACTTGGCTATGAAGAAGAAGGAAATCTTACCCTTTGTGACAGCATGAATGGACCTGGTCAGTATTATGCTAAACAAAGTAAAGCAGTCAAAGAAAGACAAATACCATAAGGTTTACTCATATGTGGAATCTAATAAAAAACAACTAAAAAACAAGATAGAAACAGACTGACAGCTACATAAACCAAGCCAACAATTATCAGAAGAGAGGGGACTCAGACACAGACAATAGTATGTATTTATCAGAAAAAAAGAGGATGGTGGGGAGAGGTAGAAGAGGGTGAAGGGGGGATAAATGGTGGTGGAAGGAGACTTGGCTTGGGGTGGTGAACTCACTATATGATATACAGATGATGTACAATATTATACAATTGTATACCCCAAACCTATATAATTTTATTAACCAATGCCACCCAATAAGTTCAATAAAAATAAATAATAAGTTAATAAATTAAAAAAGAATTTTTTAATTCTTAGCTCTAATTTTGTTTTTATTGTGCCCAAAAGAGCTTCTTTGTATAGTCAAAAAGTATTTGTGTAAGATTAGTGTACCAGTGGTTGGAGAACAAATTAGCTATTATTTGGCTAATAGCTAATACTTTCCTTAAATTAGTAATTAAAAGCATAAAGTCATTTTGACACTTGATAGTCAATGACAAGCATATTCATAGCACAATTCACAAAGAAATAGTTAAGAAATAGTTAAGAAATAGCTATTATGGCATTATTAATGGCCTGCATGATCACTTTATATTTATGCTCAAAAATGTCTTAAAAATACAATGAAAAAGCAGATTGTCACTGAATAACAAATTTTAGATGCTGAAAATGATCCCATGCTGATTGGCTTTTTGTTTATTTCTTATATAACAAAATAAGTCTTTCATCAGAATAGATCTTCGTGTCAGATATTTACACAGCTGACTCCTTTGTAACACTTGGGAGTCAACTAAAAAGTTGCTTTCTTTGACTACTAATCGTTGGAGTGTCCTGGTTACTATTTTATTTTCATTTTAGCATATGCATTAGTTTACTAGGGCTGACATAACAAAATGCAATTTATTGGGTGGCTTAAGCAACATAAATTTATTCTCTCACATTTGTACAGGTTGGAGGTCCAAGATCAAGGTAACAATGATGGTTTCCTCTAAGGTCTCTCTCCTTTGGTTTGCAAATGGTCACTCTCTTGCTGCTTCTTCATAGTCATCCCTTTGTGCACAAGCATGATGTCCATCTGTGTGTCCAATATTTTATTTAACACATCAGATTGGATTAGGGTCTACCTTAAGGACCTTATTTTAACTTAGTTACCACTTGAACTGCTCTATCTCCCAATTCTGAGGTACAATCACATTTTGAGGGATTGGGCTTAGGGTATCGACATGTGAATATTGGCGGGCACAATTCAGCCCATAACAGAACTTAAAATTATATAAAGTTGTCATGTATATACTTATTGTCTTTCCTGTCTCATGAGACTGTCAGCTTCACAATGTAACTGAACTGCACTGCTCACTTCTGTATCCTCAGCACTTAGATCAGAGCCTGGCATATGGTAACCACGCAGTATGTATTTATAGAATGAACCAACAGGTAAGTGCATGGTAAAAGCACTTAGTTATAAAATATTTCATGTCTATACTATTACTATAATTACAGTAATTTGGTATTCAAGCCATGAAAAAAAGCTTTCAAGTTATTTTCAATATGTACCCAAGACTCTTACAATGAAAAGATGTCTTATGTTTACTAGTTATATCTTGGACTCGGAAAGCAGTAAGTAAACATATCTACTACAAACTTTAAGACACACGATGTGGCAAAGATTTCAATCTGCTCAAAATGAGTGAGTGTCCTAAGGAAAGTTGAGGCAATAATTATTATTATTATTATTTTTCTCTACTAACAGTGATTACCACCTCTGTGAACTAAGAAAACTAACTGATGATGATCACAGAGGCTGCCAGTTGCTTCTTTTTTTTAATTAAATTTTATTTTTTTTAGATTTTATTTATTTATCTTTAGAGGGGAAGGGAAGGAGAGAGGGAGAGAAACATCAATGTATGGTTGCCTTTCGCGCACCCCCTGCTGGGAGTTGGCCTGCAGGGAACTGGCCTGCAACCCAGGCATGTGCCCTGACTGGGAATCGAACCGCGATCCTCTGGTTCGCAGGCCCGCGCTCAATCCACTGAGCTACACCAGCCAGGGCTAGTTGCTTCTTAATATCTACTTTCCATTAATATCTCTTTCCATTCTTTTTTCATTAACAGATACCCATGTTTTAGGTGAGTACATTGGTCAGCCATCTAAATGACCACATTTCTCAGCCTCATTTGCTTCTGAATGTATGGCCATTTGGTTTAGTTTTGGCCAGCGAGATCAAAGGGAAAATGTTCAGTGATACATCAGAAAAGTCTTAAAAGACAAAAAAGGATTGAGTTTTCTTCCTCTTTTCTTCATGGGCTTGCAGTAAGATGAATATGAATGCTAGATTCCGACATCTACCCTGGACCACATCCTAGGTGTAGTGAAGTATTCAGTGGGAAGGAGAGTGCATCCTTTATGATTTCATGAAGTTGCTACAGCAGCACTGTATCTTTTAGTTTTACATTGAAAACATGTGAGAGAAATTGTTTAAAATACTATTACTTGGGAATTTTCTGCTATTTTAACTAATATAATGATCACCATTCCTTTCTATAATATTCACCAAACAAATGTAGATTCTGTCTGCAATTGGGTACTTACTGTCTATGAGCTTTGTAATTCTTGCCTTGCCTGAAGGATTTTTCTTAAAGCCCCCACTTTAATGACTATAACATTGAAGCATAGACTTTCCTAGAATTCCTAAATATACCACACTGTACTAAACTGCGTAAGTTCAGAGTTTACTTTTATTTTTTTGTTCATAAGACTCTGACGCACACTCACAGCATCATGAACTAACCCTTAAAGTAATGCCTATCATAGGGTACCATATTGGGTGTGCCAAGAAGTTGGTTTGTTTATTGTTCTGCAAGAAGGCTCTAGTCGCGGTTAGTTGTCTTTAATGTCATTCAAAACAATTCTGTTAGACTGTATTGTGACAGCTGTCATGTCAGTGTCAATTTTTTAAAAACTTATCAAAATTGGTGAATTTTTGTGTAGCCACTTTAATATTGAAGGTGGAAGAAAATACGCAACACTTTTGGCATATTATGCTTCATTATTTCAAGAAAGGTTAAAATGCAACTGAAACACACACACACAAACACACAAGAAACTGTGCAGTGTATGGAGAAGGGGCTGTGACTGATCGAATGTGTCAAAGGTGGTTTGAGAAGTTTCATGCTGGAGATTTCTCTCCGGATGATGCTCCACAGTCAGGTAGAAGTTGATAGCAATCAAATTGAGACATTGAGAATAATCAGCGTTGTATCTGGGAGATATAACGTGGGAGATAGCTAACATACTCAAGATAGCTAACATACTCAAAATATCCAAATCAATAAAGTTATTGGTGAAAATGAAAGATGTACCTTTTATTTTATGGAAAAAACTAAATGGGCTTTCTGGCCAACCCAATAATTGGCGGTTAACTTTCCTGCATGACTCACTACACTATATATTCCTTGGGGGTGGTCTTGTTAACTGTTGTATCCCTAGCCCTTGTGTAGATCCTGGCCAAGTACTAAATGTTCATTTAAAAACTAAATAGGCTGGCTAACATTTTATCTATTCATTTATTCTCCTCACATATCTATTCCAAGAGAGTGGATTATTATAATTCCAACAGATGAAGCTGAACTGTTATCCATACTGTAGTGCTATTTAAATTTCTTGCAGAATGTTTGGTGCATTAGCAGTGGTTCTCAAAGTGCGGTCGTGTACCAACATCAGCAGCATTACAATGCTAATGGAACTGCATAAGAACTGGATATAATGATGAAGATAAACAGTATTATATAGTCATGAGGAGACAGTATGGCATATAGTATTTAAGAATACAAATTTTGAAATGAGAAGGCCTAAGATCGAAGTTCCAGTTTTAGTACATACCATCTCAGTGAATTAATAGTCCTATTTTTATAAAGGTGTTATTAGGATTAAACAATTTAATATAATAATTAAATCACAAACCAATGCAATATATTATAACAGTTCCAAGCTATTAATATGGCACATAGAAGATGTTCAATAACTTTAGCCATATTAAGCATAGTTTGTGAGCAGGAGTTTGACATAGAACTGAGTGACACATATATTTCATCTTCCTCTCTAGCACAGGCTGCTGTTTTTCTTGTTTTTTTTTATTTTATCAATTCCTTATCAGTAGTGCAGTCTATGATGTACTGGTTTAAGATGTAAAATTTGGCAACAGCTTCAACTTTCAGTATTGATGAAAATCATATAATATAGACTTTCACTTTGCAAAATACCATGTTTTTTATGTCTAACTTCTGTTTGTACCAAACAAGAATTTAGAGAAACTTTATATTTCAGACCTTAAATTTTAAACACATAAAATTATTGTAAATTTTATATTTTTTCTAAGAAAGAATTTTTTCCTGGAAATTAGGCATTCATTTTCACTATGGAAATAAAAAGTAATCTCAATAAGTTCACATTGACAAAAGAGTTTTCATGTTTTATTCCTCAAAGACCAATGAAAATAGCCCTGGCTGGCATAGCTCAGTGGAATGAGCACGGGCCTGCGAACCACACTATCGAGGTTCGATTCCCAGTCAGGGCACATGCCTGGGTTACAGGCCAGTTCCCAGCAGGGGACGCACCAGAGGCAACTGTACATTGATATTTCTCTCCCTCTCTCCTTCCCTTCCCCTCTAAAGATAAATAAATAATTAATTAATTTTAAAAAAAAGACCAACAAAAATAGCTCTTAGTAAAGTGGCATGTTAAATCTCATCTCAAACACTGTACTTGAGAGAGCATCAGTCATTTTAGTACTTTATCTGTTTACTATAGCTCTCTCAAGTAAGGAAAATGAGGAAATAGAAGAACACTGATAATTTTAGTATGACATGTGAATAAATAGCCTGTATTTATTTTGCACTTGCTTTTGTGCATACATTTTACCCTTCGATGATACTGTAATCCTGTATTTGGGGAATCCAATCACTATGATGAAACATTCAAAAATCATTTGCATGACTTTTCACTAAAATTAGTAAATAAGTATGAACCAGAACCACATTTTTTTAAATTGCCATCATAATTATATGGAATTAAATTTGTTAAAAAATGTAGATTGAACTTAGTTCTAATTGGTTTACATTTAAAGATTCTTTGATCTGCGATAACAGTAATATATATTAGCATGTTGCATTTTAAAGTGACGCTGCCTTTCATTAATCAAGTGTCTGTATGGTTGATTAATTTGTACAAGGTTTAAATTGCTATGAAAATTTATCATTCATAGCCATGATCTCCATTTACATATATGTTAATTATGGTAAATGTAATCTTTTCTGAATCCTCTGGGCTGCATACTAAAGAGAAAAAGTGATCAGAATGACTTTTTCTAGTACGAAGTGAACTTTTACTGTTACTCAATACAGTCTGTTCTTGTTATCTAAGCTAGGCTAAAACCATAATAGCATTTTGTGCTAAAGTCAACTCCAAAATTTAAAGATGGCATTTCTTTTTCAAGTAATTTCTTTATTTACACAAACAGGATTACTATGTTTATTCACCACAGTATATATTTAGTAGAATCTCTGCATATTGCCAGATTTTTCTTTTGCTTTGAAGCATGCTCTCATATCAACTCTAATATTAATAAAATTTTAATTATCTGTAAGGCAGAATGACATGAAGTTAGCATGAAAAGTCTTCATAATATAATTAAATTTAATTAATTGTTAGAAATAGAAACCTTTGAGGTTATAGCATTTACAACTACTTGGAGAGATTCTGTACAAAAAGGTAATAATGTGAAAGTTACTCTAAAAGATTAGATTGATCTTTAGATGTTGTAGAAATATGCTTGGCAATTAACAGTTGTTGATAATTTATCATTTTCTAGCTAAGCATCTAAATAGTCAAGATAAATGGAAATCTTAGTATTTATAATATTAAATTCCTATTGCACATTTTTATCCCCATGACGTTGATCCCAGGTGTAAAGCTAGAAACATAGTTAGGAAGTGTGGGTCTGGCCTTACACAGCCCCACTCCCTATCTTTTCCTTAGGAATGTTTTCCCAAAATCCAGAGCATGCTAACCAAAAATTATTTTATTATTGTTATGTTTAAGAAGTGCTTTCCATTTGTCCCACAATGGTGACCTTCTGTCTTAACAGTTATTGATCTGGAGAAAATTATAATGTAAGTGAAAATGATATAGTGACGAATGTTTTACAGTGACTATGATAGGCCTTGCTAGGCAAATGTTGGCAAATTTAATTATTCTTATTAAATGTCTATAATTTTATGCTTAAATTGTGAGTATTTACATAATATATTCACTTCAAGAGAAGCTTCCTTTCTTTGTCACAACTTAATACAATTAAAATATCCGTTTTGGAAACCTTTGCTAGCATAGCACCTCTGACTACCTGACGAGGCTATTTTTAAAGATACTTATTTGGCAATTTTCTTATACTCAGCCTAATCACAGGAGAAACAAATATGGCACCTGTTGTGATGGATGAATGGAGTACTTTTCATCCCTTGATCTCAGATGTTGCGAAACATTTTTCAAGGTAGCACCACTTGCTTCACCACAGAAGTGCACCCACCTCTAAGCTGGAAACAGCAAAAGCACAGGGCAGGAGATGAGGAATATATTATCCAACTGAAATTACATAGAAATTTTAAGTAGGCAGAATATAATTGCCCAATTTGGAAATTAGCCAGGACACAGGGTTTAACATCATCTTTACTCTTTTGAAAAGTGCCATGGGATTTTTAAAAACTGCTGGTGGTCAAGACCTTGGTTTTACCCTCATCCATTAGACGACACCTCCAGCAGTGCAGTGCCCCTCATACCATGCTGGGGCATCGGTTCAGTACTGACTCAGTGAAAATTGTGCCACCTACTGAATCATCCTCTGCTCCTCTTACAGTGCCCTGGCTTTTAGATTTTCTCTGGAGAGCTGTTATGAAAGATGGGACCAGGCTCAGTGATGCTTAATTTATGAGATTTTAAGGTTTTCAATGGTTAAGATCTCACACCTGGATTGTATTTTCAATTTTAACCAACAGATTTTTAAGGATTTCTCCATCCTTGTGGTCTGTAATGATGGTCTTAATGATTATACTTTACATTATACACACCTCTCCTAACATGAGTGAATAAAGAATAACATGTATAGCTATATAAATACATACTTATGCATTGTTACACTCAATGAAAAGCATATTTCTTTGTTATATATTATTCTTTTAAAATGAGAAAAGTATCATTCTTATTTTAAAAGATCTATGTAAATTATATTCTACAATAAGCTTATTTTTTATCTGTATTTTTAAGGACCCAGAGACAAATGCTTCAACAATAAATGCAAACCTTGAAGGAAGTCTTCTTTACTGGCCAAAAAAATAAAGTGAATTTTTATAAAAGAATGCCATTATTCTAGCTTTCCAAATAAAACCTTGCCATCTTCAAAAGAATCTCAGTACAGCTTGACCATTCCAAAAATAACTGAAAGAAAATCAAGATTTTAAGATGAAATTCAGAGGTGTTTAAACATAAATGGTAAAACACTGTTGCTTTCTGGCCTTTATGCTTCATTTTACTAATTTTCTCAATTTGTGTTAATGTTGCATAGAATGTTTTGGGGTGGGGGAAAGGCTCTTGCTATCTTTAGAAACCTCGGTCTTTGAAATAATGTGCAGAAATTCTTTTCTGGCTGCTAAAAGTATCAGTATCCTGGAATTGAGAAACTGTTTCTGAAAGTGTTTCTTGAGGTGTTAGTTCTGGAAATGACATTGAGTAAATCCTGTTGCTGGTGAGTGAGAAGAGATGGTTGGAAATGGTTATAAAGAATAGATTGAGACAATATAGCTGATGCTGCAAAATAGATTCCAACATATCATTGTGTTCTCACTCACTCTGGCTCACGCCAGGGGTTCTCAAGTTAGCACAAACAAACACACACACCACATACACACTCATATAAATAGTCTTCTACTTTCCTTTTCTGATGTCATCAATTTTCAACCTTCTCTTTCACCTGTTTTCCCTTTTAAGAATAATTTATAATGAGCAATCCTTACTGAATATAAAATCTTCCTTAGACAACCAATAGTATTTCCCAAAATTCCCCTAGGTTGTTCTGCAGTGACTTGTTCATTCCTTGCTAGTAAATTAGTAACTCAAATATTGAAGAGTTGGAGATAAGGGAAAGAAAAACTTTTTCAGGCAACTTAAGTCTGATTTAGTGAATTGCTACTGCTGTGATATAGTTAATATGCCTCCTTTAGTGCTGGTTTGCCACCAGATGGAAAAATCAATCACTTTTTTTTCATTATCAACACAAACATCATGGATGACAGATATTCTTCCATTGCTAAAAATGAAAATCTGAGACACAAAAACTCTCCTTAGGAAAAATAGCTCCTAGCTAATCCATGAAAAATTAGTGTAAATGTGAACTAATGATATGTTTCATATTGGGATTACTTCCTACAGAGTAGAGTTTTAAAACATAAATTGCCTTTTAATTTCCAATCAAATAAAACAATGTATATGGGGAATTTGGATGGTCATTACCTAGGCCTCTTCCTCTTAAATTATGGAAATGAGTCTACGTAACAAAGGAAAGGGTAAAGGACATGTATGGTGGGTTGAATGGTGGCTTCCTCAAAGACGTGTCTACGTAAAATTCCTAGAAACTGTAAATGTTACCTTATTTGGAAGAGGGGTCATTACAGAATTTAGGGATTTTGAGATGAAGAGATCATCCTGGAGTATACAGGTGGGACCTAAATCCAATGACAAGTGTCCTTAAAAGACACACCAAGGAGAGCTACGAGATAGAAGAGGCAAAAAGACAGAGGCAGAGATGAGAGTGGTATGGTTATGAATTAGGGAATGCCAAGGACGGCAGAAGCCACAGTTAGGTGGGAGGCATGGATTGGGTCCTCTTCCATAGCCTACCAAGGGGCTTGGCCAACACTTTGATTTCAGGCTTCTGGCCTCTAGATCTGTGATAGAATTACACATCCGTTGTTTCAAACCACCCAATTTGTTGTTATTTGTCAGGGCAGCCTCAGGAAATGAATATACTACATAATCTGTCTTTAAAAACACAATTGTTCTGTTAATGGTATAGTAGCATAGGGAAAAAACAAAGAAATATCAGCTAATAAAGCTACCAAACAGATGAGTGACAGTATGAAAAGTTTATTTTGTGCATGTGATACAATTTTTTTAAAGATTTTATTTATTTATTTTTAGAGAGAGGGGAAGGGAGGGAAAAAGAGAAGGAAAAAAACATCAATGTGTGGTTGCCTCTCATGTGGCCTCCACTGGGGACCTGGCCCGCAACCCAGGCAGGTGCCCTGACTGGGAGTGGAACTGGCAACCCTTTTATTCACAACCCGCACACTCAATCCGCTGAGCTACACCAGCCAGGGCTGCATGTAATACACTTTTATCAGACTCCAGTGGCTTAAGTTAGCTAATTCTTCCACTAACATCCAACAAGAAGAGTTAATTATTTACCTCTACTTTCCTCAAAGTAAGTACAGGGGTGAATTATATGATACAGTTTTATAAAGTGGACCACAATTATCCCAAAGGCACTGAGGTGAAAAAGAGATGATGACATGTTCCAACAATGAAAAACAAATAACAAAACCCCCAAACCTCATGTGTTTGGAATGAGGTGTGAGAGAAATGAAAGGCCTAGGAAAGAGGCCTAAGAAGTGGGCAAGAACCAAGCCAAGGAGGCCTAAGGTCCTGAAAAGATCACAGTGGCCTATATTAAGTTAGTGAAGCAGTAAGCTATCATGGGGCACAGATGATTTTTTGTTGATTTTTATATTTTAACTCCTAACAGTGTTCCTGGGACATCATCCACATTGTTACATAGTCTGAATGGGCAAATTTATTTTACAAATAAGATTTCAGAGTGTTTACTTGACAACAGACTATTTTTGAGCATCCTAAAAATCTAGTTGGTGCTGGTTCTTTTCCCCTACATGGCAAGTTACTTAAGAACCTTGTACTATTACTTCCTGGCAAGTAGTAATAAATGCTGAAGAAATAGTGTTGAATGAACAAATGAAACACCCAATTATTTTTCAGTGGAACAGTGGGCGCTCTTCTGGTAATGCCTGCAAGAGCATCAGGGAACTTGTGAGGGTCTGGGCTCTATCATGTGCAACTGGTATAGTTAGTACTGGCTTTAGTGTCCTGCCAACAACTTGTTCTTTATAAAATGTTTTTGGCTATAAGGATAGATTTTCCTCGACCTGCTCATTTTACCAGATTTCATGCTTCTACCAAGCTTCAAATATCTGCTGCCTTTATCTCTAATTATGACACTAACATTTCTTATAACTGACAAACTAATTAAGTTACAAATGCCTTAAGTTCCCTCAAGGCATTATATTAGGCAATGCTTTGTTAGTCTAATTCCAGCAACCTTATGAGCATCAGTGAAATAAACTTACATCTCAGTGTAGTATATTATTTATAACTTTCACTAATTAAAACTTCTAATTTGTTAAAGTAAATGTTTTATAATAATGGCATTGTGGAAGGAAGATCAGAATTTCTAGAGCATGGCCAAAATTCCTCTTTTGTGTGTGTATGAAAGGAAATCAGTTCCTTATAATTCAAAGTTACATAATTCAAACAGAATTATTATATTTGAAATTCAGTAACATTTAGACAACAAAATAATTTTCACATATGTATAAATTCTTGAGGTTTATTTCCATTGCAAATTGATTCAGGCTTGTAAGTTATAGTCTTATTAGTGTAAAAATTTAAAAAATTAAAAAGGTATGTAGACAATAAAAATGGATGATTAACATATATGCATAGACAAATGTATGTTTAAAGAAATACTTAAAATACTACACAGTATTTTAGTTTTCAATATTATTGCATGAAACAGTTCTTTCCCAAACCCAAGAAAATCCTATCATTTTGGAGATAAAATACTTATAAGAAATAAAACTTTCCACACATCCATTTATTTCTGAATATCACTAGAGTTATATTCAAGCTTATGCTCAAGATTTAAGATAACAATAGTGTAAACTCTAGTGTGGAACAAAAGAAGGGAGAAATCCCAGAAGTTCCCAGAGGTAGTTAGGTTAAAGGGGAAAAAAAAGAAAGACAGGAGAATCAGGCAATCAAAGAAAAAGAATGAAGATTCAAGGATGGGTAAATCTCCTCTTTACTTAGCTTTTCAAAGGTTTGTGATAACCAGCTTTTGTGTAAATGGATTTGATGGCTTTGGGCTGAAGGTGACTGACAGCTGAATCTAGGCCCCCTAGAGAGTGACACCCTGGGGATTGCCATTGTTGCAGACTGTTTCTTCAGACGGACCCAGAAGAGTCATTATCTCAAGGGGAGTCTAACAACAGCCACCCCTGAGCAGCCTAGGAGCTGGAAGTAAGCAACTTAGCCTCTCCCTTGAGCAGTAATTACAACAGTAAGGCGAACAAGGGGTGTTACTGTGTTAATCTTAAGCCCTTCTCCAATCCCCAATTTAAAAAAAATTAAAGTATACAAGTCCCATAGACTTTCCACTAGCAAGAATTTCTTAGAACCCCCTTCATCCTTTGTTTCTTGGAAAAATAAACAGCCCTCTGGGTCTTCCTCAGGAAGTGCTTAACTGAATTGGGTATAATAGGTAAATGCTTAGGAAAAGCTTTCTTGTTTCAAGTGAAGCTAATGTATTTACCTTACGTGGGAGTATCCTCACTAGGCACCTAAAATCTGGGTGTGCAGCTGTAATATACAAATCAAATTCCTTCCATACTGTGTTGACTCAATGGCAAGTTAGGTTATTTCACACACTTAGTTACAGTGGTGCTCTTCCCTAAACCCAGTCCTGCCATTTTCCAGAAGCCGGCAGCACCAGGCTGACCCACAAGCCTTGGCGGTGCTTATAAAGTAGGCAGTGGTTTCTTATCCTCTTCATTTCTAAAATGGTGCCATGCGTACCCTCAGGATAGTAAAGGAGTTATCATAACCAGACCAGCTATCTGAAAAATAAAGAACCTAGACCTATCAAGAGTATATAACCACAATTAAGCCACTTCTAAAAATGCCGTACCTCACTAGCATTCATCTCCATCTGATCTCAGCCTCCCTCTTTTCAGGGAGAGGGTGGGACTTCCTGTTTAGACAGGAACCAGTGAGAGAAGGAAATGGAAACTACTAGAATGGGCTCTATTGGCTGTGTCCCTGATTGGTGAAGTTTTCAATTATGAGTGACTTAAAATAACTTGGAGATTTATCTTAAAACCACACGATAAGAGCTTTTGCTGGCTTATTCATTTAGCTCTCCTTTTCTACTCAGCCTGCACGTGTTTGTATTTAACTTTTCCTTATTCTTTTCTGTTCTTAATCCCTACCAGAGGCTATATTTATTGATTTTTTTTTTAGAGAGAGGAAAGAAATGGGGGGGGGAGAGAGATCGATTTGTTGTTTCACTTATTTATGCATGCATTGGCTGATTCTTATATGAGCCTCCACCGGGGATGGAATCCACAACCTTGAGCTATTGGGTTGACGCTATAATGAACTGAGCTACCAGGCCAGGGCTCTTGCTCGTATATTTTTATATCTATATCAAAGTACTTTACAAATTAAGCACCATGAAGCCAGGGACTTAATGCCTGGCATATAAAAAAGGCAATATATAGTTGCTAAATTTTGATCCCTGCTTTGAACTGAATTGTTCTTAATTCATCTCTTTTTTTCTAGCAACTTATTTTTACTTTTTAAATTGTCATTTATTTTCTTTAAAAAAATTGTTATGTTGTCTAGGAATGTGTCAGCCTTTGTTGGATATATTTATGTGTGATAGTGTGCCTACATGTTTCATTTTTTTTTAGACTTGTAGATAAAATCGAAGCTAGGCTATAAGTGAAAGATTCTAGATCTTGGGACTAGAATCTTGATTCAGGCAAGCTTTGTTCAAGCTTTGCAAATTATTTAATATCTCTGAACCTCAGAGGACTTACCTATAATCATTTTTAACAGGATAGATTATGAAGATTTAATGAGATAACCTGTAAAAGTTCCAGTCTCATAGTAGATATCCAGTAAACAATGCATTGGGCAAGGGAAAACATTTCTGATAGTAAAATACTTTCAAGGCAACAAAGACGATTAAGAACCTAACTGGGAGCAGAAATCCTCTGCTCCAGTGGTATCATGGATTGGGATACGACTCCTGGAAGAGGACTTAATTACTATGTCTATTATCATCATTTGGAAAATGGGTCATTTCCCCCACCTTGAAAGGCTCCGGTGTACTGTTAAAAGTAAGACAACAGGCCCCAAAATGAAGTCACTTATGATAAGCCTTGTATTGCCAAGCCAAAACTTATTAATTACAGTTTTGGCTGTCCCAGAAATTGGATTTTAAATCAGTCAATCAGGAATTGCTTGATTCTGCCTGATAGGTCCCTGTATGTCCTAAAAGAAAGTAATCTTATAATAAGTAACCAACTTTTTTTGTCTACTATAACTTCCTTATTTCTGCTCTTAATAACAAAAATCTTTCCTTTTGTACAGATTCTCAGAGCACCTACCTTCTTGCTAGATTGACTGCTGCACAAATTCAATAGATTTTTGCTCAAATAAACTCTTAAACATTTCAATATGCCTCAGTTTATCTTTTAACAATACATTAAATAAATAGCATAGAGCTTCTTGTGAAGTCAGAGATATATCTAGACATGCTTTGCTTCATTGCACAACCACAAGAAGAAACACAACTAACTTAAAAATGAAAAATACACAGACTGGTCAGAAAATCACCCAGAAAAACACCCAGAACTGTAGAGAAGTCTGGCAACCAAGGATTTAAAGATGGTATATTCATCTAGACCAGTAGGAGGGGTGGAGATGGCAAATACAAATGGAGAAGAAGACTCATGGTGGCAGCGAGCTGGGGGTGGCAAGGTGGCCCATTGGCTGGTGGAATAGGCAACCCCACATTCACATGTGGTGGGTGAAAATCAGGGGGACACCTTGTTAGCAAGTGATCCCAGGCTCAGGCCAGAAAATGAAGCCAGGGTTCCAGCACTGGACAAATAAAGCCTCATAACTTCTGGCTATAAACCCCGCTGGGGCTGGGGTGACAGAAGAAACTGCTGGTTTCTCAGAAGAGCCCAGAATGTACACAACCCACCGACTTTGGGAACCACAATCAGGACAACAGCTGAAAGAGTGCCGGTAGCATATGAGAAGTGGGTGAAGTGACTAGAAAAGGGGTAAATGCCAGGCAAGCCCCCAGAAGCCAGCCAGCAGCGCCACTGTACCCTTTTCGATCCCCCGACATACACATGGAGCCACAAAGTGATGAAGCAGGTTGCCCCACGCTGGGGAATACCCAAGACTCCAGCCCATACAACTTAACAGGGGTGCTAAATTAGGAAATCGAAGTGACTCTACCTAGTACACAGACACAGAGACACTGCCAAAATGAAGAGACAAAGAAATATGAGCCAGATTAAGGAACAGAACAAAACCCCAGAAAAAGAACTAAGCAATGTAGAGATAGCAAATCTATCAGAGTTCAAAACGCTGGTTGTCATAGTGCTCAAGGATCTCATTGAATACAGCAAAAGCATGAGGGAAGACATCAGGGCTATACTAAGAGAAATAAAGAAAAATCCACAGGAAACCAACAGTGAATGGAAGGAAGACGGGATTCAAATCAATTATTTGGAACTTAAGGAAGAAATGAACCTTCAACCGAAACAAAATGAAGAAGCAAGAATTCATTAAAAAAGAAGAAAAGGAAAAGAAAAAAGCGTTTAAGAAGATTCTGGAATATCTCCAAAAGGGCCAACACCTAAATCATAGGGATGCCAGATCGAGAAGAGAAAGAGCAAGAAATCGAAAGCTTACTTGAAAAAATAATGAAAGAGAACTTCCCTAAATTGGTAAAGGAAATAGATGTAGAAGTACAGGAAGCACGAAGTGTCAAATAGGCTGGACTCAAAGGGGACTACAGCAAGACACATTATAATTAGAATGACAAAGTTTAAAGATAGAGATAATCTTAAAAGTGGCAAGAAAAAAGCAGAGTTACCTACAAAATGTTACCCATAAGACTAACAGCTGATTTCTCAAAAGTAACATTGCAGGCAAGAAGGGACTGGGAAAATATTGAAAGTGGTGAAAAGCAAGGACATACATCCAAGATTACTCTTTCCAGCAAATCTACCATTTAGAATTGAAGGACAGATAAAATACTTCCCAGAAAGGTAAAATTAAAGAAGTTCATCATCACCAAGTCTTTATTACATAAAATGTGAAAGAGTCTTATTTAAGAAAAAGAAGAACTGTGAACATGAAAATGATAATAAACTCACAACTATCAACAACTGAATCTAAAAAACAGAAACAAAAACAAACCAAGCAAATAACTAGGAGAGGATTAGAATGATAAATACAGAGATCATTTGGAGGGTTATCAGCTGGGAAGTTAAGGGGCAGAATAGGGAAAAAGGTACAGGGATTTAGAAGCACAATTGGGTAGGTAGAGAATAGACAGGGGGATATTAAGAACAGTATAGGAACTGGAAAAGCCAAAAAACTTATATACATGACCCATGGCCATAAATTAAGGGGGGATCACTAGATAGAAGGGGGTTTCCAGGTGGAGGAGGCAAACAGAACAAATTGGGACAACTGTTATAGCATAATCAATAAAATACACTTTAAAAATAGTGTAAGGCACTGTAATGATAAAGAGTTTTGCATAAGTCAACTTTTATTATTTTATTTTGTATGATAAAATGCTGTTTTAGACAATAGAAAGACTTGGTGTGCAAAACATTATTCTGTTATTTAAACATAGGATTGTGTTAAATCATGAAGTTAATTTTCCCTGTACATTCTGTAGTCTTTGTATTAGAGTTACTATTAACTAACACAGCTTGACAAAGGCATCTATTACTTGATTTGTTCTGTGGTGCTATTTTTGGTGAAGAGAAATTATTAGAAATACTCTGTTTAATAGGAATGGTATTCAGAAGCTTTTAATGTAGTGTTAGATAGATCAGACCTGCTTGTGAATGTTTCTCTGAAGTCTGATAATAATGGCCACGTTCAGTTCTTGGTCTAACAAAGATATCTGGGCCAGGCAACCCCAAGAAGGTTGCAAATTCCAGCTCAGTAGGAGACTGACCTATTCCTCAGAAAGATCATCCTGTTGTCGAAGTCCTATTCCCCGACTGAACACATAACTGAACTGTAGATAAAAGTTGAGGTATCACTGTTGGAGACTGAGGAAGGAAGAAGAATTTATGGAAAAGGAAAAGATGGTCTAGTAACAATGAGGGAAAAAATCAGTAAAATGATTCAATCAAATGTACTATATATTTGTGTTGTAAATTGTATAGCTGTTTTCTTACCTTCAGTAGCCTTAGAAAGTGCTTCACACTGTTGCCTTTATTTACTTACCTGAAATAAGGATGTAATAGGCATACTCTTCAATTAAAATAAATTACTTTAAAAATCTTAAGGAGTAATTCTTTGTATATAATGAGGAATTTAAATTCTTTTTTTAAATTTATTTTAATTGTTGTTCAAGTACAGTTTTTTGTCTATTACTCTCATCCCAGCCCCCCCCACCCAGTGCTCCCCACCTCCCTCCCATTTACACGCTGCCTCCTAGTTTTTGTCCATGTGTCCTTTATGCTTGTTCCTATAAATCTCTCCCCTTTTCCCCTGAAATTCCCTCCCCTCTCCCCTCTGGTCACTGTTATCCTGTTCTCAATTTCAGTGTCTTTGGTTATATTTTGCTTGTTTGTTTATTTTGTTGTTTAGGTTCCGGTTAAAGGTGAGATCATACGGTATTTGTCTTTCACCGCCTGGCTTATTTCACCCAGCATAATGCTTTCCAGTTCCACCCATCATGTTGAAAAGGGTAGGAGCTTCTTCTTTCTTTCTGCTGTATGGAATTCCATTGTGTAAATGTACCACAGTTTTTTTGGTCCATTAATTTACTGATAGACACCTAAGTTGCTTCCAACACTTGGCTATTATAAATTGTTCTGCTGTGAATATTGGGGCACATAGGTTCTTTTGGATTGATGTTTCAGGGTTCTTAGATAGAATCCTAGCAGTGGAATTGCTGGGTCAAAAGGCAGATTCATTTTTAGTTTTCTTAAAAAATTCCATACTGTTATCCATACTGGTTGTACCAGTCTGCAATCCCACCAACAGTGCACTAGGGTTCCCTTTTCTCCACAACCTCTCCAGCACTTGTTTGTTTCTTTGTTTATGATAGCCATTCTGACTGGTGTAAAGTGGTATCTCATTGTGGCTTTAATTTGCATCTCTCTGATAGCTAACAATATTGAGCATCTTTTCATGTGTCTCCAGATTTTTCATAAGTCCTCCTTGAAGAAGTGTCTGTTCAAGTCCTTTGCCCACTTTTTAATTGGATTGCTTTTCTTCTTAGGGTGAAGTCATGAAAGATCTTTGTATACAAGGAATTTAAACTCTTGATGCCTTTCTCTTTCAACTTACAATATGCCCACTAAAAGAATGATAGACTGGGTGGGGACAAAAAGGAGAATTTAAGCAAAAATCACTGTCATCTTCAGACATACACTTTCTGAATGATTACTCCCCTTTTATTCTCCCTCTTGTTATAATTTGCTTGTTTGCTTGCTTATTTCCACTTAGTGGGGCAATGTTAATAGAAGGCTTCCCAGGGAATTTCATCTTCACTGCTTGCGAAGGGAAGATTTTAGAAGAGAGTTCCTGAGGAAAACTCAGAATGAGTCAAGGGGGCTTTTCTCTCCTCTCTCCATTCCTAGAGAAGAAGAGAGCTAAATATGTAATAATTATGAAAATTAGCAGCTAAAAATGCCAAATAGGGCCAGAATATATAAAGTCAAGGCCTCTGTGTATAGAACTAGAAGACATTGGCATCACACTTGGCTGCATCACTTACTAGTAGGCTACCTTGGGCAATTCATTTTTCATTTCTGAGGGTCTCGATTTCTTTATATGTATAGTGAATAATATCTCTTTTTTATACCTCACTAGATTGTTACTGAAACAAAAAGTATATGTTTAGGAGAACATGCACACAATATAAATAGAAAATCTAACATGGAGGTTTTCATGATGCCCCAATAGAAAGGAGTTCTGAAGGAGCCTCTGGAGCCAGCCTACAGGCAGGCAACCCGTGCTTTCCCCACCACAGGACACCACTCTGCTTTCATCTCTTTTTATGTGATGTTGACGTTTAACAATTATATTTCATTGCCTTTGCATATTCTACTGCTAAGGAAGGAGTCTGAACCATACTTACAACAGGTATGTGCACTCTTTTATCAGGATAACATCAACTGCAATGTGTTTAACACTGTAAAAAGTATCAAAAACATGAAAGACAAAGGCAAGGATGTTATTG
Source organism: Sturnira hondurensis (assembly GCF_014824575.4). Taxonomy (NCBI): domain Eukaryota; kingdom Metazoa; phylum Chordata; class Mammalia; order Chiroptera; family Phyllostomidae; genus Sturnira; species Sturnira hondurensis. Next base: position 50,523,285 of record NW_028076767.1, read on the forward strand.
TGAAGTGGGCCAAGTGACCATATTTTAATACCTTTTACATCTTTTTCTCAAGACTAATTTATACTCTTAAAATTTATTGATGACCCCAAAAGCTTTATGTAGAAAATCTTCCAAAATGCAACGATACACAAGCACATATTCCATTAGGCATCAGAGTGCTGATGTCATCACATGCCTCTAGAAAGCTCATTGAACACTCATGAAACAATAAAGGTGAGATAAACAACAATATCTTTTTATTATTATAAAAATCAGTCTGACTTCAAGAGGCCCCGCAAAAGGGGACCCAGGGAATCTAAGAACACACTTTGAGAACCACTGACCTATAATTTTGAAGGAAACACAAAACCGTATGTTAATTCAGTTGTGTATTTTTCCATCTCTGCTTCAGGCTCAAAGGAAACTGGAATGATGACAAAGACTTACTTCAAGGAGATTTCATAAAATGTTTGCAGTAATATCATCCCTCTTTAAACCCGTGTTTTAAGATCTTTTTAAAAAGTTGGGTTTCTTCTACTGAAGCATAGTAGCCACGCTTCTCTACCGAGAAGCCAAAATCAGCCATCAATTTCAGTTAAAATGGAGTTTGGACTGTTCCTTTGGCCATTAACAAAATGTTTTGATTTGCTTCCTCCTCCCTTTTTTAGGTTCATGTATTGAGAAAAATGAGTTTCCATCAGTCAATAAATGATATTTCAGAAAGTTAGGGGTACAGGGAACCATCACACAGATGGACACACCTTCCTTTGACAGAGCGGCTCCATTTTAAGTCCTGCTTGAGCAAATCATTATAGTACTCAGTTTCTTTAAACAACTCATTATAATGTAGTAATTATAGTGCTTAGTTAACATTAAATAATACATTTTAATAGGGCACAATTGCCTCCTTTGTCTTGAAAAACTTTAAAAAAAATAATCTGCCCATTTATCAGCAGAGACAAAGGCTTGTCAGTTCCCAAATGTACTTTCCCTCCTTCAGTTGGAGGACATCTGTAGCCTGAATAGCTTTAGTACCTCCCAACAGGTCTCCTCTCAGCTGCTCTGTGTTTTTACATCTCTCAAGAGGGGTTAATTCTTTACAGCTGTATCCTGCCTTCCAAGAATTTCACATGTGCAAATTATTAATCTTTTTCTAGTGCTACAGTAACTCCCCAGGCCGTAAACACCCCCTACCTAAAACTGGCTCTTTTCCAAGAAAAACTTTGGTATTCTTTCCCTGAAAAGATCATTTGGTCTCCTTTGGTTTGCATTGTTATTTAGAACAATTGTTAAGATACAGGAACTTCCAAACAATTATTTTGAAATAGAAATTTAATCCTCAAGTTTAAACCTCTATCCACTGTTGTATAAATTAAGTCTAAATTTTATATTTCTTTCACTTTAAAAATCATGTCGTTTATAATTTTCACAAGTATACTTTTCAATATTTTTAAATTTTAGCATTATGCTAATTATGTCAAGTAGGACATTTTAATAGAAAACAAATAGTGTGAAGTCTTTTCTTCAGTGTTAAGTAAATTACATTTCTTCCAAATGTAACCTGCATGCATTTACTATTGCAATATATGCCATGCACATTTTGGTGTATAAATATATGAATGTCCCTTTGTTAGGAAGAAAAGAAAGAGAATATTATGGTAAACAATCTCTAGTAATATAGAAATATATTGGCCAGTCATAGACAGCTTCACAACTTTGATATAAAATATACTTTATTCAAGTTTTTATATACTTCAAGACTCATTGTCAGATAGCTACTGCTTGGTCATTTCTCTCTGCCTGCATAATGTACACACTATCTTTTCTCCTCCATTTCTTTGCTACTGGTTGAATACTTTTGTAACAAAAACCTCAGGCTTGGCTGTCTGCCGCAACAAATGTCTGACTCATAAGAAAGGTAGTAGTGCAAAAAAAAAAAAAAAGAAGTTTCTTCAGGTGCCTTGACCTGAGAGAACTGTGGACCCCTCTTCCAGGAATTCAAAAAGGTGAGGAAAATCTTAGGAACCTCTGGGACAACTTTAAACATTCCAACATCAGAGTTATAAGGGTGCCAGGAGGAGAAGAGGAAGAGCAAGAAATTGAAAACTTGTTCGAAAGAATAATGAAGAAAAGCTTCCCCAATGTAGTGAAGGAAACAGGCATGCAAATCCAAGAAGCTCATAGAGTCCCAAACAGCCCTTTAAACTTGAGGATTAAATTTCTATTTCAAAATAATTGTTTGGAAGTTCCTGTATCTTAACAATTGTTCTAAATAACAATGCAAACCAAGTGGACCCACAGAGGGCCACACCAAGACACATCATACTTAAATTACCCAAGATTAAAGATGAAGAGAGAATCTTAAAAGCAGAAAGAGAAAAGCAGAGTTACCTACAAAGGAGTTTCCATGAGACTATCAGCTGATTTCTCAAAAGAACCTTTGCAGGCAAGAAGGTACTGGCAAGAAGTATTTAAAATGATGAAAAGCAAGGGCCTACAACCAAGATTACTGTATCCAACAAAGTTATCATTTAGAATGGAAGGACAGGTAAAGTGCTTCCTAGACAAGGTAAAACTAAAAGAGTTTATCATCACCAAGCCATTATTTCATGAAATGTTAAAGGGACTTATCTAAGAAAAAGAAGATCAAAACTATGAAAAGGAAAATGACAACAAACTCACAACTATCACTGAAACTATGAACCTATAAAACCTAACTGAACTTAGGGGAAAAAAAAACCAAACTAAGCAAACAACCAGAACAGGAACAGAATCACAGAAATGAAGATCAATCACATGGACGGTTATCAATGCGGAGGGGGAAAGGGGAAGATGGGAGAGAAGGTACAGAGAATAAAAAGTATAAATGGTAGGTACAAGATAGACAGGGGGAGGTTAAGAAAAGTATAGGGAGTGGAGAAGCCAAAGAACTTACATATACAACCCATGGACATGAAACAAGGGGGGAAATGCTGAAAAGGATGGGGGTACTAGGTTGAAGGGTATAAAGGAGAGAAAAAATGGGACCATTGTAATAGCATAATCAATAAAATGTACTTAAAAAAATTTTTTTGGCCTGGTCAAGCCTTCAATTCTTTCTAGATTTTGGCACATTTGGGCCCTGTTCACTTACTTCCTAGCTTTTGGCATGCTGGGGTCCTATTCATTCATCTTCCTAGCTTGTGGTTAGCTGGGTGTAAGAACTTCACCCTATGCCTTTTTAGCCAATGGGGAGACTCCCGTGCTCCCTGTCTATGGTACGGGGGAAGGAGATGCTACAGCCCTCAGCCTACCTCCCACTGCTGGACACTGCATTGCACATCCCACAGAGACTGTTGGAGTCCAGGCCCATGTTCTGACTGATGACTGCCTACAGTAACACTTTTATGACACCTCCACCCTTCTAAATAAATCTTTTATTTTAGAAGTTAGATATGTCATAATAAAGCATTAAAAAATTCTAGAAATTGCATTTCTCAGTGATTACATGCCTCTAGTGGTATTTCTAGGCATAAGGCAGAGGGACCAGGGATTCTTACCACCTGACAAGTGCAATAATCCCCCAGAACTGCAAGGCCTGAAGCATTTTATTGCTTTTATGAAACAGAATTTATAAATAAAAATAAGGAAAACAGCCAGAGCCATGCACTTCTTGGGCTTCACTGACATTGATATGACAGCCAATCAGAAATTTCCATTTATGCCAAGACTGCCAAACCAATAATTTTAGCAATAAAGCCTACTCTAAGAAGTATTCAAATGGTTTGCCTCTAATATGTGTTTAAACAGAAAAGAAGTTTAAAGATAGGTTTGTTATAACTCAGACATACAATCATTTAAATATATACAGAAAACCTCCTTGTAGACCAATTAAAAGGATCTTCCAAACAATACTGACTCTTAATTCACATATAACTCAAGCAAGTCACATTTTAACATTTTTAGATAAGCTATATAAAAATAGGAAAAAGGGATCAAGGACAATAGTGAGATTTGAATTGTGTTTTGTATTATTTCAGCTGCATTTTAACAAGCTTTATGACTGAAAGGGAATAAGAATGTAGAAGGTACAAACTTGCGTAGATTAGGTTTTATTACATGCATTATTTTAGTTTAAAAATGTCAGTAGTTTGTCATGTTAACTAAGAATGCACCCACTATTGTACATATCTAAAGCTAGAGTTAAACTGAGAATTTTGCAAAGGACAGATACAAAGAAGTGATTTTTCCTTCTCTGTGTATATAAAAATAGAACTTTCAGAAATGTCATGGCTGACACATTTAGCTGCTGGACATTGAAAATCCTCTTTCTGACTCACAACCTGTGACTGGAACTCTGTCAGAGTAATCAGGAGATGTTATACTACAGAGTGCAAACAGTAGGGGAGGCATTGCTATTTGGCCTTGTTTTAAAGCAAAATGTTTTAATTTGGATCATAACATAATTAATTGTGTATTATATTCTTCATCTTTAAAATACAGAATAAGAGTTAATTGTGTAAGGCACTTGAGCAGCTAATTATTTAATGTAACCAGTATTTTAGGAGCATGTAGACTATTAAAACAGTATAACATAATGTGAAGGAAACATTAAAGCTCCTCTTTTTTCAAGAGACATTAAGGAAACTATGGCATACAATATATTTTTCCCCAGTACTCTATAAATATTCACAAAAGCTGGGTCTTTGGGTTTTTACTGTTTATGAGTGTTTCCATCAGGGCATGCTTTAAGAAAGATTTTTGAAAATTGTCAATTTTGTGAAAATAGAATGTGACTGAATGGGCATGTATATCAATATACATAAAGTAAATGAAATTAGATTAGGTAAATTCTTGATAAGGGTTTACAAAACTCTTCCTGGTATTTTAAAATTACCATAAGGTGTGTCTTCTTACTTTAAAAAATAGCAATATCTAAACTTTTCAAGGTGAATGAATGATCTTAAGATATTTAGGCACGCTAACCTAACTGATTATAATACTGCTGATTATTTAGGGAAAGATATTCCAATCTTCAATAGGTAATTGACTTAGGGTCCAAGTTTTATATGTTTATACTTGTTGGAAAGAACATCTTTAATGGAACTACATTCTTAGTCATAGTCCTTCAAATTAAACAAAGAGAGCTTCATTTTCTCCCACTTCAATATCTCTCAAGTCTGGTTGGCTTATAGGCCTAACTAGGAAGTAAATGATTGGTGATTTGGTAGAAAGAACTGTGGTTTACAGTTAGGTTCAAATTATGCTTCTGATACTGATTAGAGGTATGACTTTGGACAAGATATTTAATCTTTATGAGCCTAAATTTTCTCTTCTTTATAATGGGGAAGATACCTGGAAGCTCATAAGCTGTGAGGTTTAACAAAGGAGGTAATAACACGAGGTTAACAGTTTCTGGCCTCAAAAAGAGATTCAATAAATTACTCTTCCTTCCCATGATTCGATTTCAAAATTCATTTTTGGTGCTTCCTTGCCTAAATTGTAAGTGCCTTATTTTTCCTATCTCCATGTTTCCCAGATATCTTATCTTTTGCCTAGAAGTCCAAGTTCATCCAAATGAGCAGTACCCCACTCTCCAAAATTCCCTAAATATGTCTCTTCACTAGAGCATAACAATTCTCCTACCCATCTTCTCTGGTTTTCATTCCTTGTAAGTAGAAGCTTACTATTCTAGGAACAAACAAGTTGATGTACTATTATAATCTTAATAAATCACAGAATCTTAGACCTTGAAGGGATGTGCTAAATCAGGGGTTGTACATTCAAAGGCCTGAAGCGCTCGGCAGACACAGGGAGTGAGTAAGCAGGTTGGGTGCTTGTTTAAGTCAGAAGAGCAGAACTGAAACCGACCAGAGGGACTTTGCGTTTGCAGAGGGCAGTCACCACGCAACTGAAGGAGACTGTTGCCACCTGAAAATTTGGGCAGTGTATTGGGACAGATTCTTGAGTACTTCAGGAAAAAAATTAAATCCCTATTTTGGGAAAATATTTTAATTAAAAATATTGTGGCTGTTTGAAAACACTGGTCTAGAACAAATACAGTCATACCCCGGTATTCATCAGCTTCAAACCTCATCAAATTCTGTACTTGTCGCATTTTGATGGGAAAAAGATGTCCCAGCCCTTAACACTTGCTTGGGACTCATCCAACGGGCTTGAACTGGATGAGTCATACCACCACCCTGAAAAAGAAAATGTTTCATCATTTGGTACTTGTTGGTTTGGGCACTCGTCACAAGTTCCAGAACAAATTAACAACAAGTACCAAGGTACCGCTGTATATGTACTAGCCAGATCCACAGAAGAGGTTGCCATTTTTGAATCTATCGGATCCTCTGATACTAATAACCTGTGTTCGGGTGAAGTCATTGAAGCCTAGAGAGTCATGTTCATTTCCCAAGGTTGGTAGAGCGAAAACAAGTATAACCAAGGTCTCCAGACACGTGGCTTAAGAATGACACCTTTGGATTTAGAAGTAGGAGTTGCCAGTTATAAAACTGTTATGGGGCTGTAAAGCACCACATAGGAAATATAGTCAACAATATTTCAATGATTGTGTATGGTGTCAGAGCAGTACTAGACATATTAGAGTGATCACTTTATAAGTTACATACATGTCTAATCACTATTTTGTATACATGAAATTAATATAATATTTTATGTCAACTGTAATTGAAAAACTTTCTTTTAAAAATTGCTATAAAAATGAAAAGAAAAAATGCCACTTTTGGCCATTTTGCCTTTTCATTTCTCTTAAAATAAATATGATGTTTTGGAAGTATATTATTTTCTTCAGGTAACAGGTACATTTTGTAACAATATTCTTTCCTTATACTAAAGATTCATTTAGTTCTCTGAGTTTCTAAATCTCCCAAGTGAAATGTGGATATAGAGAATTTGATCAAGAAACTATTACCATAATTTTAAAATCAATTTGTATAGCTTCTCCAAATATGATTTACCTACCCACCAACCCTTACCACACTCCACAGTTATTTTATACTTTGGAATTATATGCCTTGAGTTAATTATTTTTCTAATGATATTTTATTATTTTAGAAAAATTTAGGAAGATTTAATATTTCACAGTACTCAAATACATAATTTATCTCTTTGGGATTAAATTCAAATGCTTCAGATTAGTTTATGTATATGTATAATGCACTTAGTAAAATTTAAACTTTTACTTTTTTTACTTAAACTTTTAAAAATCAAGCAATAATAAATATAGACATAATCCTTTGGGGAACAGCAGCATGTCATGTCTGTGTCATAAAAATAAGGACCCCTTTGTTGATTTGTCTATGTAGATTCTTATATTCAGGGAATCCCTAGACTCTAAAATCTAAATGCTGATTAGCAGTTTGTGGACAAAGTTGGAGTAAATCGGAAGTCAAGTTTAAAATTCTAGTGGGCAAACTTCTTATACTATTATACATAGCTTGGTATCAGTTGTTAAATCCAAATCCTCTTGAGGCTTCTCATTTAAATATTTGAATTTTAATGTGGTGTACCTACATTTTCAACACTAAATTCAAACCCACCCTGACCGTGTACTAATTGAAGAGAACTGTCCATTTCAATTGTGGGTGATGGGGATTAGGGTGCTTATAAATACAGCCCATTGATTAGGTCGCATGGTATTTCAGGGCTGTGAAAAATTCTTGTCTCTGGTTTTCCCTTCCCCTGGGGTGCCCAGTCTTCTCCGTGACCCCAACTTGCTTCAAGATTTTTAAATTTGCTGCTAACTAAGGTGGATGCATTACCTGACCTTGCTGATGGGAATAGAACAGAAGTCTCTCAAGTGCTGTAGGAGCTAATTAATATGCATATTATTCCAAGAAAGAATCATTATTTCATAGATATTTTTGTAAGAGAGTATGGCTGCCATGATGGTTAATTACTAAGGCCATACCCATTGCTAATACAGATTCTTTATTTAGATATGCCATTTTAGTTTTATAACTTCAAATACTTCACATAAATTTGTGAATGTGTAAGTGTGAATATATGAAGTTTTTATGCCATTCTTAAATTACTTTTCTCTGATTGATAAGTGCTATATCAAAAATAAGATCAGAGGAGCTTTGAAGGAGAGCTGGGTCAGGGATTGTAGGTTGGCGGCTCCCTCCCCCCCCAGAGTGAAGTCACAGACCTGCGCCAGGAGAGACCTGGACGGTTAAATTCACTGAGGTGATAAAGATGCAGTTAGAGACACACAGTCCACGGCATACCCAGGCTGGGACTGTTGTTGCTGGCTGGGACAGTACCAGAGAAACTGGGGAGCCGGGTGACACCTGGAAATGGGAGGAGAGATGATGGGTTGTGACTGGCCGTGACCCAGATGGTCTCTAAAATGGTCAGAGAGTTGGTCTGAACCGGGCGTTCGTTAGTAATGGCTGGCTGCAACCAAGGGGAATTTGCTAAAAAAATAAATAAATAAAAGACCCTCTGCCTCGGTATAAGGACCTCTTGCGCGCAGTGGCTAGACCAGCGAAGGCCTTCGTGGTGGGGGGGCGGGCAATTTGCTCCCACTCAGGGCATCTCATGGATTGATCAAAGGGGGACAGCAGGGGCTCAGCGAGGTAGCAGTGCCCAGAGATGCTTAATTCAATAGGGGAACTAAACTGCCCTGAACGCAGTGTCCAGGCCAACAAACACGGAGGAGGAGGGGTGTAAGTTGCTGCCATTTGGTGCACCTCACCGCCTAGTCACAGGACTGCACGACAAGGTGGATTATAGGCACAGGCCTGGGACATACGCATAGAGTGGACAGTGAGGGCCACAGAGCACTCTGATGGCGTGAGCTGGAAACTGGGCGTCTGTGAATATTGTTGCCCAGACTGAGCCCCCAACCTCACAAAACCATAGGAAAGGAAAATAATGGAACCCAGTCCTGTTCTGTCTACAGCATCCAGAAAGACCAGCAAAACACTCTTGGCAGATTTAAAGTCAGCAGAAGGGTCTTTTTTTTTTAAGTGTGAGACATGGAGCTGTGAGAAGACCAAATACAGATCCACAATTAAGTCAGAAGGCTCATACCAGCAGCTGAGACAAATTTCACTTCACTATCCTTCAGAACTTGCATTTTATTTATTTATTTTGGTTATTTTTGTTTTTTATTTCTTTTTTCCATTTAGTTTTTTGTTTTGTTTGTTTGATTTTGTTGTTTGATTGGTTTTCTTTATTCTCCCTTTCATATTATACTTTAATTTTTCTTCTTCCCTTTACTTGTACTCCGATAACACTCTCGGTCTTTTACTTTGTGTTCTTTTTATTCAGACTATATATTTCTTCTCATCTTATTGTTATTCCAAATCCCACACAGCACCCTTCCCTGGTCTTAACCCATTTCTCCATCTTCCTGAGCTTTATTACTGTTGGGGTCAACTTTATACTCTCATACATTATGCCAAGTTTCTGTCCCTTACTTCTCACTATATCTCACCATCTAACCTCGTATAAAGCTCTGCTTTCTAAAGTCAGCCCTTCTAATAAGAATCTTATCTCTTTTTCACCTTAAAAAAAAAAATGGCCCTGGCTGGTGTAGCTCAGTGGATTGAGCACGGGCCTGTGAAGCAAAGGGTCTCGGGTTCGGTTCCCAGTCAGGGCACACCCCTGGGTTGCAGGCCAGGTCCCCAGTCGGGGGGACACATGAGAGGCAACCACACATTGATGTTTCTCTCCCACTCTTTCTCCTTCCCTCCCCCTCTCTCTAAAAATAAATAAATAAAATATTTTTAAAAAAATGGTTAGTTGGGTGAAATGTCACAGTTATTGCTCTGCTTCTCCAAAGGATCTCCTATCTGTTCTCTACTTGTACTTTAAATCCCATAGAATAGTCTCCTGCTGTCTTACTCCATTTAGCATTTGCCATGCCCCTGATCACACACAAGACAAGGCGGGAGTTGTGAATACCAGTGAACCTACTGGAGGGGAGAACCCACCAACAAATGAACCACCAACAGGTAAAGCCCAAATACAAGAGACCTCACACAAACAGAAGAAAGGGCAACCCTAGATCATCCAGACAAGGAGATCAAAGAGATTGCACCACTGAGTCCCACAAAATTCCTACCAGAGAAGTTCACCCTACAAAGACAACTGGCAAAGTGGAGCATAGGAATCACAGAAACAAACAAAAGGAGCCACCTTAAATGGGGAGACAAAGGAGGAATTTGCAACCGAAAGGAATGGAAGACTCTGCAGTAAAAGAGCTAAATGAAATATAGATAAGCAAATTATCAGATATAGAATTCAAAAGAATGTTTATAAGGACACTCAGGGAACTCAAAGACAACTTCAAGGAACTGAGTGGAACTACAACAGTATGAAAAAGGAAATAGAAACTATAAATAAGAACCAGGGAGAAATGAAGAGTATAATTCCTGAAATAAAAAATATATAGTAGAAGGAATTACAAGCAGGCTGGATGAAGCAGAGGACCGAATTAGTGAGCTAGAAGACAAGGTAGAAAGAAATACCCAGGTAGAGCAGTTGCATGAAAAAAGACTAAAAAATATGAAGATAGCTTAAGGGAACTGCAAGACAACATGAAATACAACAACATTTGAATCATAAGATTACCAGAATGAGAAGAGAAGGAGCAAGGATAGAAACCTTGTATGAAAAAATAATGACAGAAAACTTCCTGAACCTGCAGGTGGAAAAGCCTCACAAGTTCAAGAAGCACAGAGGGTCCCAATCAAGATGAACCAAAAGAGGCCTACTCCAAGACATATCATAATTAAAAAGTCAAATTTTAAAGACAAAGAGAGAATTTTAAAAGCAGCAGAGAGACTTCAGGTATACAGTATGAGGGAAAGGAATTCCACAGAGTAATTCCAGAGAAGATATTAAGATAAACAATGAACAAAAAATAAAAACAAAAATTAAAAAGATAATTCAGAAGAATAGTCCTCAGGGGGGAAATAATATAACCTACAGTTGCTATCGTATATAATCTAAAATACATAACTTTAAAAAACATTCTTATCTGAGCACATGCTTATTGATTTTTGAGAGAGAGGAAGGGAAAGAGGAAAAGAGGGAGAGAAACAACAATGTGAGAGAGAAATATTGAGTGGTTGTCTCTCATAGGCGCCCCAACAGGAAACCAAATTTGCAACCTAGGCATGTGCCCTCACCGAGAATCAAACCCATGACCTTCCAGTTTGTGGGATGACACCCAGTCAACTGAGCCACACTGGCCAGGGCTAAAACACATACTTTTTAACAAACATAAATAAATGAAAAAAGTAAAATGCATAGAAAGAGGAGAATGTAACTCACGGTTGTGGAGGGAAAAAACAAAAAAACAAAGCAACCAGAAACAACAAACTGTCTTCGAGAAGGCCTAGATCTTCAGCAGACAAAGATTTCAGAGCAGCTATTGTAAACATTTTAAATAGTTAAAGGGAAAAAACTCAAAGAGAGTATGATGGTAATAACTCATGATATAGAAAATATTAATAAAATGGAAACTATTAAAAAGAAACAAATGGAAATTCTTACAAGTTGAAAAGCACAGTAATAAAAGGGGGAAAAATCCACTACATGAAATCAATAACAGATATAAGAAAAGCAGATAGCAGAAGAAAGAATTAGTGAAATTTGCACCTCTGTGGTCAGTGCAGAATTATTCATGGTGGCCAAGGCATGGAGACAACCAAAGTGTCCTCTGACAGAGGACTGGATAAAGAAGGTGTGGTATATATACACAATGGACCACTAACCAGCTATAAGGAAAGATGAAATATTACCATTTGAGATATGATGAACCTTATAAATATTATGCTAAGTGAAATAAGTGAATCAGAAACAGCTAAGAACCATACAGTTTCACTCATATGTGGGATATAAAACTGAAACTTATGGACAGAGACAACAATATGTTGTTTCCCAGAGGGAAGGGAGCAGGGATAGAGGCGGCTTAATATATGGTGTTGGAAGAAGGTTTGACTTTAGGTTGTGGGCACACAGTGCATTATACATAACTAGGGTCATAAAAATGTACATGTGAAATCTATAAGATTCTATTAAATGATGCCACCCAAAAAATTTAATAAAATTTTAAATAAACAAATGAAAAGGATTAGTGAACATGAAGATAAATCAATACCAAACAGATAGAATTAATAGGAACAATCCACTAAAGAAAATAAAACAATTGAAGAAAAATGAATAACATCTCAGAGACCAGTGGGACAACACAAAAGGAATCCCACAAAAAAGGAAAGAGAGAAAAATGTAGGCAGCATATCTGAAGAATATGGCCAAAATCCTTCTTGATTTGATGTAAAACAATATAGGTCTAAGAATCTCAGTGCATTTCAATCAAAGTAAAGAAAGCGATTCATGCCCAGACCCATCATATTCAACTATTAAAGCCCAACACCAAATAAAAATTCTTGAAAGCATATAAGAGAACAATAATAAAATTAATGCCTGATTTCTGATCTGGAAAAATGGAGGCAAAACGATAGTATAATGACATATTTAAAATGTTGGGGGGGAAAAGAAAGATTTTATTGCCCGTATACCTTCCTTAGGAAAAATACTAAATTAAAGGAACTTCTTAGGTGAGAGGAAATTATACAAGACAGTAATTTGAATCTACAGGAACACTTAAAGAGTGCTGAAACATATATGAGTATATATTAAAAAACTATCAATATATATTTTCTTCTTGTTTAATTTCTATAAAAGATATTATTATATAAAGCAATAGTTTCTACACTCTACTGTTGAGTTTGTAGCACCTAGGTGCATCTAGGTGCACCACATATGTCAATAATAACGCAAAAGAGGTGGGCAGAAATGGAGCTATCCTGGAACAAATTGCTGTTCTTTACTGAAATTATGCCAGTGTTAAAATAGATTTTGACAAACTAAGTTGAATGTTGTAATCTGTATAGCAATCACTAAAAATATATCTTTATAATGGGTTAAAATATCAATAGGAATTAAAATCATAACACTAAAATATACTTACTACAAAAGTAGGCAGAAAAGCAAGAATAGAAGAATACATAAAAATACATGGCGTGAAGCAAAAACATACAGTAGAGATAAATCCACTTATATCTGTAATTATATCAATTGAGAATGATTAAATATCCCTAAGTAAGAGATTGCCAGATGGAATAATGATTCAAGAATCACTTATATGCTTTCCATTATGCTGAGTGAAATAATCCAGGTGATGAAAGACAAATACCATATAATCTCACCTTTAACAGGAACCTAAACAACAAAACAAACAAGCAAGCAAGCAAAATATAACCAAAGACACTGAAATACAGACCAGGCTGACAGGGACCAGAGGGGAGAGGGGAGAGAATTTCAGGGGAAAAGGGGAAGGATTCACAAGAGCAAGTATAAAGGACACATGGATGACAACTAAGGGTGGGGGGAATGGGAGGAAGGTGGGGAGCACTGGGGGGTGGGCTGGGATGGAAGTATAAGACAGAAAACTGTACTTGAACAATAATTAAATAAATTTTTTAAAAAGAATCACTTATATGCTTTTTTATGAGAGATTCACTTTAGATACAAAGACAAATATATTGAAAGTAAAAAATGATGGAAGATATACCATGTAAACAATAATCATGACACAGAAGAAGTAGCTCTATTAATGTTAGACAAAATAAAATTTCAAAAAAGAAATACTATGAGAAAAAGTAAAACTTTATAATAATAAAAGGGCCAACATCAGGAATATCTAACACTTATAAGTACAAGCATATTTAACAACAGAGACCCGAAGTACATTAAGCAGAATTAAATGAGAAATAAAATAATTCAAAAATTCTGGTTAGAAAAAATTAGGATTGGAGACTTTAACTTGATGTTAAACTTTCCAACTGCTCTCAATAATTGATAAAATTATTAGACAGAAATCCAGTAAGCTATAGAATGCTTTGAATACTTCCATCCACCTAACTGGCTAACTGACCATTTTAGAGCATTACATCCAGCATAATAGAATAAATTTTTTTTTTCAAATGCACACAAAACTTTTAACATGATAAACCATATACTAGGGCATAAAACAAATTCTCAATATATTTTAAAAGTAGGTATTCTAAGTATATTTTCTGACCACAGTGTAATTAAATAAGAAAGGTGAAAGGGTTAAGAAAAAACAAAGCAAAACAAAACCAAAAAATGCTCATAGACACAGATAACAGCATGGTGATTACCAGAGGGAAAGTGGGGTGTGGACAGAAAGAACTGGGTAAAGGGAGGATTAATGGTGACAGAAAGAGACTTGACTTTGGGTGGTGGACACATGATACAACATACAGATGGTGTATTATGAAGTTGTACACTTGACCTGTACACTTTTATTAAACAATGTCAGCTCAATAAATTTTAAAAAATAGAAAACACATTAGGAACAAAATAATTTTAAGAAAATTCCAAATGTTTAGAAATTAAGCAACATATTTTTAAATAATACATGGATGAAAGAAGAAATCAAGAGAAAATTTAGAAAATATTTTCACTAAATATGGAAAGATAGCATATCACGGTGTATGGAATACAGCCAAAGCAATGCTTAAGGCAAAGTGTATAATTTTAAAGGTCTATATTGGTAAAGAAGAAAGGTCTCAAATCAATAACTCAAGCTCCCACATTAAGAAATAGAGAGCAAAATTGGACATAAGACAATTATTAGAAAAAATTAGAATCAAAGTATTGAAAAAATAGAGAAAATCAGTGAAATCAAGTTAGTTCTTTGATCCCTGGCTGGTGTGGCTCAGTGGATTGAGTGTTGGCCTGTGAATCAAAGGGTCACAGGTTCAATTCCCAGTCAGGGAACGAACATAACTGGGTTGCGTGCCAGGCCCACAGTAGGGGGCTTGCAAGAGGCAGTCACACATTGATATTACTCTCCCTCTCTTTCTCCTTCCCTTCCCCTCTCTTTAAAAACAAATAAATAAAACATTTTTTTAAAAAGTTATTTGAAAAGTTCAACAAAATTAATAAAACTTTAGGTGGACTGACTAAGAAAGACAGACCCAAATTAGCTGGATCAGGAAAGAAAGATAAGATATAACTACCAACCCTGTAGACATTAAACAGATTATAAGGAAATACGTGGAAATTCGAAGGACTTAGGAGAGCAAAACAATTTTGACAAAGAAAAACAAAATTGGAGGTCTTATATTTTCTCATTCCAAATCTTATTATTAAGCTATAGCAGTGATTTTCAATCAGTGTGCCTTGAGCAGCACACCGGAGTGCCATGAGAATTTTTAAAACATGTAATACCTTATTATGTAGTCTGGGGCACTGACTTCTTTTCCCTTAGATTGTCAAATGAAAAAATGACAACAGCCAACACAACAACAGCCATCTGGTGTGAATGCCCTGCCTTGAAACATAAATACAGGCCATAGATACAGTTGTATCTTACTGGTCATGTTGCATAATATGATTGCATCTGATTAGTTAATTCTTGGTACCAGAAATCCTTATGTACAAGTATACACACTTGATTTATTAAAAAGTCACTTTGGAGCTAAAAGGGTAGATAATTACTATTATTTTTTTTGAATCAATCAAAATTATACCTATTTTTGTCAGATTGGTAAAAATATATTTTTGGTGTGCTGAAGAATTTTCGTCATTAGTTTATGTGTACCATGAAATGAAAATGGTTGAAAATTGCTGAGCTATAGTAATCAAGGCAGCGTGGTCTTCCTATAAGATCAACAAAACAATGAAATAGACTTGAAAGACCACGGATAAACCTTTATATTTATGGTCAATTGATTGTCAACAAAGTTTTGAGTTGCGTACAATTAAGAGCAGACTTAGAATGATAGACTAGGTCTGATTTTATCCTGCTGGCCATGGGGAAGAACTAAGCCCATAATCTCCAGTCCTGACCTCTCTTTTGCACTTCAGACTCAAAAAATCTATTTGCAAGAATATCCACTTGGATGTCCTCACACACTTAAATGAAACATTCTCCAATTTGTTCCTTACTCCTTCCAATATTCTCTTTCTCAGTGTAATTAAATAGAGCTTGACAAAGTTGTGCCAAGATTTATATTTAAAATATAAATCTGGAACTCAGGTGAGATTGATGACCATACCACCTATCCAGTTTCTCAAGATAGAAACGGAAATATTTAAGTATGAAAATACTTCTCTGTTTGCCTTTCCAAACCAAATTGATGAAAAAATTTACTATCTTATATTTTTCCCTAATAGTTGTGTTTTTTTACCATTATACTTCTGCTGTCTTAAATCAGACACTCATATTTTCTCTGGACCACTAAAATGATTCTCATGGTAGTTTTTTTGTTGTTTGTTTCTAGTCTTGCCTCATTTAAATATATTTACCAAGCCCTTGGTCTCTAATTTATAGATATATTATAGACCTTTACCAAGACTATATATTTAAATACATTTAAATATTTATTAACAAGAACAATGTCATCATATTATATTATGAAATATAATACCAAGGTCTATATCTGATATCGGTGAAGTGAATTTTCCATGAGCACAGCTGTATTCTAGAGCCACAGTGGGACGAGATACTGGAAATCTAGCCCTGATCTTGGTTTAGCCACTGAAAAACAGTAGCGAGAGTGACTGTTTTAAATATGAATTAGATCATACCATTTCTTTGCTAAAGCTCTCCAGGGCTTCTCATTTCTTTCACAGAAAAATCCAAATCCTTTCAATGCCTTCAAGACCCCACACTGATTGGCCTCCTTCCCATCTCCTATAGTACCTTCTCCTTCTCCCTGCTCCATCTCCTACTTGTCTCAGAGCGAACACTCAAACTGACTTCTGAGCTATTCCTCAACTCTCCCAGACACACTCTACCCACAGAGTCATTGTCATAACTAAGCTATGCTGAAAAATTTTAATTGTTTGATAGCATATCAAAGAGCCNCTCTCCAGGGCTTCTCATTTCTTTCACAGAAAAATCCAAATCCTTTCAATGCCTTCAAGACCCCACACTGATTGGCCTCCTTCCCATCTCCTATAGTACCTTCTCCTTCTCCCTGCTCCATCTCCTACTTGTCTCAGAGCGAACACTCAAACTGACTTCTGAACTATTCCTCAACTCTCCCAGACACACTCTACCCACAGAGTTGTTGTCATAACTAAGCTATGCTGAAAATTTTTAATTGTTTGATAGCATATCAAAGAGCCCATTTTACCTGAAATTTTAGATACATGGCCTTTCTTGAAGTATGAAAGCAGTTGGCAATGATGGATCCACATTTCCAGATAATCAGCCAAAGTGCATAGTAGCTTCCTCGTTTAAATGAGACATGAGCTTTCCAGTTCAACACAGGTTCCAAGCAGCCTGAATCCCTCATTTATTACTTCTGGCTTTACCTCGTAAGCATTCGACACTGGTGCATTAACAGTGTTTCTTAAATTTTAGGGTGCATAGAGTCAGCTGGAGAATTTGTTAGATTCAAAACTACCTGGCATCCCCAGGAATTCTGATCAAGGAGGTCTGGGCAGGGACCCCAAAATTTCTATTTCTAAGATACTCCCAGGTGATGGCGCTGCTGTGGTCAGAGGAGCCACTGGAAGTGACATTGTATTACAACATCTTCATTTGCAGTAGTTTGTAGTTTTTTCTTCCCAGAAATTCTCACTTTTATAATTAATAGCATGGAATGGGTGTTGTTAACATACATATTAAATTCTGATTATTATGGTGCTTGCTTGTATATAAATGGTAACAATGACGCTTCTCAGTCCCCTTCTGTCTTTAGGCTATAAATGTTTTGTTCTTCTTTATAGCATGCTTCATCTGTCTTCTGATTTTACCCCGAGTTTCAGTATTCTGTGTTGGTTTTCCAGAACAAACTAAAGAGTCATTAGAATTTCAATAGCAATTTCTATTTTAGAGTGGCATCTGGTGCCAAATATTAATAACTTCATACTAACAGAAATAAAGACCTGTGGCTGCAAGGTGATATTCACCATCAAACAGCATTTACTGAGCATGAGGCCCATCTTTCAGACAAAGCTGGGATTAACAGTAAGTCCCGCTATAAAGGTGCAACAGAGCTGGTTACATGGTGAAGTTATGGAGGGGGTTAGATGACTTGACCAAGTTCACATAGCTGACAGACGTCTGGTAGCTTTTCCAGCTGTCCTTTCCATTGAAAACTGTAAATCATTTCATTAATAAAATGATGTTTAAGAGTAGATTGGAGGCAAAACTACTTCTAATTCTGTGCCATTGGGATAGTTTCTTCTACGTTTTGTATCACTTGCAGTGGACCTGACCCTTTGCAGGCAAGCCACTGTGCTTAGGGCACTCCTCTGGGGCTCTGACAGGTAGCTGTGGGGCACCAGGCAGAGATGCTGAGAAAGTGAGCATTTTCAGAAATCATGTACTTCGATGGTAGTAGCCACTTCCAGGAAAAACCATGAAAGACCTGAGGACTGCTTCGTATCCTACTGGACTGCAGAGTGTAGTCTCTGAGATCTCACCCAGAAGTTTCAGGACTTGGAGACCTCACATGGCTTTCAGGAACACTGGCTGCTGACCTGAGCAGCAGTCCTAGGAACTCATCCAGGGGACTGGATATGGCTTAAACATTAAGATGGCTTCTTCTGAAAGGGCTTCTCTCCCATCAAATGATGTCAAAGCACAACTTTGTCAAGCTCTATGGGGAACATTCAACAAATTGATTTTCAGGGGCTGATATATCTTAGGAACTATTATGAATATAGAGCAGTCACTGACTCTTAGCCCACTCACCCTGGTAAAAGAGAATTCAGACGTCTGCTCCCAGAGGAAGCTGAAGCATACTTTCTTGGAGTCAAGGCAGGTAGCAGACTGTTGTCTTGGGGTTCCTTCTCCAACGAGCTCTCTGGAGTGCAGTCTGATATCTTCTCTTCTGGAATCAGTTAGTCCCAGAGTCAGTAGATCATTACCTGCGGAGTGTCTACTCAGTGCAGTGAACAGAATATCTATGATGCTTCTTTCAAAAAACATAATTCTGATAGGAGAGAGGGGGAACATGGACAAGAAACATGTAAAAGAATACTGAGCTAACTTTATTTACTAAGAAGTGTCTTCAGACAAATAAAATAAGGTAAAGTAGGAGGCGGTGACAGAGGTGGGGGTGTGCCTGCTTTATTTGGGGGAGTCAGAGAAGGTACCTTTAAGGGGCCCGGTTGCTTCAAACAGAAAAATAGCACGTGAAAGGGCATTGAGAGAGGAACATATTTTATTTTTTTCAGAGAGCAAAAGAAAATGGAAAGTGTAGGGAGATGAAGCTGGAGAAGGAGATGAGATCAAAATTATTAGGCAAGGGAGTTACATCATTTAATACACATTTTAGAAAGTACTGTGTAGGGGATGAATTGCAAGGGACAAGCATGGGGTTAAAGGGACCCATTAAACCCTGTGTTTGTAGCACAGGCTGGTGATGAGTTGACCTGGAATTTAGTTTTAGGAGCAGAGCTGGTAAGCAATGATAGGTTCAGTAGAACCTCTTAATGGATTGGCTATGGGATGGTAGCAAGAAAGAAAAATCAAGAATGGCTTCTAGATTTTGAACCTGAGCAACTGGGTGGAGGGTGGTACTTCCCACTCTCCATTTACTAAGCTAAAGAATTACTAGAGAGGGCTTGAGATTGTATCTAGATAAAGGCCTTCTATCATAAATTCTGTTTTGATCATATTATATTGAGGTGCCTGGTACACACTCAAGTGAAAAGATTATGAAAGCAGTTAAATATAAATCTGGAGCTCAGGTGAGAGGGCTGAGTTGAGGTAAACATTTAAAAGTCATCAGCATACAGATGGCAGTGGACGAGACAGCATCTGCCGTGCTGCCCACTGGATGAAAGAGCCTTGAGAAAATGCTGCTTCCAGCCTCACGGCTCCTAACCAAGGGAAGTGCAGAACAGGACACAGGATTTAGGAGTTCAGATGAAGGAGCTGGTATCAGGGAGCTGGTTTTTAATAACTTCAGGACACTAACAGAATCATTCTTAGGCAGCAGGTTGTTGGACTGCTGGTAGGTGTATACCTAGGCTAAAGTTGTGGGCTTTCTTAGAGAGAAAGACAAAGAGTGGTTGTCTGCTTGCACATACAGAACAAGTTCAAGATTCTTGTGCATTTCTACTGAAAATGACATTGAGTGGGTTCATAGAAATGTTAGACTCACCCTGAAGAAGGTAAGTCTTTGCTAGTATTAACTTCTAAACTACCACAGGCCTTGAAATAAAGATGGCGTAATAGTGTTCCTCAGGTGCAATGGCAAATGCTGGGCAAAGGAGACAGAGAGACCTCAGTTCAAATATCGGTTCTCCCATTTACTAGCTTAGGCAGGTGATTTAGCCAGTTTCCTTGTCTGTAAAATGGGGTACCTCACTTGTTGTTAGAAGGATTCAAGTATATGATATGTACTATCCAGCAGCTGGGAGTCTCCTGACAACTACTGTAATAATAGCTGTTATCTTTCAAAATGAGAGGTGCGCATTAGATCCTGAGATCAATCGATAGCAATGGCAGTTCTTATCATAGAATGACTGCTTAAATGAATAACTAACATCATAATACCAGACATTTCCCCCTCTTCTGTAATTTTGAGTTGGTTCTATGATACCCATCAACTACTACTGAGCTACAGTATTCTGAAGCAGTAGCGCTTGGCAGGCTGAACCAGAGGCCCGAAGAAAGGAACACAGCCCCTCAATGAGTAAAGAAAAGCTGGGAAATGTGTTTGGCTAAGTTATCATGTGATTGTGGTCCAGTGGCTTCCCTTCTCTGATTGAGAGTCTCCTCATCTTTAAAATGACGACAGCTGTACCTTCATAGTATTTCTAAAGCACCCAGCACAGTTAAAAAAATTAAAAATTCCTCCTCATCTCCTCCCCACCATTTCAACAAGTTTAATCATGGACAACAGCTGTTAATGACAAAATACTACAAAAATATTGAGCCTTTCACATCTGCCTCCCTCCCTGCCCACGTCCACTGCCCCAAACACTGTCAATGAAGGCATGTTCTTTGCTGGCGTTTGGTCCCGTGAAAAGACTCAGAGACATTGGTGTTAGCTTCTTCCCTTGCTCTGTGTCTGGCTTGCTTGGCTGAACCTTCCCTACTTTCTTTGTGCAGCTCAGAACCAAATGAATAATTAAACTCTTACGCCGAGTAACTGATTTTCAGCAAGGGAATTTCTCAGATGAACTGTGAGAGAATTTAGTTGAAGTGGGTACTGCATGCAAATCTATGATTTTCCAGAGCCTAGAGGTTTCTGCAAACCCTGTGAGTTCTCCTTGTTGAGTGAACAGGGTGTTCCAGCAGGTCGAAGGTTACCTTAGTAGCCAAAGTAGTGTGACTTCCAGATTGGTCTCAGGGGCGCACTCAGCCTCAGAGGCCCTGAGCTATCGGGGTTCCTTGGACAATAGCTATACCTCTAGATACACAATGAACACTGACTGCTAGGTGGGCTGTTACATGGCCTGATGATGCTACAACTTGATGCTCCAAGTTGCTACATGGCCTGATTTTTTGTTTGAAGACTGCTAGAAAGAA
The DNA here is from genome assembly GCF_014824575.4 of Sturnira hondurensis. NCBI lineage: Eukaryota > Metazoa > Chordata > Mammalia > Chiroptera > Phyllostomidae > Sturnira > Sturnira hondurensis. The sequence continues at coordinate 50,544,817 of NW_028076767.1, forward strand.
CTGTGCTGGCAAGTATTATTCCAACTGCATCATATGAAATTTCCTTATTCAAACTCATTGCTTTTGCTTTTAAATATTTGCTATGTCAGAAATCCCTTTACAATTTAGCGTTTTCAAAGTACCTATCACATTAATTTGCCATCACTTTTTACTTTAAGAAAACTAAGGTAAGAGGGAAGAGATAAAAAATTAATTTATTTTACTCAGCAGAGTATCTAGACTCTGAGTGCTGAGAAAAGCCTAGTTATCCTGTTACGAGAAGACAAACATAGAGGATACCGAGATAGTACCCAATACAGGTTTCCCTACTTTATGGTTTGGTCTTTGGTGCAAAATAGTAATAGCATCCCAACTGAGCCAGTGTATGGATTACAAAAAAGTGTCTTAGCTTATATCAGAGGGTCTCATACTGTCTAGAACAGGCAAATGTTCAATAAACTTGTGATGTGCTAACTGTCTTTCTGTCAGCCTGTAGTTGAGAGGTAAATAGTGATAACCTGTGGCCTTCAAAAGGGGCAGTCAAAAAGATTCATTAGTGACAGTAGCTATTTAATTGGGGGTGGGCACGCGATCCTAGGTAAGGAAAATAGTAATTAAGTAGCTACTATTCACTAAGTAGTTATTAATGAATGTGAATAAGAAAAGTCGTAAGATAGGTTAGATAGAAATGTGTGTAGGTATATGCAGGAGATTATTTTAGATGCCAGGTAACACTAATGGAAAACATCGTCTGAGACAAAAATGGCGATTTATAATATGAAACAGGAGGACCAACATTTCATTTTCATCCTCAGCTTTTACCATTTTCCAGTTTATGTTTCAAGACAAAAATAATGTCGTTTACAGACATCTCATGGTAAAATACCTTTAAATGGTGTCTGCTAGCATTAGAAAAGTTCTTTAAAAATTAGATCCAATTTTCCAGAGTTTTATGGATGCTTTCTTGTTCTACAAGCTTATTTCCCAAAGTGCATACTCTGCCTTAGTAGGTTATTCTCGCTGTCATGATTTCAATACACGTATTCCTGACTGCACAAATTTTTTATGATTTCTCCTTGTTAAAGAGCTATTTCCCCTTAATCCGAACATATCAAATCCAGCTTATCATTCAAGGTGCTACTCCACTTCTTTCTCCACAAATTGTTTCTGACTCCGCTAAAACTATGTTTGAAACCTTAAGCAAAGGTTGGCAAACTTTTCTGAAAGGGTCAGACTAAATATTTTAGACTTGTGGACCACACAGACCCTGTTGCAGCTACTCAACTTGGCAATTGTAACATGAAGGCAGCTATAGATAATACATTAAGGAATGATCATGGCTTGGTTCCAATAAAACTTTACTCACAAACACTGACACTTAAGGTGGGAGCAGTACTGGCCTAGAGGGCATGTGACCTGTGAGGTGGTTGTTCAGGGGCCTGCACTTAGAAGGGCCTCGTGCTTCCCTTAACACCCTGCTGGTACCGTGGTGTTAAGGTAAGCATGATTCTTAATAATTTCTGGATGAAAGGATCCATGTATTTATTTTTCAGTGACCCTATGTAGCTGATCCTGGGTGGGAGCACATACTCTATTAAGTGTAACGAGCTAATGAGAGCAGTAGGTTTAAGACAGTGTGGTTTCTGTAAATAAAGAATTGGACTACAAAATTCTAACAGCAGAATGGAATTCTGAAATGATAAATGCTTATATGGCCCCTTGATAAAGGTAGAGATAGATTGTGAGGTGTAGCTGGAATATTTGAGTACCTATTTGGCAAGAAAAAAGAGAAACTAGATCCCTAACTCACATGCAAATATTAGTTAACATGGATTATAGAACTAAATATTACAGGCAAAACAAAAAAGATTTTAGGAGACCATATAAGATCTTTTTCATCCTAGGGTAGGTAAAAGTTAAGACCCAAACAAGGGAAAAGATTTATAAAATTAACCGTAATAAAATTGAAAACTTCTTTTCAAAAACTGAAAATAAAGGCGAGAGGGAGGGAGGAAGGGCAATGAGGAAGAAAATTATCTTTTAAAATCAACTCAAAACAAGAGTTGATACGTACATAGAGCAACAAAAATCTCATACACTGTCGATAGGGCTGTGAATTGGTATAGATGTTTTAGAAAAGTTGACATGGCTAGTGAACTTCGCAGCCTTCAATTCTACGACCCAGCTGTTCTGTTTCTGGCATCTTTCTCAAAGTGCTAAATGCTTGTGTGTACAGGGATATGTGTACAACAGTGTTCCTAGCAGCAGCATTGACAATGGAGAAAACCTTGAAACAATACAAATGTTCATTGATGGAAGAATAAACTGTAATACAGTAATATGATGAAATGTTAATTTAGTAATAAAAGTGAATGAACTCTAACTACCTACAACATGAAAAACACTGAGGACAATAGTGAGCAAGAGAAGTCAGACATGAAAGAATACATACTTATTAATTCTAATTATATAAAGTTCAAAAATGGACAAAATTAGGAGGTCTCCCAGAACAGGGGCTTAACTTCACTGCAGCCTCATCTACACAGAAACAGTCTCTTCCATTTCTCGCTCTCCTACAGTTCTAGGTCTTTTACTGCAGGCAGGAAATTATCCTGTGGGGACTTTAGGAGTTGCCTGCTGGGCTCCACACCTCTAGATACATTCGAGAAACTTAGAATCTGCTGCTATCCTGTCTTTCTTTCTATCCATCCCACCTATTGAGCTCTGATTACTTCATCTCTCACTTAGTAAAATAATGCATAGCATACTTCTGCATATACATTTAGGGATAGCTGATCCCTATGCATTCTCTATGCAGTCATCAAATACTTATGGAATGCCAAATATTGTTTTGTTGAATCAAAAAAGAAAAAAATACTTAAAAATCTCTGTTCTTATTGATCTTACATTCTACTGGTGGAGAAATAAACAACAGGTAAGTTCATGACTGTTATGAAGAAAATTATAACACGGTGAAAAATATAATGAGTTCACCAGTAAAGGTGCAGTTCGAATTGAATAGTCCTCACTGTGATAGTCACAACTGAGCCAAGACTCGAACGAGAGGATCTGAGTGAAGAGGATTCTGAGCAGAGGACAATAATGTAAAGTCCCTGAGTTGGGTGCATGTTATGTATATATGAGAAATGATAAGGAGACCAAAACACCAAGAACATAGACTTAAAGAGAGAGTTGGTAGAAGAAATCAGAGGTAATGGCAAAGGGGAGAAGTGAGGAGATAGAAAATGTGGTGCCTTTCCCTTTCAGAGACAAATGATTATAGCCGGTGAATTATGTCCAAATATTATTTAAACTTCTCTCAGTGGGAAGTCAGACCTCTGGGGATTGTTCCCGTTATCTATTTCGGCATAACAAACCACTCCAAAATTTAGTGGCTTGAAAGAATAGCAATCATTTACTGTGCCCATGAATCTAACATTTTGGCAGGGGCTCAGCAGGAGAGCTGGCACAGCTCACAGAAGGATAGAAATCTGCTTCTCAGATGGTTTGTTTACATGGCTGGCAAGTTGATTGTGGTCATTGGTTCATCTGCAAACGACCTCTCTGCTTCGTCACAGCATGGTGTCTGGGTTTCAAAAGCAAGTATCCCAAGAGAATTGAGAAATGGAAGATGCCACTGTCATTTACACTGTGCTCTACGGCTCACGTAATTACAGAGCCCAAGGGAGGGAATGTAGACTGCATTTATCAATGAGCGGCCTGTCAAAGAATTTTGGGGCCACACTGCCACATGGGCAGAAGCAAATGCAGAATATTGGAGATAGAGTAGTGAATATGGTAGTCTGGATGATGACACAAGATTTAATACAGAAATATCTGCAGCAGTCAATAGAAAAGCCATGATCTACAGTTTGTCTTGAAGCACAAAGAGGGTGAATTCACGCACAGTTTTCGTAGTGTGGGACACATCCACCTGCTCGATGATCATGCAAAGAGATGCAAATGATTTTTCTGGTAACTGGAAAAGGTCCTGATTCTTTTGATACACCCAAGAAAAAAATGTTCAGTTTCAGGGTTTGGATTAAACTGGTTGAATATAACCCAGTTTTGAGGAAAGCAAATACAAAACCTCTCCATTTTAAAGGAACCTCACTTTATATATGTCTGGTAGTCACAGCTGTGAAATTGTGCCGTAACAATAAGGCTGATTGCACACTCAAAATGACCAGGGGCTACAAAATAAGTAAATAAGTCAATAAGCTGTTCAAAAATGCCTTAAAATGCTTCCAATTTACAAAATTGCTCAAATTTGCGTAGTCTACATGTGGAGAAAAACACAGACAATTAAGCTTTGATAGTCATGTTTCTGATATTGGATTGGCTTATAAAAATTGTAGAATGTCTTCAGGAATAGAGCTGATTGTGAGTGATTCTGAAGTCTGTTTGATCTTTAGTTCATATTACCAGAAGAAAGGAAAGAAAAGGGGAGGAATTACCTTTCCCTGAGTGCCAGGCACTGGACTGAGTGCTTTTGATCTGTGATCTCATTTATCCCTCAAACATCCCTCTGTGGCAGGTATTACCAACCCTATTTTTATAGTTGAACAAATTGAGACTCAGGGAGACTAAGCAGCTTGCCCCAAATACCACAAAGTAGTTTTCATAGAATATGAACCCAGGGTTCTTTGACTCCAAAGTCCCTGCTCATTCTAACATATTAAAATGCCTCTGGAATCAGAAAGCAGTTCACAGCAAGAATTTGAGAACCTGGTGGGTTCAAAAGAAGAATTAAAGGAAGAATTGCAATGTTGCCTTCTAGAGATTAAATATATCTTTTACTTTCTTTTCTTTTAGGATCATTAACATTTCATACTTATGTTATGCAAAAAAGTATAGAAGAATGAGTTAATATTAATATTTTTCCATCAAACTCATGCTTTGAGTGGGCATGCTTTGGCTGCAAAGGCCTTGATCAACAAATATGTTGTGATCTCCAAGGCAAAATAGGCCAATGGAGGAGAAAAGGAAGCCAGAAGGGGAAGCCGTAAAGATCATGAGCTGGGCAAAATGATCTAATTTTAGTGCTGACCTTTGAGAGAAGAAGCCAACAGTCCACTATTGTTTCAGAAGGACCCAGGTGACCTGGAGATGATACAGGCTGGTGTCCTCTGTTATTCAGATGGAAATGAATTGAGGCAATGGCCATGTTCAGCCAAACTGTGAGGAGCATTGTGTTTGGGTGTTGTCAGTTTTGGGGAGAGGGAACCGAGCCATAGGATGGGGTCAAGGGACAGGGTCCAGCCTTTCCTCCTGTGACAAAAGATAGGAAGGAAACCAAAGACTCAAAAACATGGGCTGAAGCTTAGGGCCAAACTCTCATTCTAGAGGAAAACTGGAGTGCTAAACTAGACATTTAAGGCGGAAGCCTAGGCACACAGTTTGGGGACACAGCAGCTTCAGGAAAGGGCTGGATGTAGCAGGACAAGTAAAGGATTGCTGAGTGCTGAGTGCCCAGTGCAGCCTCACAAGCTACTGTAAAATTCAGTCCAGAATCCAGTGGCTGGTGCGTCTGAGCTCAAAGGATACTCTGCCCCCCTGCTTTGGATTAATTTGCAAGTCCAAAGCATAAGATCCTGTACTGCAGATAATAGTAGCAACTGAACAAACACAGCAGAAAATATTTTCTTTTATTCAATTATTCCTTCATTTTTCATTTATTAAATAATATATATTCCAGGCCTTTGTGTGTACAGGTACATCAAATTTCACTATTTTATAATATTTTAAAATTTAGATTAGTAAACATTACAAAAAATTGTTTATGTAAACCATGCCCATATATTTGATCTAATATATATCCCTCATCAACCAACAAGGGTGCAATTAGGAAGTAGCTATTATGCAACAGTCCCTTTATCTGATTAAGATATCCTATCCAGTCTGATAGTTTTCTCCATCAGTATTTCTTTATCTCTCCTGTATATTCAGTCTTTCCCTTAAAATTCCCTTTTTTCTCCTAAACATTAAAAGAAATTCAAGTGTCTATGAAACAAAAGAATTCTCCTTTGATCCTTATCAAACATTAAACTGATGCCCAGTATTTGCTGGATACAGTTCTAAATGTTTTATATACAGAAACTGGTAACAGCCATGTGAGGTACGTAATATTATATCTATATTTTAGGGATAAGGACCTTGAGGCACAGAAAGGATACGTGAATTGTTCGAGATCGCACAGACAGTGGAGGGTTGAGGAGGGATCTGAATCCAAGCCACCTGGCTCTGAAGCCTGTGCCGTTTCCCTTCGCCAGGCTCCGCTCCTGGAGGCGTTCTCCTGCTCTTCCTTTCTCTGTCACTTTTCATTAGGGCGTGTCCGCTGTATCAGATTTCTCTTCCGACCGTTTTAGATCCAGTGTGTGCTCCTCTCCAGATCTGTTTGGACCCAGCTGCCCCCCAGGTCCTTGGCTGCTTGCTCGATTCTCAGAGAACTTCCACATCCATAGCTGTCTTCTTACCTACTGTCTATTGCAGATTCCCTGAACACAAGGCCGTGCCCTTGGGTCCTCAGTCACACTTTCCTAGAAGAGGGACAGTTGTTCCAGTGCCAAGGTCTGCACTGACTGGATCCCCAAAGCCTCCTGCCACCACTTGGGATTCAGGTGCTGAGCTGTGTGGCAGTGGCTGCCCTGAAGGGCAGCCTGGCAGAACTTGGGAGTAAGGCGGAGTTAACTCCCCCATAAGGTAAACCTTGACCAATGAGAGACAGGAGATGGAGGGGAGGGTGGGGCAGAAAGAGATTTAGCAGATGCTTCTCTTTTTTGCCTCTGGGGCTGTTTCACAGTGTGGGTGGTTCTTTCTGTATTGCCTATCCAGATGCCAAGCAACTGGCTGGATTTTCTGAAGTCTGTAGATGACTCATACATAGTGTATCTGTGAGTATTTGCTTGTCCTCGGGCCTGCTTCATATTCCTTTTTCCTCACGTTATTGCCTTGGGATTGCCCTTCCCGATGAAGCATTGGCCTCAGGCTTTGTTTCCTGTGGGTCACCAAGGCACTCGTTTTCTTCCACTGCAAGGCTTACATCCCTCATCTGTACTCACACTGTCGTCACTGAGATTACCAGTGATCTCCTTATTGCTCAATCGAATGGCCATTTCTCCTTTTTCTTTGAACTCTCCACTGCTTTTAACCCTGTTGATCATTAAGTACTTCGTGATAATTTTTTTCTCCTGGTTCTCTTCTTACCTAGTCAATGCTGCCTTTTATGTTATCATGGGCTGTCTTTCCTTAACCACACTTAGAAATGTTGGGGTTATGCAGGATTTGTCTTTGGCCCTTTTCTTTCTCCCCGCATTCCTTATTTCACCTACCCTTGTGGTTTCAACTACACATCATTTAATAGGGTCCAAATATATTTGTTTAGCACAGAAATTCCTTCTGAACTTCAGACCCTGGATTTCTATCCCCATTTGAAAAATTTTACAAACACATGCCACTTATGTGTAAATCTAAACTTACGTCCTCAAGTCTATAACTGTATTAGATATCTTTCACTTATACTTCAAAATCTACTTGCTACTCCTGAGCACCCGGCTTTGCTGTCTGGAAGGTGGACCTACATGGAATACCGTAATTGCATCCTTGCTGTCCGTTTCTGGTTGAGTCCAGGCATTTGGCGACCTCAGTGGGGCACGAGATCGAGGAGGGAGTCAGTGTGAGCTGACTGCATCCCTTGATACGGAGTCATGGCCCTTGGTCGGCAGCCCTCGTTGCACAGCTCTATGGGCCTCTTATCAATATGCTACAGATGCACCATACTGTCTAGTAATTATTAGCTTTTTTTCAACAAAACTCCTTTTGAGTAGGTATCTCATTTTATGCATTTCCCTTTCCATAGTGACCATCTTAGCTCTTTACAGAAAATAGTATATTCTCAGTAAGTATGTATGGAGTAAATATGTGTTCAAATCTATGTCAAATGGAAAAGAGAGACAGAAGAATAAGACTTTGCCCTACTCTCAAAGAATTGACTATTTGGGCAGCGAAGACAAGCATGTGGAAATAATCAATTCATTAGGAATTAATAAAAGGCCAATTTCTTCAACACTTCGAGAAACTGACTTAGAATGTAGGGCTTTTTAGGCTCTCAAGGGTCAGCAGGATTTTATAAACTAAGAAAAAGAGTATTAGGTCCTAGAGACTTAACTTTCATGTTACCTTGCAAATGAGTCTCACACAACTAAAACTCAAAACAAAAATCTCCAAAGAGAAACAGCAATAGCAGCAAACAAAACAAAACATTGTCAACCTTTCTCTTTCCAGTGCCTGCAGTGTTACTTAAAAATAAGTGAAATTGACATTCTTCGGTATTCATTCTAAGCAAGGAGATGACTGGCTATTTCCAAGGTTGACTTAAATGTCACTCGGAGTTCTCTCTGCAGGCACTGAACTAGCCTGACCTGCAGCTTTGGTTTTAAAAGATTATGGAAATTGGGGCTGTGGGACTGTGTGTGTGTGTATGTTGGGTGGACAGAGGGAAGCTGCAGACTGTACTCCAGAACTATCAAGACTGGAACTAGAAATCCCACCAGTGCAAATAGGTTTTGTGTTTCAGTGTGTTGCAAACCATGTTGCCACTTAACACTAGCCTTGTGATACAGTTTTAGCACATACTGTTTTCTACAAAGTGCCAAAGAATTGTACTTGTTGATATAGTTGGAGAGCACTGGTTTTAGGACACAATAACTCCTCCTTCTCAAAACTGTTATTGATATATTCCTTAGGATAAATGAGTATGTCACACACACACTATCCTTCTATTTTAGTCGTACAATTCTGTGCCTTTAAACTCACCAGGGTTTCTTATTTACACTCACTATTTCTGATAGCTCATCAGTGAGGTGAAATATGTAAACAGGCTGAAAATGAATGAAGTACTACTCATATTATGAATTTTGGGTGCAGGACAGAATACAATGTAAGCAAACATCAAAGAAAGGTAGTAGAAGCCTTTTTTAATACAGCATTTGCATTAATACTGCTGAACCGTCAGGTATGTTCTCTCTGCCTTAAACTCCTTCCAGCTTTCCAGCCATAGACTCCTCAAACCTGCATCTTAATTCACTGACATGCTCTTGTAGATAGCTTTTGACCATAGCACCTCAGCACGTACACACACACCACCTTTAGACTGGAGGGTCCACAAACATTATTTCCAAAAGGCCCAAGTTCCCCATTAAGATCTTATATCATCATGACTGGTTGACAGAGTCCACTTGTACAAACACTGCCCTTATGGACTTTATAATCATCAGGATTAAAGACAGAGGAACTGAGATGGGGGTAATTACTAGCACTCGGGGCATAGTAAATTAGTATAGAGGTGTGAACTTGCTTTTAAGATGATTTTAAATTTGAGTAATTTAAAAAAATAGAGTCAATGTATAATTAGATGGTTCAGACAGAAAGTTAACCTATTTTTGGATTTAGGAAGAAATATCTATCACAGATAGATAATGTTGACTTGAAAATTTATCTCCGATTCACACGATGAAGCCCTGAGTATCCAGATCTACTCCTGGATGTTATTTTACAGGGGACTCTTTAGAATGTTACCTCTGCCTCTCCCACTTCAGCCCACTCACTGCACCAACGTCGTTTCGGTGTCTTGTTACATCTATTTTCTACACACATCCATCTTGACAGAATTGCGTTTTGATAAGTGGTACTTCAATCCTGGCACACTGGCTGCATTCCAGAACCACACTCTCGGCCATTCAGTCTTGCCATTTAGTATGAAGAATGTGACACCTCTCCTTCAAACACATTGCAGATTCAGGAGCATCAAGGCTTGGATAACAACATGCCAACAGGAGAGCATCATTTTGGCATGTGTTTGGTGCGTGTGTGTGTGTGAAGGAGAGAGAGGGAGAGAGAGAACTGTAAGGGGCAGAGATTATAATATCTTCTGTAAGATAGAAGAGAAATAATTTTAAAAAACAAACTCAGAATATGTTTGATGACTAACGACTCACTTTCTCAGAAAACTGCAGATCCATATTTCACTTTCAGGAATAGACACACTATTTCCTCTCAGCTATAGACAAAGGATCTTTCAGGTGAGACAGTATTTTACCTTACAATCACACAACGTCAAGCCAGACCCATTGTTCTAAAGGAACTAACCTTCTGCCACTTCAACAACCCTTAAGTGCTGACTGTTAACTCATTTTTCTTTTTCTTTGATGTGACTGTGACAAGAAACAAATTCATGGAAGTAGAATTATCTGTGATGGTGGGCAATTGGATAGCTGACCTTGAAAAAATTAATACTCTGAGTGAGCTGCAGTAGTCACTACCACCAGCTCTGTGCCAGGGCTGCAAGTAGATGCATAGACTTTTTTTTGTTATTAATTTATAATTATTTCAGGTACAGAGGTTGTTTTAAAGATTGTTAGATTTGTTGTTGTCAATGTTGTCTATTTGTTTGTACAAAAATATATAGTTTCAGTACTTTTAATAATGATATAAAATATTTAATATGGGCAACCAAGAAGTATGCATATACATGTGCACATGTGTGTCCACGCATGCCTGTGTTCCTGTGTGTCTTAATTCATAAGATGATTCCAATGAGGTTTAACGTGGAGAGAGCTCTTTCTAGTGACACCTATCTACTACTTCAATATTTATTTCTGCTTGGGTTTGGAATGTTTGGTATAATTTCTCCAAGACGATATGTCTACCTTTCTAATGCTACTCTTAGGAAGGAAAATAAATTTATACGTTCTAACCCTTTGCCTTTTCCACTTCACATTTTTCACTAAACTCTGTTTGACCGTCTTCTTCACTCTCCCTACTCCCGTGACATATAAACATGCTGCTCACCTTTCTCCTCAGCCTCTCTACACTTACCTTGGCTCTACTTAGGATTTCAATGCCACACTCTCCCTTCCCAATAGACTTTATGTTTCTTCTCCTTTAGATATTAGTGGGGCTCCCCCATATTGAATCATATAAATGAACATATGAATTTAGTGAGACTTAGGTCAATTCAATAAAATAGCCATCTAGATGGACTATTATTTACACTTGATGAGTTGATTAAATTTACTTAATTGATAATTTGGCTGTAGATCTTCTATTATAACTACATGTGTAACATATATGTATCTTATGTTTTAAACATGTGTATATTTGTTAGCTCATTCATTCACACATTCAACTCTTCATTTAATCCGCACTGACTACTGTATCAAGAACACAAAGCTAAGTATGACATGAACTTGCTATTGAAGACCTTAAACTTTAATGGCATGATTGTTTTAATGATAAGCTCTTATTGGCTAATAATAGTAGTAATAATAGTTAATATTTCTTGACCATTATTTATGTGTCTGGCACTGTACTACGTGTTTTATACGCATTATCTCATTTGATATTTATGGCAAGCTCATAAGACATGAATTACTTGGCTTTATGTTAAGATCAGGGATCTGAGGTCCAGAAAAAATTGAGTAATCCATGCTAAGTTACACACTTAATGAGTGATAGAACCAAGAATTGAATTAGGCAGCCTAAGTCTTAGGAGTCCGCCCTCAGTCGTTTCGTCCACATACCTCGGGGAAGGCAGGCCCGGGTGGCACGTATGTAGCTCTCTGCCATAGTGCTTGTTCATTTAGAATCCTCGTATGCATCTTCATCCTGAAAAAGGGCAAATAAATTCATAGAGCCCTGAGTGCCAGGGATAGATAAGGCAATTTGAGGTTAAACATTTTCTAAATGGTATTTTTATATGTAGCTAACTAATAATATACTATTTTTCTTCTAATTTTACATACTTAATTTTTACTTTAATTAATATTTTAGAAATGTAAAATTTATTTTTACACTGAACCCAAATATTTAATCTTGATATATTCAGAGATCAGGCAGTAATAAAAATTTAGTTTCTAGAAGTATGGCATGGTTTGTAGAAGGATTTTTTATAGTTTTTCCTGTAGAAAAAGTTATGGTAGTGATTCTATTCCCACAGTTCTTCTTGGGGAACTGTGTGGGTCCCCAAGGTGCCTGCTTTGAACGAACACCCACAGTTATATATTGAAGGGGACCGAGGCATCATTGTCCTATGTACAATGTTTCTTGTATCTTCTTCAATAAATGTGTCTATTTTTCATATTACATGGCTGGATACCTTCTGGATAGGGAATATATATATATATATATATATATATATATTCCCTAAGAAATATATATAAGAAAGTGTGCCCTGATTCTCATAGAGCTGAGCATTAATATAGGTGTGGAGATTAGGCCTATAAACCTAGAATGATTATTAGCAAGCAATTTGGTCTCTGAAACCTTTGGGCAAGTAACCCAATCTCCTAATACTTCAGTTTTCTTATCTGTGCTATGGGGATCATAATTTAAACTTCCTGAGATGCCAAAAAGATTAAATGAGATAATATGTGAAAACACTTCTGGGTCACAGCGATGCATATTTTCCCCTCTAGATAAGGTGGAATACTTTTGCACAGATTATCCCCTTAATACACGTGTTGCCTAATACAGTGTCAGGCAAAGGCCAGGCACTAAAGATCTGTTCAGTGAGTGAGTGCTTGCTCCTGAATGGTGCAGTACACAGAGCAGTTGCTTTCAAAATTCAGAAAAAGTGAAAGGACAATAAGCCTGGAGCATTTAGGGAAAAGGTCTGGGGTCAAATTCAGACTTAGGTTGGCACTTGTAGGAAATACAGTATTTTGAAAGGAAAAGAGGAAAAGAAAGGGACCTTCAGAGGGAAAATGAAACATAAAGAAAGATACAGAAATTAGAATACAAAACATTCTAAAAAGTCATAATTCACATCCACATACAACAAAACATTTACTGATAAAATAACAAATTGTAGAATAATTAGCTCTAATCTAAAATGTCATGAAGTGCCAAGAAAAATTTCAGAAGATTAAAGCTTCAAGTTTTATGCTGGCTTGAACTACAGGTAAAAAACTTCAACTGTTTCACAATAACATTCCAGTATTTGAAAGAGGAATGAGAAAATGTATCCAAACCAGCATTCTTTATTTTTCTATTTGAAACCTTCTTTGCTATGTATGATGATCATTGTTCAGAAGTGGAAAATGGATTTGGAAACATTTTAATTTTTATTTCTTTACATCAGAATGACTGCTTGCCTAATATTAGTTCTAACTTAAATTTCTACGTCAGCTGACCAAGTTCATAATGGATGTAGTTCGCTTTTTTGATTTGTAAATTAAAATAGAGGAACACAGCCTTTATTCTATAATATACATTCCATTTTTTCTTCTACTTGTAAATCCACAATTATATAGTTAAAATTTAATTTGAAGAGTAATTTCCAGCACAGTGATTTTTGAGCAAGCAAAGAGGTGTGGCTATTTAAAATATGATGGGGACACATGAATTGATTAATGGCTAAAGTCAAGTAAATAATGAACCTGAGACAGAACAGAAGAATGCTCTTCTTAGACTCTGATTCAGAAGGCTTTTGATTTTAGCATTAGGTGACTTCATGGTCACTTGTTTTCTGAACCTGCTCTGTCTGAGTCTGACATGAACGTTTTGCATGTCAAAAGTTGACTGATATTTTCTCTATATACATTTTAGTGTCAAGGATAAACCCATCAATGAACAAAAAGTCTTTCTCAAATAATAGTGTATTTGTATATTGGTGTCTGCTGTCTGATTTGAGAGTGTTAGACCATCAAAAAGATAATAAAAACCTAACTTTAGCCATGGAAATAAATAAAACCCAATTGTAATCTATTATTTTATAAGTCTCAATCAACATTTTGTTGATAGTGACAGTTGAATAAATTATTAAATTGAAATAATAGTGTCACATTTTGTGTGATCTATTAACATAATTAGTGTTCTGCATCCAATAGTCTTGCATGCATATAAAATTTCATACAGTGTGCAATCATTGTTATTAAAAATCTAGTATTTCCTGCATAAACACCTTTTTAATTCTTGATAGAATCCATTGTCAGATGTTCAGAAATGTTTTTATTTTCCTTTTGAGAAATACAGAAACATGTAGAAAGATCACATCAGTTTCTTCTATCTTTATAATAACCATATCCTTTATGCATGTCATGGTTTTTAAAGCATTTTTACTTCATTATCTCTTGGAGGAGTAGAGAGATCACTGGATAAAAAATGAAGAATAAAGGAGTTTGATTAGATCATATCTCAAGTTTTTCTTGTTGCAAAATACTTTAAAAAATGACTCCTAATGTAACCCTGTGCAACAGGCCAGCCGGATGTTTTCTCCTATTTTGAAAACAAGAAACTTGGCATTTGGAGAAGCTGTCACATAGAGAGCCTCTCCTAAGGCTTGTATACTAAAATCTGACTTGGCTAATCTGTGAAATTACCCCCTGAATATTTCAATACTTATACCTGAGTTGTCATTAATAATTTTCAACAAAATAATTGAAAACCTGTGTATGTACTCGCATGATTTATTAGATGCCTCTATAATTAACCAGGGGTGATTATATTAGGAGAAAATTTTGGAGTTTGTCTTTCCAAATTTTTCAAGTTTGTCTTGAAAAACCAATCATGTTGAGGCAATGATAACTAAAGCAAAATGATGAGGCAATGAGAGCTAAACTTGAAAACTTAGCCATCGTTCCTGAAGCAGTGTTAATCGCTTTTATGGTACCCCACCAAATGGATGAGAGTAAACACCTATATTGGTGTTGATAAGCACTTAGCTGGACTAGATGCATCCAGGAGTGATGATATTTTCTGTTTCCTTGTGTATATAAGTCTAACATTAATACCTCTGAAGGAAGAAAGAGATCTTCATTTTTACCTTCCCTGAGCTTTGTTATTTTCATTGTCTTTAACTTTTAAAAACGTTCTACTTATAACCTTCTAACATTTCACAACTACTTTTTATCAGTAATCAGTTTTATAATGTAAGATTTATGAGGGCAAGGGCTTTGTCTCCTTTGATCACTAATGTGTTGCCACCATGTTTGATGTATTCTCAGTGTCTGGCACATAGTAGGTGCTCAATAAGTATTTGTTAAATAAATGTATGAAAAATTATTCTCAAATCAATTCTTGTTACAGAAAGAAAATAAGCAAATAAAAAAGAAACTCTAGTGTCTTTTATAACCTAGGGTACTGTGTAAACATTTGTGAGTAGAAATAACTTACAGGTGAGAGACTTTTTTCCTTTATTGAGAAAAGTTTCTTCTCCCTAAAAAAAAAAAAGCAACCCAAGAAAATGGATGTGCAATATGTGAAGCTGGACTTCTTTGTTGTTGTTTCAATATGTCACTTTGAAATCAGAGTATATCAAATAAGAAATAAAGAGAATTTACTTTACATAACCATAACATTGTTCCCCAGAAATTTTGTCTTTTCATTATTTTCCCACTGTTACATTATTACACTGCTACATTATTTGAAGATGAGGCAAATGTGGAAATTATTTTCATTTTCTTTTCCCAACTTCTCAGTTTACTGATTATTCTTTTCTCTCCCTTTCCTCCTCCAAGTCCCACTCGTGCTTCCTTTCCTCTGATCATGCGCCTTCCCCTCCATACAATCACAATGAATTTGACGTGAATGATGAAAAATGTAACTAAGGGGGTGAGGGAGGGTCAGGCACCTGGGGACCTGAACCCAGGGCCCCATCTTTACACTGCAGCCTGTGTTTCTGGATTTACACAGGTGAAATGTTGACCTAGAAGTCCAGTGTATGGAACAAACTACTACAGCTTTAAGCTGTAGAGGTTTATCAAAAAGGAGCAGAAACAAAGGCAAGCAGATGGCTAAAGATGAAGGTCACATCAGATTGAGAAGTTTGTCAAAATGCGATGACATAGGTAATCTGTAAACTGTTATTGCGCCTAGCTGGAGGTGCTGAAAAACATTTTGAAATTACAAAAAACACTGGAGTCACCAGCACAGAGGCAGGAATGATAGCCTGGAGTGGTTCTGGTCTATGGATGAATGCCAGATGTGGAAAGCGACATATCTGGAATTAATGATATTAAACATGCTTTTCTTTTATGCTCAATAATAACTCTATTATGATTGATACAAACCGCAGACACTTTATCTAGTACAAATGGAATCGTCTGTCATTGACTATATTAAATCATCAATTTCTGCATGATGAGGATCGTTTAGGGTAACTAATCATCTGTCTCGTTCTGAAGTCTTTAAGGCTGATCAGATAACGTTTTGAATACTGCCTGAACAACCATGACAATCTAACCCTTCCATGTAAGGATTGAGAGGGGCCCATTATGCCTTCAAAGCCTGTGGAAATATCACAGCTCTTTCTCTACATAATACCCTGCTGTAAATAAATCACTCTCCACCGCAAACTTTATTGATCACAAGCACTTCCATGCTTGTGTCTAGTGAAGTCTCTACAGAATAAAATGCTGCTTTATATTTTGTCTTGTCAAAATATTAAACGGCTCTGTCAAGCAGAGTCAGGCTAGCAGCGATGGTGTAATTCTGCTGTAGCCTTTCTCATTCCCTCCTTCTATCTCAGCTGCCAAGCTTACAAAGCAAGATTTTTTTATAAACTTTCCAATTATAGTCTCGTAAGATTATGAAGCCTTAAGATAAAGTGTCCTAATTTAGAGTTGTGGAGTACTGAACTCCTAGGAAAGCGACTGTTAGATAAAACAGCATTTCTCGCAAGGAAAAAGATAACCTGGCTTATTTATATACACAACTTTAATTGGCAATGGGGGTTAGGCTAGAAAAAAATATCTCTTTAATTTTGCTTTGCAAAATGGAGTGTAGGGTGGAGTCTAAATTAATTTGCAGTAAAGTGCTTACAATTTATAATTATAAAGTAATGTGTTATGATCTAAACCAGCTTGGGGGGTGGGGATTGAGTTAACACTGAAGTTCATCATTAGCACAACACATGTTTCCAAACAACACGGATAGATTATCCAGTGACTAAGTGGTACCACATACTGTAATATGTTTGTAGCAACACCCAGAAACAACAAGCAGATTAAAAGTATAATTTACTGCCTGCTAACGCTGGATTTCCTGGGCAGCATATGGTTTTAATGCAATCTAAAAGTAGTTTCATCCTTTGTCCCTTGTAAAAGGGTAGATTTTGCTTTCAATGCGGAATAGAAAGAGGCTGAAATCACTTAGAGAAGAGTTTAAGATTTAGTGTACTGGGCCATTAGTGCTGCTTGGAGGACACTGGGTTTGATCTTTATTCCCTTTTGGAAGATCATTAACTCTTTTAGACATTTAGCAAATAACCTTTTCAAGGCTTGGAAGAGTTTATATACCACCAGAAGAGAGCATTTTGCTCCTGTCTTGCCCCTTTTCCAGCCAGATATTTATTGAAGCTTCTGTTTGGTCATTTTTAAAAAAAGAAGTTAAGCTGTAAGATGGATTGGTAATTCTAGACAGTGAATTTATTTTGGAGTCATAAAAATTGGAAGCCACAAAAACTTGAAAGCGTTAGTTTAGCTCTGGACCTCGGTGGACACCTCCCTTCCTGCCTCAGAGAGATTCCAAAGAAGAGAGAACAAATTTTAGCTTAAGGATGGGGTTAACCGCCCCCCAGCATATTTCAAAGAAGCAAGTAAACAGCTTTTTTACTTTTCTGATGGCAATACATTTGAACCATCAGCCCCCTTAGCTTAATTCAAGTTTTAATTCATCTCCATAGTCCCTTCACAAGTATTTTGTCGAGAACTACAAGGGGCAGTAAACCCCACGGACAGTGGAATCTGTCAGTTCTTTTTTTTTTTTTTTAAACAATAGGGAGGTCAGTAAGTACTACAGAATTGGGTAGTCTCCTAAGTAACTATAGCCATGTAATTTTGTTGTTGTTGGGCGGAACATAAAGTGTGCAAACATATTGTTGCGAGTATTTTGCCTAAATTTGGAGCTACTTTACTCTTATGGAGCAAACACTTAGGAGCTCTTTCCACATACTAGGTGCTCCTTGCCTCACTAGAAACAGTCCCTGACCTTGAGTGGCTCACAGGTTATTGAGGAGATGCACTTGTAAACAAGCACAACAGTGCAGCACGGGAAAGCTATGATGTGGGTACCTAAAGTGTTGGCCTTTGTGTTTTATTTAACCATGAAATGCATGCTATTTATTTATTTGTTCATAGCAGTTCAATGGTTATCTCTAGTTTGTGCCTGCTAATTTTCTTATAACAGCTTTTTGTTTTTATTTTTTTCTTGACTGATGTCATTTTCACCTATTCTTGCTCATGGGTAAGGACATCATGCCTACCTGGTGATACTGCCTTCTGACTGCAATTCTTCACTCAGGGATAGATAGACGGCAGTTGCACGTCAGGAAGAGTCAGGGCCCAGCTCACGTCCAGGTGTGATGGCTCCCAAGTGCATGTTCCTGACACTAGGCTTACTCTCTTTCAGTCTGCCCAGTGTAGAAGATGTACTGTGTGTGTGAAATATTAAATGTGAAAAGAGCCGAACCAGTCCACTGAGATTCATCACCGAGACTTTCCTAAGCTGGTATGACTGGGTTGTCCAAGAGCCAGCATTATGCAGAAAGAGCCCACCAGAGAATAAAGCCAAAGGCAGAAGAAAGGAATGCTGAGAGGTGGAGAAAGAGGGAAACACTGGAGAGAGTGAATGAGCTGGCGGTATCATTTGATGCAATGGATCCATTCTTCAAATGCCTACCCCTAGATTTTAGTTCTGAAAGCGGACAAGTATCTGCTCTTGCTTAAGCTAGGCTCCTTTTAGTTTACTTAGTAATTAATCATGTGCTTAAAGAAATAAATCCATACTTTAGTAAAGTCTCAAGTGGGAGAAAGTAAAGCGCCTCTTTGAAAGGATCTCAGAAGACCCTTAAATTTGATGGGTAACAGAGACTGATCCCAAAAGGAGGCTTCAGTGGGAAGCCTGATTTTATGATCTTCAAAAGAAGACTTTAATTTTGTGCTACCCTTCGTATTGGGTCAAAGGTTTTCCTGTAATAAGGATCTAGCTAACAATTATACACGATAATTTCCATTAGAAGGTTTAAAAATCTATTATCTACATGTTTGTTTTCTTTTTACTTAGTAAACCAATTTCTCCTAGCTTCTGGGCTTCCTCTGGTATGCATAGCAGACAGAGAAGTTCTATAAATCATTCTTCAGCCTATGAAGATACCATTTAATATTTTGGGTGGAATCTCTTTTTAGCTCCCAGAAGAGCAGTTATCGTGCCACACTTGAAAGTGTTAATGCCGTTTCCTCAAGTACCTAGCACACTGTGGGGAGTAGCTTACACTGTGGGAGAATCTAGGTCAATGTGCAAGACTGAAAATAGCTTAACAGTGAATTCAATATGAATTGAAAAAATAATGAGATGAGATCCTCGCCATGAGATACCCCGACTGGAGTGATGTTGGGTCTAAAAAAATCGAGCAACCCAGGTTTTGGAAGAGGTGTAGTGGTCAGCACGATTGGTCTTTCCTGGCCTCGTTGAACTCTTTTAGGGCAACATTGGATGTTTAGATCCAAGTTTGGTCAAAGAGGCTGCCAGAAAGACACAGGAATCCCGCTCTGTACACAGGCCAGCCAGCAGTGTGGAAGGGACATGAAAACCTCTAGTTAACTGACACTACATCTCTAGTCAATTGTAAGGTTTGGTCAGGATTTCATTACTCTCCTCTGAAAATATTCCATTTCCTCAGGTTAATAATTTGACTGTAAAAAGAAAAATTCAAACCTCTATTCTAAAATTTAGTGAATAGAGATTATGTAGGGAAGTGAACAGAACGTTATTTTTTGTTTACTCTTTTATTTGGGGGGAAAAAGGCTTCAGATTGCTTTGTCAAAATTTTAAATGGAAAATATTAATTGCTATCACACTTCCAGTTTTTATTATAGAAGAATAGGTTACTGAAAACACAAATAAATTCATAGAGTAAGATCATTTTCTTAAATAGAAAGTAATCGTTTTTTTTAACAGAGTGTTTAAAATAATGTATTTGTCCCCACTAATACAAGGTATAATTAAGTAGTTGGCAATAATACCAACAATAAAGGCAGTTCTATCATATGGCAGCTAGGTAGTGTCTCTGAAAAGGAGTAGTGTCTTATTTTTATCGTAATCTTAAGCTACTCAGTTATTCCCCTGTGAAAGTTAACGAGTAACCATTAAGAGTCTGGTCAACTTGCCAGATACCAGTGATATCTATTGTGTGATCTACAAAGGTATTTAAGACTTGGCTGCTACCATCTTTCAAGGGTCTTTCAAGCTAATTGCATAACTGGAGGTGGTGTGTGAGGGAGTGGGGAAAGGAAATGGAAATATAGGGAGAAAGACCGGCCATTGTTGATATAAGGAAAATGGTTTCTGTGACATCAGTGTAACCTGGGCCACTTGATGGGATTTCTGGAGTAACATGGCAGTTTTGCCATACTTCTCTGTAACTCCTTGGGGACAGAGTTGCTTGCCCTCCAGGGATTCAGATTCTAAACAAGGCCAACTTAGAATAAGAGTATATGGTATTGCTGATGCCTTACAAGGAAGGCCGGGGTGAGTCGTTCAAAGGTGAGGATGGAATGCTGGTGATAACCAAGGCCAAGGTTAAGTCTCATTTGCTGGTTCCAGTTCAACTATAGGACTTTTATACACCAATGGCATGTGAAATTAAAATGTGAAGAATATTGGTTACTATCTCTGGTTATTTTAATATCAATACATCTGTATTAGTTTCTACATACTTATTTTTCTCCCTACATAGAAAATAAATCTCTTTACAGACCTATTGGCAAGGGCAATGCCTTACAACAACAGGCAGTATATTGCAGTTTCTATGTTAGAAAATGATCTCCGTGTCCAAGTAGATCATATTCAAGTAGATGGATCATGTCCGCAGAGCTAACTTGATTTGATAAAGGCAGATATTCTACATAATGAGTCTATGACAATCACTGCTAAGTCGCCATCCATACGACAATTTCTTTTTATGAGGAAAGAAAATAATCCAATTTAATGCTGTTTATAGAGGTGTTCTTCTATGCTAATCATTGTGAAATAAAAATTCAATTCAGTAACACTAGGATATGAAGTTCCTCATCACATTTGGATTAGTAACTGCTTTTTATAATGAAATAATTTATATAACTGTCTGTCGATCTGTCTGTCTCTCTAATAAGACCAAGGCAGGGAGAGCAAGTGAGAACGTTTTGTGTATTTGTGGGGTGAACACAGGATTTCATATAGGGCAACTCTCTCTTTTCTTCTCATTCAGGAGACTTTTCTTGTCCATTTCTAGCCTTTTAAATTTTTTTAGAAAAATGCTTTTAGAAACCTACGCCTCGTATAAAACCCACAGTGTAACATGTCATGAGCTTCGTTGAGAGTGGATTTACCTGTCATAAGAAGCATTCAGAGGAGGAAAAGGATTCTGGTTCAAAACGAAGACAGTGAACTTGAAGTGAGTAAAGCTCCTGGTATAAAGTCTGCCCCCTACCACATGGAAATTTCTCTTCCTGTGGCCCTTTGTTCTGATAAGACCTTCTTGATTTTAAGGCTGTGGTTTCTGATGGGTGGGAATGGTTGGAAAAGGAATCCTGGGTGATTTTCCTGTCCTTTCAAAATCTCCTTTAAAGTCTGGACATGTCAGACCACTGCTAAATCTGTCTGGCATAGCATTCCTGACAGGCATAATTACTATCTTGGAGTGTGCCTTTACTAGGGCTTCTGTTTGAACTCCCTAGAAACTGACATCCCCATAGAGTATGAAATCCACCACACTGGCTGTCAACAGCTGGCAGCTTACTGACTGTGTGTATTACCTGCTGGGCTGTGCTTCCATACAGGCTCCTGTCTGATGATTTATCCGAGAAGAGTCTGGCAGATTAACTGGGAATGAGCATAGTGCACCCATACGAAAGTATGGTTCTAGCTCACCTATTTTTTTTGTCTCCTGTTCTTCAGAGTCTTTAGGAAAAAGACCTAATGGGTTACTGTCTAGCAACACATCATTTTAGTCATCTGTCAGTCAGACTAAGGGTCCAGCAGCAAAATAGATCATTTGGGTCTACTGTGTGAAGTGGCAACGCTACGGACAGTGGCAGATCAATAACTATTTAAAATAGATCTAGATTTATAATTCATTTATCAACAGGAGTGTGTATCAGTGTGTGCTCATTTATATATGTATACCTAACCCATTGAGATACAATGTTGAAATATAAATACAAATAATTAGCCCAAATACACTCAGTGAGAGGTAACTTATAATTTATAAATATACAGCCAACTGAAAGATAGATAGGTGGATGATAGATAGATAGTTAGATAGATAATGCATATATACATACATACATAAATACATACATAAAAAAGATCAACACTGAGTTGAAATGTGACCAAATTAGGAATTTGGGGGAGTTCATGGAACTCTGCTACAAACAAGGTTTTGCTGCTTTCTTTTTCCCCAACCGCAACTTCAGTTTCTCCCTTCTCTCTTCTTCTTCCTCCCTTGCTTCTCCTGTTCCTTGCTCTTCACACCTGCTCAGCCCCAGAGGAGTCTGCCCAGTGGCAGGGCTGGCCACAAGGAGCGGACTCACAGGGACGTTTGAGAGACAGACTCCGGCTGCTTCCCTTCATCCTTGGCCCTCACTTCTAGCTTCCACCCTCCCCCACCACCTGAAAGGCAATCAAAGATTAAGGGAGAGAAAAAGTATGTCAACCTTTTTTTTTCTTTTAAAAAGACGTCTCTTTAGCTTACAGTTTGATAAAATGCCCTAGTGGGTTAGGTTTACTTGTTTTTTAAAAACTTTTGGTTGCTAGCCTTGTGCTTCTGAAACATTCCACATAGACCCCACATGCTGTGGCTGCAGCTACTGCTGACAAATGTCTGGCACAGAGCATGACTACAGTTTGTGGATTTTTTCCCACTGCTGATCCTAACCAGCTCTTTGTGTACCAGCATTAATTTTTAAGGAGAGCCAGGGGTGGAAGCCACATTTCTTTCTTATACCCTCTACCTAAAGCAGAAAAGAACCAGTTTTCACACAGGCGGGCCCATGGTTGCCTTAATTCTCTTGTATTGCTTAGCTCATGTAACCTGACTTTAAGTATCTGGCATAATTTTGTTTTTTTTTTCTGCTGATGTCTTCTTCTGTAGACATTTCCTGTTAAAACCTATGAGTTAAGTAGCTTTGGGACAACATTAAGCCTCTGAGAACCTTGATATTTTAATCTATAAGTGGGAATAATGATACTGGCATGGAATTCAGTGCCATCTGCAATTTACATGTGTCTGAAACCTGTGAACCCTCTCCCCCAAAATACAAGGGTTTATCCTTGTTTTTCCATAGTCTCAGGCATTGAGAAGTTAGGGTGCTCCTCTTTTTAGGGGCACAAGTGGATGTCAAGAATTCTGTTGTTAGCCTTATATGTTTGTTAGAATTCATAATCATGAAAAGAAGAAAGCAGGGGCAAAAGGGAAACTATGGAATACACTTACAATTTATTGATACATGAACATCAACATCTAATTTTTGACAAAAGGAAGTTTCATTCTGAATCATTCTGGAAACTCTAAGCGTTGTCCATTTTGTAGAATCCACAAAATTTTTGCCAATTATTATCATACTCATTGTCAGTTTGAACTTTCTCTGTAAAAATTGTCTTAGTAAGGCATTTATTCATTATGACTTATCCAAGGAATACATTTAGAATGTTCATTGTGATTTTATTTTTGAAAAGAATATCATCATTTTTTGAGAGTATAGTCTGTGACAGTGTGAGGGGGAGAAAAGCTAGTGTGTAATTACATTGTCAAATTCCAACAATGCTCAAACTAATTTTCCTATTTGGTTTGCATTAATCATATTTTTAGTAAAGATCATCTGACCCTGTGTGGAAAATTTAGAACTTTGGCCTGATATCTTGTCTAAAAATGAATTCCTCCTACAATAAGCCACATGCTTGGTCGTTCTCACATCAAAAATTGCTTTGCAGCAGCATTGAAAATTTTCGTAGAAAAAAAGTCTCCAAAACAAAGTGCTTTGGGGTTGATTGTTTGCTTCTGCTGAAAAGTAAAGGAAAAAAAAGCCATGGTTTTAACATGCATATTAACTCAAAAAATCCCATTCTTGGATAGTATGAATACTGAAGACTGGAAGATGTAAAATTTCATCAAATGTCAGTCACTTCATACCAATGTCCTTACCATAGCCCTTTGGAGTGTTATTAGACTTTTCTTATTTTTTATTGGAACTACACCAGGAATTACACTAGGAATTATGTCAGTCCTGCAGCAATTTTCAAGAAGCCACAAGTCCATGATCCTGAAACTTTGACTGCTGACAAGAAGTTGCTTGGAGCAGCAGTGTTATTAACAAGCCACCTTTTCCGCACCCCGTCTGCACTGGAAGCCATCCCCAGCTCATCACCTCCATCTGTCTCTCTGTACGATGGGGCGTGCACACCAGCGGGCTCCGGCCGTGAGGGTCAGTGTGCTGCTGAGTTACTCATCAAACAACCCTTGCTGTGTGGACTCCTTACTCTCAGTGTTGCAGGCTGCCAGTCTGAAAGTCTGACAAAAGTGTACTTACCTTCTTTTATAATAAAGCCTCTTTAGGCAGGAATTTTGATGGCCCGAGTGTGAAGGTATTTTATGTGGGTGCCCAGAGAGATCTGTTTGGTCCTGTGGGTGCCTCCCCTGAGATTTATGACAGACTATTACAGGGGGTGGTATCGCTTGATTTGATGCCATCAGGGCTTTGTTCTCTGTCCAGTGTCCTCTGAAGACTCTCAGCCCTGGGTTCTTTTTCCAGCTTTTAAAAGGTCTCTGAGGACTCATAAAATCAGTGCTTCTGAATTAAAGCATAGGCTATGCATGTGCCTACTGTTCTGTTCCTTTTGGGTCTTTTCTTGGTAAAAGACTCTGACTTTTACTCTTGCTGCTTGTATTAAGTGTTGTGCAAATGACTTACTACACACTAGGTTGTTTTTTTTACTGACACTGTAACTGTCACTGTGCTACAAAATAGCAAGCTATCAATGCACTCTTGAGAAATTAAATTTTTGTTTTTTAAAAATTATTATTAGTAATAATAACAATTATTATTGTTGTTGTTATTATTATTTTAGTGTTATCTTCCTGTTCTGGGTAGATGTCCCCCCATATCACTACCTCTTTCAGAATCCTGTGTGGCACTTCTGCAATACAGAGGAATTTAAATGATTGTCCACAGAACAAGACTGTAGATCCTAGAAGTCATTTTTTACTTTTGACCCAAAGCACAAGAAACAAGTGAACTATAGAAATGAAAATAATATAATAGGTAAAAGAAAAAAAGAAAAACCTGGATATTGGGGTAGGAACTATAATTAAAAATACAGCTTTGCCAACTACCAATTGCATGACCTTGAGTAAGTTAAATAACCTAAGCCTCGGTTTTGGCATCTGTAAAATGGAGAAAATAATAGTCTCTAGGTCTTAGATTACATTGGGGGTGTGGTAGCAATTAAACTTGGTAGTGCATACACAGGGCCCAGCACATAACACGGGCCACAGAAATACTCCAGTGGTAGGCTCTACTACTGTTACTACTGAGAACAAGGTGTTCTTTTGAAAACAAAGAAGAAAATTAGATTGATTACATTTTTGGTTTTACTGTGTCAATATTTTATGTGTTATCACTCTCCACAATTTTTAACTTAAGGGTAGAAGAACTGAAAAAAGAAGTAGAAGTTGCCATTTGGGGATTATATAAGGTTCAGCCAAGAATTTAGGGCTTCAGGCCCTCCAGATGCATGGCAATCTGTAACACTGTATTCCTTTCACTTGTAGAGAACTACGTACCCAGAGGACACTCAATAAAAATAATGAGAAAATTCAACCTATTGCTGCACACGGGAGTGAACTGAAGTTCTATCTCATATTATTTTTAGTGTTCTTCAAAACACCCAATTTCTTGGGCTGGGGAAAGTAAGCCACACAACTTGTAAGCTTTTATACCTTGTTCGACATCTGTCTTGGTCTCAGACTATGTTACCATCTCTATCATGTGGCAAACCAGTTTTGAAAGTGAATTTGATCAAACATATTAACTGGTCCATTTATAGAGCCAGGAGTAGTTAGCGTCAGAGGCAGGCACCAAGTGGTGCTTACACATCATCACCACTCTGACACAGTTTAATAAAAATGGTTTCTTTATTATTAGGTATTGACATTTTAAAACATAAAATGGCACATGAAAGACCAAGTAAAACTGAGGAAATCTGAATAAGATGGGTGGAACGTATCAATGTCAACATCCTGATTGTGTTATTATACTACAGTTTTATAAAGTGTTACCATTGGGGAATAATGGGCAAAGTGTAGAGGTGGAGATCTTTCTGTACTTTTTCTTACAATTGTGTCTGAATCTAAAACTCTCTCAATGACTTTTTAACTTAAGACTGTAACTGATAGATATCCTCACAATGACTTATATTTACAAAGATTTTTGACCTACCTTCTTCCACTGCTCATTGTTTTGTGCAGCATCTAAATGAAATGTTTCATCCGTTTGATATTTTCCACAATCAAACCCTTTAGTTTTTCCAAGGCCTTTAAATTTCATAGAAAACTCACATAAAGTGGCTGAACTACTACAGTATGTTCTTTCTTTCATAAGAACTTATGAAATTGGGACGATCCTTACTTTTGGGCTTAAAAACTTGTCCAGAGGATAAGTAGAATCCATAAAAGAAATTTGCGTATAAAGCAGCACAGAAATGTTTCAAAAAGAAGAGCATCTTCCATTGATCTATTTTTAAAATAGAATGACATATTGTGAACAAATCTAAAAATTTAGAACAACTTCCATCTTTCAGGTCTGAGGTGCATGTAACCATTAGCTGCAGCAGCATATTCTCCTGCTGGGAGCTTAAAAATAGTTGTTTGCCTATTGTCCTCCCCGAGCCTTTAATATCTCATGGCTTAGGGTATAATGCCTTTGTTTATTTTTTTTTATATTAGATGTTCTTAGTATTCTTGTGAAAATCACAGCATACAGATTCATATTTCTCCCAGTCACAGTAATTTTAATCCATTCATGTGAGTGCAGAGAATTGTTATCAATACCTAAAGATCCAAAGTGTCTCTGGATCACTAAAGGCAGCACGCTGGAGTGCGGGTGTGGTGGGAGTCCGTGGAAAGGCATCTTTGTCGTTTAGACCTCAGCAGAGCCAGGCTGATTTCAGCCCTGGGAAGGGCTGGGGAAGGGGTGGAAACCAGAACTCCCCAGCTGCATCTCTGTAACTCAGATATTTACAGCTAACTAATTGTTTTGGCTTTCTTTTTTAAAAAAAATACTGTAGTTTTTCCATTTCATTTAGCCCCTATATACTCCCTACCCCAGCAACCTCCACACTGTTGTCCATGTCCATGAGTTCTTTTTCCTTTTTTTGCTCCATCCCTCCGTGGTTTTTCTTTGTTTTAATGAAAGCAGGAATAGTGCGTAATGTACGAGACCAGGAATGATCATAGTGGAATGTTACATCTATTTGCTTTGAGAGGAAAACATTATTTTGGTTACTTAGCAATTATTTGCAGATATACTCCCCATTATCTCATGTCCTAAAGTAAACTGTAGAGGTCAGTGCACATGGTAAATTTCAAATTGTCAATATTTCCAAGCAGCATTCAATCTTTAAACGTCTGAAAATTGCATTCTAAAACTCTGAAACATCTATACCTGTTAATTTAGGTTATTAAATAATGAGTTATAGAGGAAGACACAGACATACCCTTTTTTCTCTGACTGTAACTCAGTGCAGATGTGATTGTACAGACCTTTAAACTAAACAGTATTCACAGAGTCTTCACCTACTTTCCCCACAATCTGCATGTTAGTTCTTGCATCCTCCGTGCTCAGATTTAGTTGGAAATCTCCCACAGTGTAGCTCCTATATCTCTTCTTGAAAAGCAACTGTCCAATGAACCCTACTTGACATCAAGGAAGTTTTGTGGAAACTAATTTTAGGAGAGTCATGATAATCCCCAAACTCTTAGGTAAGTAAGAAACGTGGTGGAACTATGTGCGGGTTATACTAACAGCTTATTTACAGAATTGTAAATAAGCGTCACTGAATGCTTGTGAGGCACACGAGCATGTATTTGCTGCTCATTACGCACCATAGTTCTGGGGTAAAGCTGGGCACAAAGAGTCTCTGAAGGACAAACCCGACCATTCATCTGTACACACGTGCCGTGCTGGCGGCTGCGTGTTGTAGGAAGAGGCTCTGCAGTTTTTCTACTCGGGAGAAATAATGAGCTTAAAGCAACAGCCCCCCCTGAAAACAGTTGGCTGTTAGATAATGATGGATATGCTGCAAATTCCAGACATATCAACCAAGAAACAGGAGTGGTGCATATAAAGAAAGAAAGTCTACCACCTTTCTTCTAACCGCGATAAGGTGATTTTCTGGTATGATGATGGCAACATCGCCTGAGGTGTATTGTGCTCCAGTATAAATGGCAGCACATTACGAAAGGAATTTCTTTCTGAAGGAAGTTAATAACAAAGAAATTAGACACGATGGAGAGAGCCGCAAATTGGAAGTTGGAATTTGAGCCTGAAGTTGAGGCTCTCACTCTGCTCTCTCGCTGAAGTTGTTACACTTCACGAGTGACAGCTCGGATCTCTTTCGTATGGTGAACACAGACTGGTTAACTTCAGACAGTGTTTACGGACATCGATGCAATTGATTATAAAGTAAAAGTTCTGTCAAACAGTAGTTTGATCTTCATGACAACAAACAGCCTGTTTGATGTTTTTATTGAATCAATTGACTTTTTTTCACTGAATTGATTGGTTGTTTTACTGTCATGTGGACGATTCCTAAATCAACATGTGCCTCTGTGGATATGTTTTTGAAGAAGTCTGTATTTGTGGATGTCTGTACTCTAAAATTTCTAGCTAACGGAACCTTATGAGACCAAAAATTATATCAGAATAATAAATGGTGTCGATGCTAAACAATGTTTTTCCTCCTTTTCTTAAAATTGAACTTAAATTTCCAAATTCAAACAACTCAGTGTTACAGACTGATAAAAGGTCATTTTTTCTTATCTTGTTCAAGTATGTACTTTGGATATTGACTGAATAGTTAAATAATAATTTATCAGTAAAGGGAAGTTGAGTTGTCATAGGTTTTTAAGGATGAAAAAAGGAAACAGGTGCTCCCTCTACTCCCTTTACCCCGTCTCACCTCCTTAAATAGCCCAAATGGTATAATATGTTAGCCAGGCTTTCTTGCCTTTCAAAGGGAGCTACCAAATCTACTATTCATTCACTTTTTTAAATGCCCACAATTGGAGTGCTGAGAAAGTTCATTCTTCCCTAATACATTAGGTGTACCAATAAGCTTTTGTTTAAACCACGTTTATGCACAAGGCAGGGTCTGCTACATTCCGCCCGTGGAAGTGATGCGGGGCCCTTCACTCTGTTTACAGTGGGAGGAGAAGGGAGGTGTCGATGTTTTGATACGTCTTGGTTTCAGTGAAACATGTTAATGCCACGTATCATAGAGGTAAGCTTGATGTTTGTGCAACCAGCCTATGCAGCCCCCAGGAGGACCACAGTGGGATGGGTTCTACAAGGGAGATTGTCATGGACCTAGTCGAGTCAGTTTATAACAGACCTTTAACACACATTGGAGTTGTTTAATACTCCAGTTCACTTAACAATGGCATTACTCCTTTTTCGTGCATCCTCTCCATCTGACACTAACCCAATTATATCTGCAGATTTTCTTCTGTCATTCATTCATTCATTCATTCACCTACACTCTTTGGACCCTCAGATCCATTTCATAAGACATGGTATTTGCTTGATTAAAGTTATGTGACACAAGTTTTCTTATTTCCCACCCCACCCTAACTTACCAATATCTCTATACTTGTATCCTACTTCTCAAAAACATATATATTTTAGCTATCTTTTTCCTTCCTAGCATTTAAGGACAAATTTACTAGCCAGGAAGATCATTTGCCTCTGACATAACTGTGCTTTATAACTATTCCCCGATTCTTCTGAATGAACATCGGTTTCTAGTAGTTCTATCATCAGTGTCCTCATCGCTGTCCACAAATATTTGCATGTGTTCCCTAACAAAACAAAACGAGGTCTCCAGCTTACAGTACTCTTCGGAGTTACTACTTTTTCTACTGCTAAGATTCTCCAAAAGGCAATTTAAAATTCCAGCCACTGTTTCCTTAATTCCCATCATTGACAGCCTGACTTCTGTCTTCATCCCTTTATAGGAACTCCTTTTTTCAAGGTCTTCCTCAATGCCAAGTCCAACTGTGTACTGCTATCAGTCCTAATTCCTGAAATCACTATAGCATCAAACAAATACGTCACTTCTTTGACTCTTGTCCACTATTTTTTTCCATCCCTCAGAGCACTGGTGCATTTTCATAGCTTCAAGTGTGAGCAGCAAGGACAGATGGAAAAAGCCTTGATACCAGGCAGCTATTATTTTAATTCTATATGGTTCTTCCGTTTATAAGCTATATGCTCTTGGATACATTGCTTAACTTCTTATAACCACACGTTCTGCGTCTCAGAAGTAAGGGTAATAATACCTTTTGCAAAGGATTAAATAGAATTAAGTGTGAATGAACAGCACACATGGGAGGCTCAGTAAATGATAGTTTCCTTGACTTTTGTGAATAATTTCTTGCTAAGTTTTGGTCATACTTTTTTTCTTGGTTACCTATTTGTTCTGGACATGCCCACTACAAATTTGACTGTGCATAATAAAGCACACGCCATTTTTCCTCCTTCCATGACCACAACCCAAACTTCTTTTTCTAAAATTCTTTGTATTTCCTAGGCATTATGTTTTCCACAAACAGCAATGACAGCTGCCTCACAGATAATCATGGTCACAGCTTTTCTGAGGTTCTCCACATCCGTGGCTACTGTTATCTCTCCTGACTCTACCTTAGTTCTGTTATATATTCTACTTCTTTTTTTTTTTTTGGAGTTGGCTTCTTTCAGCCTTCCACCCTTGACTTTCTACTGGGTTCAACAGAGACTCTGAGTCTTAGTTTCAGTCTATTCTTGGCTTTCTTCTCAGCTCTAATGGGCTTTGCTGTTTCCTCTAAGGGTTGATAACCAAGTTCATAGTTTCCCAAGCCCACAGAGTTGCCTGCCTAAATAGCTCTCTGTTGCCTTCACCTGCCACAAATCCACAATTATCAAAGCCACTTCGCTGGAACCTGCTTCCGAGATTCATCCCTTCAAGGTGTAACAAGGAATGTCGTCACTTCAGTCTTTCAAGCTGGAGTGCTTGAATTAGCTTTTCATCTCTATTTCCCTGCTTTTTGTCTAGGACGGCCCCCAAATCCATTCAATCCTTAGTTACTTTAGTTTTGCAATACTTTATACATGAATCTTTTCTTTTATTATTTATACCAATAGCATAACAATGTCACTAACAACAACAGTGGAACATTCATTGAAAGCCTATTGTGTGCTAGCATCTGGAAAGATTTTGTAAGCCTCATCTATTATAAAAGAGAAAACTGAGTCTTAGAGAAGTTAAATACCTTGTTCAAGGTCATGTAAGTGTTGGAACTAAGGTATTCAGGCCCAGATTTGTCAGCTCCCAAACCTGTATTCTTACTCACTGTTCTGTATTGTTTGAAATGATCACACTTCCTTGGTGGGAACATTTGTGTGTTCTTCATAAGTGTCTCTCAAGTTGCATATCTTTCTAACCATGGATTTCATGATTTCATGGACTTAGACATAAATCATAAATAAATTTACTCTAGGAAAGATTTGCCCTGTATTGGCCAGAAATAAGGACAGTCCTAATACTGAGAGAAAGCGAGAGAGGAGAATAGTTTAATATTATGGAGAAAACAAAAGGGTGAAAATTTGATCTCTGACATTATTAACTTGTTTAGTAAGTGGAGACATTCTCTGCCCAGGAAGAAATCAAAGGGGACTCCTTGGGAAGAGTCAACATTAAAACAGAGCTAATGGTGTCAGGCAATAGAAAGTCGATGGAGAGGATCAGTCACGAGGCTTAGGAGGACAGCTTACTGCCTGAAATACTTTCCATTAGCATTAAGCCCTTGAACATGTGCATTGTAATGTCAAACCAGTTTGTATGGAAATTCCAGCACTCTGTGGATGGTCTCAGACCAGACACTGGCCTTGGGATTTGAAATCTGAATTTCTGTCCCAGCTGTATCACGAAACAGCTATTGAACCTTGGGAAAACCTCCCACCTTCCCCAGAACTGAGTTTTGTCATCTCTAAGTCCCTGGGAGTTGGTGTGGATGAGCTCTAGGACTCTTCCGTGCTTTTGCATTTTGGTATTCTCTGTGCTCGAAACGTAGTGAGGCTTACGGCTTAGGTTTGAAGCCCACTGCCCAGGCAACGCATTTTCTAGCATTACATATGGATGTCACAGGTTGCTCCGGTGGCCCAGATTGTACAGGAAATTTAAAGTCTTGATGGCACAATCCCCAAATGGAGGATAAGCCCCTGACATCAGAGGTTATACACCTTTGGTGAAGAACCAGAGTATGTTAGCACCGTGCCCTGCCACCGTGGTCCCTTTCTAATTTCTGAGTCAAGCCCTCCTCTGCCCCTGGGTGCATCTATTTCATTGCAGCTGCTGCCCATAACTTCAGTTAGCATGTGCACGGGAGGGTTTGGTGATTGTGCTTTCCCACCGAACATGGGAAGACACGATCACACTTAAAGAAGGGAATAATTTGGTCAGTAGTTTTGATTCTCAAGATCTAAAGAATGATCAGGCTCAGCTAGACTAGTAGGCCTAAGTAGCCCTTTTTATTGCCTCACTAAACTACATCACTTTGCCCAGTTCATTTATTGACTTTTTCATCTCAAGCACAAATTCTTACCTGGGTAGAAGTTAAAGGTCCACGTGCACTAATTGTAAATGCCAAAGTGCCAATTCGACAGAATTCCGAAACCACAGGGAATGCCTGCGAATTTAACTCTTGTGTAAATTAAGTCTAAACATGATTTTTTTTAAAGAAAGAGGCTTTGAGTATTTCTTTGAAAATAATTTACCTCTTCAGTACAAGAGAGTGCTTATCTATGAAAAAGAACTTTACGTCAGTTGCAGAAATGAGTGGGAAGTGCTGAGGCTGTTTTGGGGGGAGACCAACAACAAAAAGCTAGCTGCTAGGATTTGCTATAAACCACATCCCCCAAATGTCACCCCAATTTCCAGAAATATACACCGTTTGTATAAATAATCTAAATGTCCTTCCCCACTACTCTGCTTTGCGGAAAGCAGGCAAGACTTAAAACAGAAGAGCAATTTTTAGAGGAAACTTCATGACTAGCAATCAGTGCTAATAAGATTCTTTTCCTCTTGCAAGATTCGCAGAAAGCCCTCGATCCATGCCGAGCACATTCAAAGGCGAGGGACTAAGAGTTCCTCTCACAGGTTCATTATCATTCTCAGGTTATCCTAAGCCAAGTGAATCAGGAAAGCAAATGAATTAGTGAGAATTAAGGAGCCTCTGTGGTCTGAACCCACTCCCAATCTCAGCAAAGATGAAAGGTAGACACTGATGTCTTATGTCCCAAGGTTCTCAGGCTTGGAGCCCCAGTGCCTAGCTGTTCCCCAAGAGCCTTGCAGAAATGTGCAGGCAGTTAATGTTGCCTAACGTCTTCTGACCGTGGGTTCAGCCATGTGGGAAAAGTTTTACGAGGCTACAAAAGCAGCCCCTCTCTCACTCACAATTAATTACAGAAGACTTGCTATAGCACCTAGCTGTCAATGGGTCCAGTGTGGGCCCTTGCTTCTTATTTTGGTCACTTGCTAATAATCAAAGATACCAGGGTAACGCTGTATTATACGATAACATCAAATGAGGTTTTTGAAGAACAAATCTGTAAAATACTTGAACTGCTAAGTTTTAAGCTTCTTTGGAAGCAATGCCTCGCGCTGCAAGGAGCAGGATTTAATGTGAACTAAAGTCCTTAGAATTACAGAAGTTTTTGTTGTTGGCTCTTCTGTTGTTTTAAATGCTGCTGTGGTTCCAAATGGGAGTGGGAAGAAGGAGACGAGGCATGCTTTTGTATCGTACTTTTGATGGAGATACAGTGACCCTTGGAGCATCCGTGGGATTTAAACAAAATATGTAACAAGGGTTTGGAGTAGCAGTTTGTTTTCATTAAATACTTGTTACTGCTAATTATATTTGATCACTATAAAGAATACAGTTTAATTAAAGAAACACAGTGGTTAGGAAAATATTTGATTTCCAAGGGAGAACAATTTATCTTTGCATTAGTAAGTAGGGAAAAAGGTAATTGTGACTGTATGTTTTTCAGTCCATTATTGGTTTTTATGGAGAGGTTTCATTCTGTTCATGGGAAAAAAATCTATGTCTGTTCCTGAAATTACAGTAAAGTACTAATTTCATATCATGTTGCTTGCATGCATGCTTCAATTTATTTAACATAAGCAATTATTTAAAAAATGAAACAACATTTGGCAAGTGACATTAAACAACATATTCTAACATCAATCTGAATCAACATATCTTTTTCTCTTTGCACATAGTTTCATTTTTAACTCTTTCAGTGAATGTTGAAATGTGCTGTGACATTAATGTTTTCCTAAATCAACATATGGCTTTCATTTTAATTTTGCAAGGTAATATTTTGTCAGTGGCCTGAAGGAAATTAATGGAAAGTGAAGGCAGATAATTATTGTTGTAACTAAAGCCTAGTATTCATGTTGCTTATATACCACTATATATAATGATTCTTTTAAGCAATTCTACTAGAGAAGTTTGATTTTTAAAAATGTATCCTCTCAAAATTAGTTTAGTTTGAGTGAACTCCTCTGAGTTCTGCAAGTTTAATGGGCAAAGTCATATCTTAATATAGCTATTATACTTTCAAGAAAAGAATGATTTAAATATCAAGTTTACAGTATGTAAATGTCAGGGATGACTCAGACTTTCAACAAGAGAAATTCCTTTCTTTGCAAGCTTAACACCAGAAATGGTACTTTTAAAATAAGTGCATTAATAGTTTTGCATCATATTTTTAAAAGTAATCTTTATCTTTCTATTTGAAATACATGTCTGTAAACTTTGAAGAATATTTGATTATAAAATCTTTAAATTTTTGCCAAAATTAACCATTTTCTTATAATCTCCAAACTGCAAAATCTGCATATTAATATATTTAAATAATTATATATTTTAAAACATTCTTTTTTAAATGATAGAGAAAGATGATCCTAAAAATTCATATTTAAAATATAGTTTTGATATGCTTAAGGCTTTATACCTATCTTACTTTTCATGCTATAGTTATGTGTTTAATTTCTCTTTAACCTATGTAAAATTAGATTAAACCAAAGAAAACATAAGTTCCCAATTATATCAAGGTAGAAAATAGACATATTATTTTTGTTCTTGTATTGCATTCTGTTATTATTATCATTATTATTATTTCCTAACATCATTACTTAAATATTCCCCCATGAGAAGTTTTTTTTATCCCTTTTCATAAAACTAAAATAATTTGACACTTTTGTGGAGAGGAGGAAGTCAAACTTCCAGCTTTTTGATAAGTTTGGTTAACGTGTAAGAAAACCTGCTTGTTCAAAACTGCTAAATCTGTAAGCAATTTTGAATAAAGCACAGAAAGGCAATTAGAGGAGTTTAGTATATAACTGACAGCCTAGAAAACAGCTTTCTGCATGCTGCCATCAAAGCAGAAACATACCCTTGTTAATAGAAATATTACTTAAAACGCTGTGAACTGGCAACAGCCTGCAGCGGTGGCAACAAGCAATCCTGAGTGAGCACGGCGGCCCGCCCTGCCCTTTTGCTGCCCACAAATGACCAGAGAAATCCCAGAGGTGCTCTTGAGTTTCTGCATTCTCATCTCCTCAGCTGCAAAGTATCTGTCACTCACATCCCACACTGGCCGAAGTGACACCTGCCAGTCTCAGGAACAGAAACACATTATTGTCTGTCTGCCAACCGTGCCTCAGCAAGAGAGCCAAGCAATGTCAGGGAGTGCATCTTAATGGTGCATTGTTCACCTCTGTAATTTGTTTTGGGGTGTTTCTTTTAAGGAGGCTAATTTTCAGCATATTGTTGTTTGGCATTCAGAACGTGTACTTTTGTGGTCTGCTCTATATTATAATGACTGACTTAAAAGACTCTTTACAAACAGCTGGCGAATACACGTGTTGAATAAGCATAGGCATTGCTGTGCAGGGCAATGTGGCGTTATTGTCAGGAAAGGCCCATGGCTTCGGTCATCATTGCAAGGCTTCTAGGATCCCTTTAGGGCCCAAATCCAAAGCATTCCCTCCGATTCACCTTCTGATCTAAGTTCTAAGTGTGTGCGTGTGCACACGAGAGAGAGAGAGAGAGAGAGAGAGAGAGAGATCTGTCATCATGTCATATGAAGTTATGCAACATTCTATTCATTGTTGATGAAATGCAATATGACAGAATGTAATGTAACATATCAAAAATGTAAATAATATACTTTCCTGGATGAGCTATCTGCTGTCAATTGCTATCGTAGGAATGCTACGTGAACTTGCTGAGGTGCACAGAAGCTCAGTGAACGGCAAACTGGCCATGGCGTTTGTGAACCGGCAAACACCACAGTTCACTGATTTCCCCAATTACTTTGGGGTAGTTTGGCACGTATAGAAATGTTCAACAAAAGTTCTCTTGTTGGACACTTCTGGGAAGTAATTTGATTGTTAATTACAAACGCTCAGGGTGATTGCTCTGCATAATTGTTTTACTCTTTCAGCACTCCGTTAGAAGCTTATCTGACCAGGGTTTATTTTTAGATCTTTGATTTTTTTTTTTAACATCTGTGTGCTAAACTGATGCAATATGAGTGACCCCTCCAGATAAAATTCTTTAATCAGCCAGGGTAATTCCATGCCTCCAGTGAGAGGTAAAATAGGGAAGACAGCATGACCATATGCATTTTATCTCCAGTAGCATCTAATCACTCAACACACACACTCACATACATATGTTTCAAAATCCTGTGTGTTTCAAGAACTAACTTCAGTTGTAAACTTTAAAATGCTTGCAAATTGTAAAGAGCAAACAGAACATCTCAGAATTAAACCAAAAGCACTCCAGATACAGTTTCTTTTTGTTACCAAGTTTTGGTCTCAGCTCTGGACAATAGACAGCACAAAACAAGTCCACAGTGCCTTAAAGGTAAATGGTCAGAGAAGCTCCTTTGATACTGCATTCCTGAGAATGGAACCTTTTATTTGCTGTCATAGTGATGACTTTTAATTGTCCTAATAAATAAGCTTTTAAAAAGCTTCTAAAATGTTCTCTAATAACACACTTTGGTCTTTAGCCATAGAAATGCAGAAATAATTAGAAGTGGCATTGTGTACACTGCCTTCTGGACTGGGCTGAAGGTGAAGGAGAAAGTCTCATGCTATCCTTGTCAGCTGCAAGGGTAATTACTGCTGGCTGAAATTACTCAACATTTGTTTATAAGCTCCCCAGAGCATGCTGTAAATAGATTGTCTGTTATAGTCCAATCACATTAAAACGCTGCTCCTTGCAAACTGCTACCTCCTGTTTTCTGTAAGCTAGACAGAGAGAGCCTGCTGCTCACTTACTGAGCACTGAGCAAGGAAGAGCTATGTTTAATGTGATTGTTTTCATTAGATTCTTCCCTGTCCAAGATCACATTTGTCGTTTTCAGAGTCTGAATGCTAGTGGGGTACATTACTTTCAGTAGGAACCTTTTATTTGCTTCAGAGAAAATTAATTTCTTTATTATTGAAATATGTATGTAAGAGTTCGGAAGAAAAATTTAAAACAATGCACAGGAGGGACTACATACAGTTCCCTCCACCCACGGGATTTGTTTGCCTCTATAGAGTTTTTGAAAGTTCATACCAATCAAACTGGTAGTTATACCAGTTTGATTGCATTTAGTATGTGTTTCTACAGTCTTTGCTATGTGCTTAACATATGGGTACTACAAAGGTCAATATTTATGTTGGGAGAGGACTAAAATCTAGGTGAGGAAGAATGACTTGGATACGTGAGAAAGTTAAAGAGTAATAAGGGGTATGATGAAATACAAATTTGACGTAGTAAATACCAAAGTGGATATTCAAAGCATAAATATGGATGATCAGTAAGTTTTAGTGTTTGGAAAGTAGGTAGTATTTACTGTTTTATAAAGATAATAAGGCATTATGGATAATATTAATTCCCATATTTTGTCATGTATAATGCATACTTTTCTCACCCAAATTTTTGAGGGAAAAATAAGGATGTGCATTATATTATGGGTACAATTATTAGATTCCATGGGCATAATAATCCCCATTATAATGTGCATAAAACAGGGGTGTGCATTATACATGGCAAAATATGGGGAGTGGACACGTTCCCTCTAAAAAGGACCAGACACAATGCAGACAGTGGTTGCCTCAGCTTTTTGGTGAACCTGGCTTCCAGCTTATCATTTTAGTGGGAGGGACTTTATTGGGCTGGTAGGCTGGCTGTTCTGAAAGATTTTGAATATAAAATAGAAAGAAAATTAAAAGCAGCTCCACAGAAAGAACCTGGATTTTCATTGAAGCAAATCTTACTTTAAGCTAAGTTTGCTTTCTAATTGATTAGTAAGCAAGTGTAGCTACTTTGTTTGGTTTAAAAGAATTGGGAATAATTTTTGAGTCATTTCCTTTTATAATTGACAAAGATTTCTAAAATCTAAGTGACTGTGTCTTTACAGCTGTCTCCAATAAAAAAATGTATGTGAGTTCATCAACAGAATAAGTTGCTCTATAAAATGTCTTGAAAGGGGACACGTATTGGAAGAAAAATATTGCAGAGAAGGGACATTACTCAGTTGATGGCCAGCGTGGGAACAAGACGTGCGAATTGTGCAAATTCACACTTGAGAAACAAAAGAACTAGTTGGGAAGTGGAGACAATGTAGGTATAATCTTACTTTCTAGGAAATATTCACCCTTTCCCTTCCTTTACAGCATTCCAAATTTTCCTCAGGGAAATCATCTTTCCCTTGTTATCTAGTCTGAAGCTGATACGGAGTTTTGGAAAACTACCATGTCCTATTACATGCACGAGAGATATTTGAGAACCGGAAACGATTATTCAATTACATTTTACCATAATTCCTGGAAGGACTGTATTCTAGGCTTTAGTGCAGAAAAGGGCATCAGATGCAGATCAGATTTTGGGTAGGCACACATATTGCTATAGAAAGCCACGGATGTTTTAAATAGAAAGCTAAATATACATGGAGATGCCAGGGTTGTGTTCATTTTGGGATGTTTGGCTAAATTTATTTTCAAGAAATAAGTAAAGCTTAATAAAATTGTTCTTTGGGGCTGGCACACATTGTCTTAAACAGACTGAATCCACTTGTAATCTATATAACATTTTTATATGCTCCCCATTACTCACTTTATGCCATTAGAAAAGCACTGAATCTTTAAAGAGAAACTTCCTACAGCTAAAAAAGACATTAAGGGGGAAAAATGCTGGGAGCCATAGTGACAGGTACAGCTAAGCTTGTATCCTTCGGTTCCCTGGAAATCAGT
Organism: Sturnira hondurensis; assembly: GCF_014824575.4. NCBI lineage: Eukaryota > Metazoa > Chordata > Mammalia > Chiroptera > Phyllostomidae > Sturnira > Sturnira hondurensis. The sequence continues at coordinate 50,584,399 of NW_028076767.1, forward strand.
CAAACACTATCTCATCTTGCAGTGGTTGTGTCTGATCCTCTGCTTCAGACATCTTCCTAATAATGGCAACTGCAGAGGTGACTCTCTGCAAATAAGGGCTTGCAGCCACCGGGCATCCATCACATTTCTCCAGAGCAACATTAGACCACCCTAATGGGTACTCCCGTCTTCATTATGATATTAATTCTCTAAATTTCCGAAGTGATTTCATTTGTAACATGACAAAGGCTGGCTGCTCAGGAGACAAACTGTTTTCATCCCCCTCCTGCATGCTCACAAAGGCTTGTTCTCTTTAGTCTTTGGGGGAAAAGGAATTTGATAACATCAGATCTCCCGCGATACACAAGGCTGGCTAACAGCTACACCACCTGCTAGCACTTCGTGCCTGGCCATCCAGCCCGAAGCTCTCTAAAGCCGTGGCTGATGAGTGGCACGTGGATGTTAGTTTGGACAGACACTGTGTGAAGAGAAAACAGCAACAGAATAAAAACCCCGGCATGGAAGCTGAGTGGGATTTGAGGGAAACATTGGGGTCAGAAAGAGGCTGGCAACAGAACCAGTTGCAATAGGGCTGGTTTGGTAATTGCTACCTAATATCTTGATTTTTCTCCCTGTTACACTGCAGTTTTTGGTGTGGCTACAAATGTCAAGGCTGCCAACTGTACACAACCTCCAAAATAGAGTAATTCATTTTCTTTGCAATATGCTAACTTCTGTGGACATTAATCTACCACATCAAATTACTGCATCAAAATTAGCTTATCTTCTACAATGTTTGCTTAGAAAAAATTTGGTTTTAATCAATATTGAAAATTGTTCACTTATTGGTCATCATTGTTTCTAACTGAAGTTAGCATCACAGCTAGAATGCCTGAATTAAATGACAAAGTGCTAAATTTTTGAAAGATCCAGCATTGGTTAAAATACTAATGTAGATGAAATTGTCTCTATTTTTTTCTTTCCTTGTCTCTAGGAGCATTTTGATTGTACCTTAACTGTTGACACCTATTTTGTTTTTTAAAAAAAGTCTTATTAGAAAGTCTAAATACATTCTCTAATTTTTGATTAAGGCATGGACTAATCAGCAGCTCACTATTATTTAAAAACCTAGATCCTTAATTAGAGATAGTTCAGTTTGGTGGTAAACATTAGCAGAAATTGAGATTGTTTCCATTAACAAACTGTGCAATTCTGTGAAAATGAATGAAAGAAATGATCTGGCTTTGTTTATTCATTTAAAAGTGAAGGAGATGAACCATAGACAACCATTTTTAATATTTTTATAATATTTCATATTATTGGTATATTAATATTTTAAAATAGTATCTAATATTATATCTAAATTTTTGTCTATATGTATTCAAACATCTGATGTCCATGCTGAATGCATTTAGGCCACCATATTTAATTATTTTAAATTTTAATTGAATATTCATATCCTTGATCTAAAATTTTGGGATATTACTAAAGCTCAGAATCTCTGGGCCATTATTGAATCTAGAGAAAATATGTTTTGCCTTTTCATTGAATTTATTGGAGTTGCACTGGTTAACAAAATTATATAGGTTTCAGGTGCACAATTCTACAATACATCATCTATAAACTTTACTGTGTGTTCACCATCCCAAGTCAACTCTGTTTATCACCATCTACCTTGCCTATATCCTCTTCTACATCCCTTCATGCACTCCTCCCCCTGGCAGTCACTACACTGTTGTCCATGTCTGTGAATTTGTTCTCTGTCTCTCCCCCTTTTGTTTTTGTTCATTAGTAGATGAATGGATAAAAAAGCTGTGGTGCATTTATAGAATGGAATACTACTCCATCATAGAAAAGAAGGAACTCTTACCTTCCTGGTAGCAAGGATAGAGATGGAGAACATTATGCTGGTGAAACAAGCCAGTCAGAGAAAGACAAGGATTATATGATTTTTTTTTACTCATATGTGGCATCTAATGAACAACCTAGACTAACAAGCAAAACAGAGACAGACTCGTATAGATGGAGAGCACATGACAGCTGTTGGCAGTGGAAGGGGAGGTAGAGGGATTGAGAAAAAATTTTGTACGTTTTACTTGAATGGATTTCTTTTGGATTTTATTATTAATGGAAACAGCCGCATGTATCATGGTTGGGGAAGGGAAGGAGAGAAGGAGAGAAATATCAATGTACGGTTGCCTCTCATGAGTCCCCTGCTGGGAACTGGCCTGCAACCCAGGCATGTGCCCTGACTGGGAATCGAATCGCGATCCTGTGGTTCACAGGCCCGAGCTCAATCCACTGAGCCACACCAGCCAGGGCAAGATGTACAGGTTTTTAACAAATAAAGTAATTATTTGTGTGTAATAAATTTTACCTTTCCTTGAAACACAAATTCTTCAAAAGAAAGGTTTTTTGGAGCAAGAGAATGCTACTGGGTATTTCATTTCTCATCCAGTCTATTTTTCAATTTAAGATACTATTTTATACATTGCTTATCTTTTTTGCTTTTAAAAATATATTCAAAATTATGTTTTGTTTATTTAATCTAAATCTTCCACAATGTTACAATGCTTCCCTTAAATATTGAGAAAAAGTTGATAGTTTTTTCTGAAAATTCAATTTCTAGAATAAACATTATCTCAAGTTGTAATGTTTTGCTTTTCAAGATTGACAGAGGATAATGAATACGCACTAGACTTTTTATATGAATCTTGTGGACATTGGCAAAATCCATGTTCAGACTGTTCCCAGGTTGACATTGCCCGATTTCACGTGGCCTCACATGCACCTGTCAGGTACCTTTGGCTTTACTGCTGCTAAAACTTTACAGAATTCTGTGCCTTTTCCAGTGTTAACACTGGAGTTCCAGGAACACTGCTGTGATGGTAGCATAGAGCCTGGTGGTGGGAGGTCTTGGAAAGGCCACCTAATGGAGGTCCCTGAGAGCTGCAAGGCTGTCCTTGTGGGAGAGGTCTTGAGTTCTAAGCTGGAACAAAAGAACTGAATTATTGTTCAAGCATCAGAATTTTATGGAGAGCCTACTATGTGCAAATTAAACCTTCCCCTCCAAATGTCTTCTTCCCGATATAGTGTTTCACCTTCTTTAGATGATTGAGATTATGAAGGGTTATAGCATATACCTAAGGTTGTTGCTCCAACCTAAATAAAATATAAACAATTAGAGGATTATCTGACCTCTGTCATCTGACTGAAACTCCAAATTAAATGTAAGGTCTTTGATGTGTTATAGAATTGTACACTTAAAACTTACATAATCTTATTAATGAATGTCACCCAATAAATTTAGTAAAAAATTGTAAGCTCTTACAGATCAAAGATTATTTCTTAATTGCATTTTCATTATCTAGTCTTAGTTTATAGCAGGTGTTCAATATACATATATCAAACTAAACTGACTACAGCAGATCCATAACCAATATGTTTTTATTAGTTTATAGTATAGAAATTGAAACTAACTGAAAATTTTACAACATCAATGGGGATACTGAAAAAAGAACTAACATGCTATTATGTTGATAGTAGTACATATAGCATATTTTAATGATATCTTATATTCTAATAGGAAAATTTAATGATAAATAATTTAATTTTATCCATAAGTAAAACAAGTATCTAGATTATTTTAGAACTCTTAAAAATAAAATTAATTTGAAGAACTGCTTAAAATTACTTTTATATTGATATTTTTATATCTGATTCTCAACTAATATACTTTGATACTTATAAAAATTCTTTTTCGCCCTGGCTGGTGTAGCTCAGTGGATTAAGCATGGGCCTGCGAATGAGAGGCTCGAGGTTTGATTCCCAGTCAGGGCACATGCCTGGGTTGCAGGCCAGTTCCCAGCAAGGGACACACGATACATTGTGTGTCCTCGGCAGAGGCAACCATACATTGTTATTTCTCTCCCTCTCTCCTTCCCTTTCCCTCTAAAGATAAATAAAAATATTTTTTAAAAATTCTTTTTCACTCAAAAGTAAGATAAGAAAAGAAATCACCAATGACTTCTCACAGTGGTAAAATGATATGATAGACACAAACAAGGCTATGGAATAGAATGATCAGTCTAGTGATTCTGTATAAATTTAGCTAGCTGGCAGACATTTGGGTTTGTCTTTTCCATGGTTGCCATTTGCAAAGATCCAGTACAGGATTGTTCTTAAAGTATTTTAAAAATATATTTTTAATTATGTTATTATAGTTGTTCCATTTTTCTGCCTTTATTACCCTTTGTCCTGCACAACCCCTCCCACCCACATTCCCCCTAACTTAGTTCATGTCCATGGGTCATACACATAAATTCTTTGGCTTCTACATTTTCTATACTATTATTAACATTGCCCTGTCTATTTTGTGCCTACCATTTATGCTTCTTATTCCCTGTACCTTTTACCCTATTCTTCTCCCTCACCTCCCTGCTAATAACCCTCCATGTGATCTCCATTTCTGTGATTCTGTTCCTGTTCTAATTGTTTGCTTAGTTTGTCTTTGTTTTTGTTTTTCTTTTTGGTTTGGTTGTTGATAGCTGTGAATTTGTTGTCGTTTTGCTATTCATATTTTTTATCTTCTTTTTCTTAGATAAGTCCCTTTAAGTTTTCCTATCATAAGGGCTTGGTGATAATGAACTCCTTTAACTTGACCTTCTCTGGGAAGTACTTTATCTGCCCTTCCATTCTAAGTGATAGCTTTGCTGGATAGAGTAATCTTGGATATAGATTCTTGCCTTTCGTGACTTCAAATAGTTCTTTCCAGCCCCTTCTTGCCTGACAGGTTTCTTTTGAGAAATCAGCTGACAGTCTTATGGGCACTCCTTTGTAGGTAACTGTCTCCTTTTCTCTTGTTGCTTTTAAGAGTCTCTCCCAATCTTTAATCTTGGCTAACGTAATTATGATGTGCCTTGGTATATCCCCTTGGGTCCGACTTCTTTGGGACAGGAAAAGGATTTAGACTCTATTTTAGTGAGTGCTATTTTTTGAACATTGTCTTTGTATTCCACCAAGACTCACTAGTACTTTTTAAAAGCATTTGTGGAGGTCCTAAATTAATCTAGCCCTTCATAGTCACAAACTGGGGCTCAGGATATTTAGCTCAGAAAGGAACAGCCATGTCAATATTGAGAAAATTAGCCTTCCTGATAGAATGTGCTTTAACCTTCCTATAGCCAAGGTGGATGCACCAAGAAAATGCTGAACTCTCTGAAGCCATTAGGCATTAGCCCACAACATAGGAAATAACAAGTCTCAATAGCAGTTTAACTTTTTTAATTCAGTAGTACAGGTTGTTTTATAGAGGCTAAGTGAATTGCTCTAAAAATTAGGAGACCTCAGGTGCCAAATTGATCAATAAATAACTCTGTGTTCTGGAACAAGGCACTTAACCCCTGGGAGCTTTAGCGTTCTTATTGTTTAAAAGGAGAAATTATAAATAATCTCACAGTCCTCCTTAAAACTCTGTACTTTTTGCTTTTCAAAAAAACAGAAATGATACATCTTTGTTTACTCATTTATAACCACTATTTACTGCTTTTTAAAACGTAAGTAGAATATCAATAACAGAATAAGCGAACATAACCATGCCGTTGTCTGTTCGACATAGTTGTTGCTGTTTGAAGTAACCTTTGGATTTTTCGTGAGAGTTTTCTGTAAGAAGTTTTTTACTTCGATAGACATTTTCCTCCAGAGGAGCAAATTTCTGTTATGATTATTTCAGAGAGAGCAGAAACATCAAGTCAAGCTGTAATAGTGAAAGAAGAGCTTGAAAATTACTGATTTTATTTTCCACTTATTCTTTTAAGTGCAAAATATACTGACAGAATTAAAACCACCTTCAATTTTCTGTGAGCCTCAGCTGAGAAAAACTAAGTGTGCTACAGGTTGAAGCTCTTCCCTGAGTAAAGACAGAGATCTGAAACAAGTCACATTTACCTAGAAAGCTCTCCCCCGAGATATCTCTATGTTGCTTTATTCAGGAGTGCAGTAAGATGCTATCTTCTTAGAGAGAATGCTCTTCATTCTCTGTTGACAATAGCATCCCCTGTCACACTTGATCTTGTTCCTCAGCTTTATTTTTCTTTGCATAACAATCATGATGGCCTGAAATGCATGCACTTATTGTTGATGCCCCCGCTAACTTCCCAACAAAAATGGAAGTTCCGTGAGAGCAGGAGTGGTGTAGCACCAGCAGAAAATGCCTTGTCACCCATGCTTAGGACAGGACTTGGAATTTACAAGCAGCTCAACAAACACTGAATGAATGAATGCCTGGGAAAACTTAGAGCTAAATAGAATCAGGCAAGTGAGGGGATAAAACAGTCTAGAGTGAAGAAGAGCATGGAATGACAAATATTTCTTGCATCAGGGGAAGCCCAGGCTTAAGGTAGGGCTTGACAACTCAGATGGCTGTAGGGACCAATAAGTTTATTGTAAATATGCTGGTAAAAACCATGGGGAGGGTAAGAACTGTTGCAAACTGCAAAATGTACCCATGTCTAAAGAAATTCACAGACTTTAAACACCTGGAAGCTAAAACAAACACAACTATGGGCAATATTTTGCTCATGGGCCACCTGTTTATAATGTGTACTAAGTCACCTTTGTGGAACAGTGCAAGTAAGAATAACCTTGAACTCTATTATGAAAGAAATAAAATGTAGACCAAAATAAATGAAACCTATATGGAGCCACCTGAAGATCTGAGTAGCTATTGATGCAGAAGGTCAGCAGAAAACAGAACTTGAGCCCTTGGGTATTGAGCCCAATAGTGACATCAGGGTGTTTATCAATAATTAACTTGAGATTTCCAGGAGAACAATGTTTAGTGTGATTCTAAGTATTAACTATAAGCCAATATTTCTCAAGCCATACATCCCTTACTTCTAGAAGAAACCTGCTTTGTCTATAATCTGATTCTTTTCAGAAAATTAGATCATTACAGCACATTCTAATTGTCATTTATTCTTTTATTATATTGGAGTATTTAAGTCCTCTAATGCTTGCATGAACTGTTTACCAAGAGTGTTGTGTGGAAAATAAAACATGCAGGTCTCTAGAATTTAAATTACAGAAAAGTTTTTCTTCAAGGAGACGTGCTTTGTTCCAGGAGCTGTGCTGGTTTCAGGGCATTGACTGCACTGTGCTAAGCTCACTTAAGGCTCTTTAAAATCTGGGTTTTCTTCTGCTTGTTATAGTTGTGCCAACTTCAACTTACCAAGAAGTAGTTGCCTAGATTCTTGTTTTCCTTTTCCCCATATCTAGCTTAGTTTCAGAAACAAATCTAGCATACTAATACATGCGTGTATAGGTATATATACCTATATATATATATACCTATATATATATATACCTAATATATATATATATATACACATGTATTAGTATATATATATGGAGAGAGAGAGAGAGAAAGAGAGAAAGAAAGAAAGAAAGAAAGAAAGAAAGAAAGACACCTCACGTTCAAGAAATACCTCCCAATATTCAAATCTGTCTAGAAAGTATCCAGCCATGCACCATATAAAATAGGGATATTTATTAGAGAAGAGATGTAAGATACAGAAAACACTGTACCTAGGTAAATAAGGCCTCAGTCCCCTTCAGAGTAGGAACCTTGGGGCCGCACACAATTCTCCCAGTGTTTCTTCTACTGTTCAAAGCACTCTGCTAAATCCTTTGTTGAAATCCATGTCAGCCATCCCATCATATTTTCCTGGTCTCATCAATGGTCTGCAATCTTTTCCCTTTCAAAGGTGATTATAGTTTTGGGAAAAGCCAGAAGTTGCAGGGCACCAAATCTGGGACTGTGGGGCCCTGAGTCACATTCAACATTCTCAAGTGTTCTGCTTGTTGCAGGCTTTCCAGAACATGGGTCACTTTCAACAAATTCTCAACCATCTTTGAAGTGTTTGTACCACACTTCTATTTGTGCTTCACTCATTGCATCATCCCCAAAAGCCTTCTGAATCACCAGATAATTTCTGTGGAGGAATATTAAAACTCAATGCAAAATTTGATGCAGATTCATTGCTCTGCTCGCTCCGTCATTTTGAATGCGATGGCCACACAGTACACTGGCTCACTCAATGACTCTACTGCCCCCACTGACTGGTACAGTGAAGATGTCATTGTTTCTTTTTTAATGTTGATAGGTTTTTTTCATATTCAAAAATTTTATTGTTGTTCAAGAACAGTTTTCTGCTTTTTCTCTCCACCTCTCTCCCCCACTCCAGCCATCTCCACTTCCCTTCCCTGATTCCACCTTCCCTTGGTTTAGTCCATGTGTCATGTATAGTTGTTCCTGAAAACACTTCCTCCTCCCCCCATTATTCCCTCCCATACTCCTCTGGTTACTGTTCATTTGTTCTTAATTTCAATGTCTCTGGTTATATTTTGCTAGCCTGTTTGTTTTGTTGACTATGTTCCAGTTAAAGGTGAGATCATATATTTGTCTTTCACCGCCTGGCTTATTTCACTTAGCATAATGCTCTCCAGTTCCATCTATGATTTTGCAAAGGGTAGGAGCTCCTTCTTAAGATGTCATTGTTCATGCATGCACATTCCAGCCCATTCTCCTTGGCTGCCAGGTTACACCAATGTCGCACAAATTGTTCTCATTACATTAACAAAGGCTAGACTTTTCCAGGACAGACCTCATACATAAATTAAATTGATGTTTTAATTCAATTTAGTGGACATATATCACAAGCCTCCCATGTTCTAGACCCTGTGCTTAGCTTCCACTGCAAAGGGGTTTACAGTTGAGAGAGGGAGATGGAGATAACAGACCTGAGCTCATTACATGCAGAGCAACACAAAGGACTACCAGGCCAGACATGCCAGGGGAACATCATAGTTGGCCTTTATGCGGGCTTTTTTTCCTTAGATGTGTATAGTGGTGTATCAGTATGTTCTATTTCCTGATCTTTAATTTAAAGAATTCCACATTTTTAACAGTGTATCTATCCTAAATTCCTGTTTAAATATTGACTAGAAAGAAAAGAGTAGTCAAAGGTGCAACAGAGTGTCTACTGGGACGTGCTTATCAGAAAGGATGGGTGTAGTATTCCTCAAGCTCTATTTGTCTGTGAGGAGAAGTAAATTCCAGGGGATAGCCTCATTCCCCAGAGTTCAAACCTGGAAACTATTAACAGAAGTGCTGATCTTAGCTGTCCTGAGGGTGTTGGGAGAAAAGGGTCTATTTCAGGTACTAAATGTAGATTTACAGAGCTCTCACCAAATGGTGACCTTCTGCAGGAGCTAAGAATGGCAGCAGATACCTGGGGAAAGAAAATGAATGTTGAGGGAAGCCGTTGTGAACGGCGCATGTTTTCCCTTGTGTACGACTGTGCACATGGCAAGTACATATGCAGCCAAAGTGAAAAATGCACAATTGTCGACTGGGCTCACGTTCCCCTCTCCACACAACTGAAGCAGAGTTTCTATCGCATCCGTGATTGTGGGTCAGTTGATATATACCTGGAATCTTGTCAGTAGGAAATGTGAAGAATGTGCATAAAGCTCTTAAATTCAGTGTCTGAGTTGGGTGGAATTAGCTACTCACCTCCCCTTTTCTCCTCCTCCTTGCTTCTCTTTTCCCCCTCTCTCCTTCCTTGATAAATTTATGATTCAGAAATTATTCAAACTGCTTCAAGCTCTGTCATTTCTTCATGGGTGTTTTATGCCTGATCTTAGATTTTCATCTTTTCCCTGGGTCTAGAAGCAGTGGAATATCATTAAATTAAAACACTTTACTGTGTTGTCCGTCGGCTTGGTTAACCTCCATGTGGTGAAACCAAACTAAATTCTGAAATGATTCACTGGATCTTTTTTGCAAACAAACAAAAATAAGTTTTGTGAGTTAAACAAATGCTACATTAAAAATACAGAACTACATGGTTTAGCACTGAAACCTTTAATTACAATTTTGTTTAAATTGCTAAAATATCAGTTTTAGGGATATTGTTGCAGGCAGCTTATGTTATTGAAGATTAAATTAAATACTGCTTGCTTAATGTTTCTTATCTTCTTTTTAATGTTTAGGTACCCTAGTTCTTTTTTCCAAATTAATAATTACAGCTTGCTGTGTGATGTATTTTACATATTATACTATACATGTTATAGTTAGTCTTTGTTATGCAATCTTCAGCACCATGTAATAAGAAGACAATTATCTCACCCTACATATATGGCACTAGAAAGAACCTTGGGTATATTCTCTCTCTCTTTCCCTGTCTCCCAAATTTGCATAAGATTGTCTTCAGATAATGGACTTTTCTCAGTGACAGCAAGATGATGATTAACTAGCTAGGCTACTTCTGTGTTTAAGTTTTTCTCTAGCACTTAATGAAAAGGGGTTTTTATAGTAGATTAGTGAGGTAGTTTGTATAACACAGATAGCTATTAGAATTGCTATCTAATTGCTATTAGAATTGCCATATTAGTGTAAGTCACCAACACCCTGTGACTTAAGTACATTTTAGAACACCTGTAGGAACACATAATTCAAACCTGAATTCTGGGAAAAATTATAAAATTGGTTCATTTCCCAAACCTCTTATGTATATAATTAAACTCCTCAAGGTTTAAAAGGACAGGTTTGTTGTCACATGCACTGTACTTTTCCTTTCTAAAGGTATGAAAGACTCTGTGTCTTTCCATGTCCTCATGAAAACTCCACCAGAGCAGTCTTTAGAGCAGCGCTCTGCTGGTGAGAACTCTCCTATCTTCGGGGAGTTAGTGGTGTTGAACATCTGGATGGAGTAGGGAAAGTTTGATGAAAGAAGTGGAACAAAGTTTGCTTGGGTTGTTTGGTAGAAGTCACCAGAGGCTTAATTCTCTGTGTATTTAATTTTAACAGTTTTGTTGTGGTTGGTCTTCTGCAGTTATACCTAAGAGCTTACATGTTGAAAAATAAATTACATGAGTAATGTACAAAACCTCTAGAGAATGATTTTCTGGCTAACCAGTCATTTGCGACAAGTCTGAGTTTGCTCTCTCTGTTTAGAGAGATGCTATTGCTCACCTGGGAGTTTTACTCTGATAGGTCACTAGCAGGCCCGTTCATGGAATGACATCATCTCATGACAATTTAGAAAGAGAGGGCAGCATTTCCCGGATGTACCTTCTAAGACAGCATGAGTTTTTGAGCCTCCAAGAACAAAGGGTATAAAGTATCACCTCATATAGGCAGCTTTAGAGAGAAAAATGCACACCAATGTTCTTAGTGACCCCTATCCAAAACAGAATTTCTGAATGTTAATTACAATGATGTTGGTACACTAAAATCTAAGTTATTTAATGTAACGAAGGGGAGCATTTGTTAAAAGCTATTTGTATTGAATTTAGTTGGCATTCTGTCACCTGGCACTGGGGAGGGAACATTAGATTTATTATTTCAATTATGTTGCGTTTAGGACTTCTGGCCCAGATGGAGGCATAGGTAGATATGCTTCACCTCCTCCCACGACCAAAAGAAGGACAACAACCAATTTAAAAAACAAAACAAACCAGAACTGCCAGAAAATCGAACTGTGTGGAATCTGACAACCAAGGAGTTAGAGGAGAAATATCCATCCAGACCAGTAGGACAGGTGGAGACGGGCAGCCAGGGCAGAGAAGATACATGGTGAGGTGGTGGCTGGCATACTGTGTGGCCTCACATTCGTGTGCAGATAAATACCAGGTACAACAACAGAGGAGGTAGCAATCCAGGGTTCCAACCCAGGACAGACAATGCAACCCAGGGTTCCAGTGCCAGGAAAATAAAACCTCGTAAACTCTGGCTATAAAAACCTGCAGACATTGAGGTGGTGGAATAAACTGTGAGTCTCTCAGTCCATGTGAGGCGCCCATGGAGTCCTAAAATATTAGCCCACCCAGTCAGGAATTAGCACCAGGGCAGCACCTAGAATGGTGTTATTTGCTTGTGGGAAGCCGGTGAAACAGCTGAAAGCAGGGCAACAGCCAAGCAAGCAGCATTGTTCCCTCTCTGACCCCTCCCTCACAAACAGCACCACAATGTACCTAAGTGGGTTGCATTGCTTCTTAGCTATTCCCCACCCTGGAGAACACCCAAGGCCTTGCCACTTACAATATAACAGGTGCACTGAGACAAAGAAATATGGCCCAAATAAAAAAAAAAAAGATCAAAACTCCAGAAAAGGAACTAAGTGATGAGGAGATAGCCAACCTATCAGATCCAGAGCTCAAACACTGGTAAACAGTATATTCACAGAAATAATTGTGTATGGCCTCAAAACAAAGGAAGAAGTAAAGGCTACAGAAAGTGAAATAAAAAAATATTCAGGGAACCAACAGTGAAAGTAAGGAAACTGGGACTCATATCAATGAGTTGGAACAAAAGGAAGAAGCAAACATTCAACTGGAAGAGAATGAAGAAAGATTTTTTTTGAAAAAAGGAGAGTCTTAGGAAACTCTGGGACAACTTTAAACCTACCAACATCTGAATCAAAGAGATGTCAGAAGGAGAAGAGAAAGAGAAAGAAATCCAAAACTTACTTTTTAAAAAATATTTTATTTATTTATTTATCTTTAGAGGGGAAGGAGAGAGGGAGAGAAACATCAATGTATGGTTGCCTTTCCGGCATCCCCTGCTGGGAACTGGCCTGCAGGGAACCAGCCTGCAACCTAGACATGTGCCCCGACTGGGAATCGAACCGCGATCCTATGGTTCACAGGCCTGTGCTCAATCCACTGAGCTACACCAGCCAGGGCTCCAAAACTTACTTTTGAAAAAATAATGAAAAAATCTTCCCCAATCTGGCAAAGGAAATAGACTTCCAGGAAGTCCAGGAAGCTCAGAGAGTCCAAAAGAAGTTGGACCCAAGGAAACACACACAAAGGCACATCATAATTACATTAACCAAGATTAAAATGAAGGAGGGAATTTTATCTTTTGAATGAAGCAGCAAGAGAAAAGGAGACAGTTACTTACAAAGGAGTGCCCATAAAACTATCAGCTAATTTTTCAAAAGAAACTGTCAGGCACTGAGGGGCTGGAAAGAAGTATTCAAAATCATGAAAAGCAAGTACCTATATCCAAGATCACTCTATCCAGCAAAGCCATCATTTAGAATGGAAGGGCAGATAAAGTGCTTCCCAGACAAAGTAAAGGAATTCATCACCACGCCCTTATGATATGAAATGTTAAAGAGACTTATCTAAGGAAACGAAGATCAAAACTATGAGCAGTAAAATGACAAAAAAACACAACTATCAACAACTGACCTGCCCCCCAAAACTAGGCAAACCCCCCCACCAAACTAGGCAAACAACTAGAAGTGAAACAGAATCAGAAATGGAAATCACATGGTGTGGGGGCAACTTTACCTGCAAAGTCCCCCCGTCCACCACAGATGAAAGTAAACACTACGAAGACATAATCTGCTTGGGGAGGAGAGGTGGCTGATTCCTCAAAGGAGAAGGGCCAAGAGTTCCTGCTTCAAGGGGCTTTTATTGGGCTCATTTGCATAAGAATACAAGTAAGGATCAAACAATAGATAGCATTCAGAGAACTATGACGGTTTATTCCCAGTCAGGGTCAGATAGCTAATGGGCCATAAAACTTTGAGGAACAAACTTCTTTTTTAAATTTTTTAAATGTATTTTATTGATTATGCCATTACAGTTGTCTCATTCCCCCCCTTCATTCCCCTCTACCCTGTACACACCTCCCCCCATTTCCTACTTTTCGTCCATGTCCATGTGTCACAAATTCTTTGTCCATGTATCACAAGTTCTACATTTCTCATACTATTCTTGGCTTCCCCCTTCTATTTTCTACCTACCATCTATGCTACTTATTCACTGTACCTTCTCCCCGCTTCTCCTCCTCCCACTCCCCGGTTGCTAACCCTCCATGTGATCTCCATTTCTGTGGTTCTGCTCCTGTTCTAGCTGTCTGCTTGGTTTGCTTTTGTTGTAGGTGTGGTTGTTAATAACTGTGAGTTTGCTGTCCTTTCACTGATCATATTTTTTATCTTCTTTTTCTTAGATAAGTCCCTTTAACATTTCATACAATAAGGGCTTGGTGATGATAAACTCCTTGAATTTGATCTTATCTGAGAAGCACTTTATCTGCCCTTCCATTCTACATGAAAGCTTTGCTGGATAGAGCAGTCTTGGATGTAGGTCTTTGGATTTCATGACTTGGAATACTTCTTTCTAGACCCTTCTTGCCTATAAGGTCTCTTTTGAGAAATCAGCTGACAGTCTGATGGGAACTCCTTTGCAGGTGACTGACCCCTTATCTCTTGCTGCTTCTAGGATTCTCTCCTTCATTTTAATCTTGGTTAATGTAATTAGGATGTGCCTTGGTGTGTTCCTCCTTGGGTGTGTTCCTCCTTGGTGTGTTCCTCCTTCTAACTTCTTTGGGACTCTCGGAGTTTCCTGGATTTCCTGAAAGTCTATTTCCTTTGCCAGATTGGGGATGTTTTCCTTTATTATTTATTCAAATAAGTTTTCCACTTGCTGCTCTTCCCTTTCCCCTTCTGGTACCCCTATAATTCAGATGTTGGAACTTTTAAAGATGTCCTGGAGGTTCCTAAGCCTCTCCTCATTTTTTTGAATTCTTGTTTCTTCATTGTTTTCTGTTTGCCCATTTTTTTCTTCCTTCTGGTCCACTCACTTGATTTTAGTCCCAGTTTTGTTTCCATCACTATTGGTTCCCTGTGCATTTTCCTTCATTTCACTTACCATAGCCTTCACTTTTCCATCTAATTTGTGACTAAAATCAAGCAGTTCTGTGAGCTTCCTGATCACCAGTATTTTGAACTGTGCATCTGATTTGCTGGCTATCTCTTGGTCACTTAGAAGTATTGGCTCTGGGATTTTGAGCTGTTCTGCTTGAGCCATAATATTTTGGTCAGGTTGAGCTTGTTACAGAGTGAGAGGCAGAGCCTTAGGCGTTCACCAGGGCAGAGCAACCCAGGTTACTGGGTTGTGAAGCTTATGTGGGGGTGGGGTCAGAGAGGGAGCAGTGGCATTTGCTCTGCTCTCCCTCGGATTTTGGTCCCCTCTGCCACTTCCCACAAGCAAGTTGTGCCCTTCTGGTGCTGGTTCTCAGGTGTGTGCGCTTGTGTACATTCTAGAACCCTGTCGGTCTCTCCAACAAATACTTCCAGGAGGCCGTGAGCCTCTCCCAGCACCTCAACTCCCAAAAGTTTTTCCAATCAGTGCTTTTAGGCTTTATTTTCCAGCACTGGGGCCTGCGTTGTGAGGTCTGTCTCACTGCCTGTTTTTGTCACCTGGTTTATTTACATGAGAATGTGTGACCGCAGTCAGCCAACCACCTTGCACCCTCACCAGGTGTGCCCGTTGCCACCCCATGCCTGGGATCTTCCAATGGCCACCTGCACACCTGGGTCCATCTGGCCACTTTTTCCTGCTGGGACCCCTCTCCATCAGCCACTGATTCTGCCCCTCTTGCCAGTCTGGATGAATGGTTCGTTGTTGTCAGACTTTGGTACAGTTCAATTTTTTGTCTGTTTGGTTGTGTTTTTGTTTCTAAATCTTTGTTGTCCTTGAATGTGGTTGTGAGAGGTACAGTATTTCCACCTATGCCTTCATCTTGGGCAGAAGTCAAGGAATAAAACTCTTGCTTGGACCCTTATCATTTAAATGAGAGCATTCTAAACAAAGCGGGTTTCACAGGATTTTACGTATTTTTTCTTAGGCCTGATCATTCATGGAACACGCCTTTTCCAGCACAGGGCTGTACCCCCTTCCCCATCATAGGTTTTAGGCTTAAGTGGGTTAGAGCCAGGAAGCACTTCTACCAGATGGAAATGGGGACTCAGGCTATGTCAGAATAGCTGGGGAGCGAGGGTCCATCACCCCCTCTTTGCTCAAGGAAGAAGGACTTTGAGACAGTCTTGGACTTTGAGGGAAAGGTCCATCCAGTCCAGTCCAGTCTTGGACTTTGAGACAGTCACCATCGCTCAAAGAGATGGACCTCTTTATCTCAAACAAAGAAGGGCTTTGTCTCAAGTCCTTCCTTGAGGGCCTCCCAAGTGATCGTGTCTGGCTTTGGTTGCTCCCCCTCTGAGGGGTTGTACCCATCATAGACTAACCAAGCAAACACTGGGGGCAGGGCACAAGCTTTGTCTCCTTAGTGGCTTGCATTCTGGAGGTCGCTCACTCAGCCTTAGCCATGCGGGTGGATACAAATCCTGAAACCAGGCAGAGCGGTTCCCAACGACATGGAGGATTATTAGAGAAGAGGGGCAAAGGGGAAAAGGTACAGGGAATAAAAAGCATAAATGGTAGGTACAAAATAGACAGGGGGAGGTTAAGAATAGTATAGGAAATGTAGAAGCCAAAGAACTTATGTATATGACCCATGGACATGAACTAAGTGGGAGACACTGGAGTTAAAGGGGGAACTGGGCAGAGGGGAACAAAGGGGGGGAGATTTTACAGTTGTGATAGCATAACCAATAGCATATACTTGAACTAATTAATTAATAAAGTAATGTTGCATTTAGGATTATTATAGAGTATCATTAGTTTACATGCAAGAAATAATAAGGAGGATAAGGCTCAGAGGTGTATTCAATGGCAAATGGAAGTCATTCCTATAGCAATCATTTTTAACAGATAAGCCACAAAGTAGGTATTTTATACTTGGGTGATGAGTAGATTACTAGAAATAACTGCAGGTGGGTGTGCTTAGCATTCCTGCTTACATGTACATTGCTCCCACATTGATTCCTGAAAAAGATTGTCAACAGATTAATGATGTTGAGGTAAGATCATGTTGCCTGGTGCCAAAGGACAAACTGAACCCATTTCTGATCTTACTAGTTTTTTCATTTTGAAGAAGCCTTAAAAGTATTAGTTTCTCTGTCTATAATACTGAATATCATACCTATTTTCTTATATAAGGTGTTTAGTATTATTAAAATTAAGTAAGGATAATAAGATGATATAACATAACAAAGATGATATAACATAATTTTAGGCCATAAGAAGGGGGTGAGTGAGCAGAGAGCAGACAAGTATATCAGCAATTTCAATAGTGCAGGAAGTTTAAGTGTTGTGCAGGAAGTTGTAATAAATGTCTTTATTTCACGTGTGTGTGTGTGTGTGTGTGTGTGTGTGTGTAAGGTCTGTCCTGAAAAAGCTCAGCCATTGTTAATATGATGAGAATGGTCTTTGTTGCATCGATGTAACAAAACATCTCTTTTGATCTGGCAGCCAAAGAGCATAAACTGGAATGTGCATGCATGAATAATGATGACTTTACTGTACTAGTCAGTGAGGGCAGTAGACACTGCTGAGTGAGCCTGTGTACTGTGTGGCTGTTGCATTCAAAATGACTGAGTACAGCAATGATTCTGCATCAAATTTTGTGTTAAGCTTAAACACATTCATCCATGGAAACTATTCAGATGACTCAGAAGGCTTTCGGGGATGATACAATGAGTGCAGCACAAATAAAACTGTGGCACAAATGCTTCAAAGATGGTTGAGAATCTGTTGAAAGTAACACACATTCTGGAAGGCCTGCAACAAGTAGAACACTTGAGAATGTTAAATGTGGATGGGCTGCAATCAACAAAGATTGGTGCCTGACAGCGTGAGAAATATCAGCTGATCTGGGGATTCCAAATACTACTGTATGAGATTTAGATTCAGGATCTTGGCATCAAACGTGTTGTGGAAAATTTGTTCTGTGGCTTCTGCTACCAGAGTAGAAGGAACACCATGCTGTCGTTGCTAATGACTTGATTAAAATCACTACCAATGAACCAGATTTCATTAAGAAGGTCATAACTGGATATGAATCATGAATCTACAGCTATGATCCAGAAACAAAGGCCCAGTTGTCCCAATGGAAGTCTTCTGGTTTTCCGCTCCCAAAGAAGGCGCGGCAAGGTCATAGCAAGATCAAGACCATATTAACTGTGTTTTTTGATTGGGAAGGTGTTATCCACCATGAGTACACCCCTCCAGGCCAAACAGTTAAGAAGGAGTACTACCTCAATGTTTTTTGTTGGTTGAGAGATGCAATATGACAAAAATGGCCACAGCAATGGGCAACTAAAGATTGGCAGCTTCATCACAACAATGTTGCTGCTCATGGATTATGTCTCATGCAGAGATTTTTGGAGAGACATTAAATCATCCACATGACTCAGCCTTCCTACAGCCCAGATTTGGTACCCTGAAGCTTCTGGCTTTGCCTGAAATTAAAATCATCTTTGAAAGGGAAGAGGTTCAGACTGTTGATGAGATTCAGGGAAATACCATGAACCATCTGATTGCAATTCCAACAAAAGATTTTGCAGAGTGTTTTGAACAGTGGAAGAGACAGTGGGAGAGCTGTGAGAGGTCCCAAGGTGCCTACCTTGAAGGGGACTGAGGCATCATTTTCCTATGTACAATCTTTCTTATATATTTTATCTTCAATAGATGTTTCTATTTTTCATATTACATGGCTGGATACTTTCTAGATTTATATAATGGTATAATGGAATGATGTATAATTAATTTTTAATCACCAGAAACTAGCTTAGCTTAAACCATAATAAGTACACAAAGTATTTCTGTGGAATAAATGATTCTTAAGCCACTCAAGTTATACAAAGCTGTAGCCTAGAGACAGGAAAAGTTAGACTTAGAAACAAGTACTATGTGTATGCTGCTGGGTCAGCACCATCTTTATTAGCAGGTGGAGGAGGTGATTTAATGAGGTCCTGTTTCTAATACACCTAGCACAGTACCTGGCATAAAGTTCACTAAACAGAATTATTACATGCACTTTAACAGAGTGGGTGGGAGCCATTAGAACATTCACCCACCCAAATATTACCCACAGCAAAATATTATCTGTCTTACTTATTGGTTGGTTGAAACACCTACCATTAAACATTCACTCTGACAGCTGGGAAATTGCATCCCCGGAGCCCTTCCTTAAAAGGTTGATGTCCCTGGGCAAAGATAAAACTTTTAAACACCAGTAAATCCAATATACTGTAGTATAAATTAATTTTTTAAGTAGAGAAAATCTTTTATTGGCAATGTTTTGAATGTATATTTAAGTATAACTCAATATTTCTAAAGAAGATAAGCAGGAGGAGGCAAGGGTCTCTGCCACCTGGAGATGATGACAAGTCTAAGCCCTGGCCCCTGGTCTTGCAGAAATCAGTCTAGGGCTCATATCTTTTATTGCACAGGGCTCAGGGGGCAGGGACTGGCCTTAACAATTGCCCCACTCCTTCCTGACTCAGCTCAAGTCAGGGCTTAGCCTGTCTGGACCCTCACTCATGGGGTCCTGAAGAAAGACCAACAATTAAAAGTCAATGAGAACAGCAGCTAACAGTCTTTCCCTTGCTTGGCCTCAAGTTGAGGACAGTGGCTGAGACATTGGGGCTGGGTGGTGGCAATTAAGGACTTACAATAGGCAGTAAATTAATTTTAACATTAGCTAGTTTAGTATGGAAAGCCAGATGATGTATGAAATAAAGTAGGAAAGTTTGATAAGAAAGAAAGGAAGAAGTAAAGGTCTTTATTCTAGACCCCTGTTAGTGACAGCCTGACCCATTTCAATGTGTGGCAAGGGGTTCTCGCTTAAGCTAGGGTTAACATGTTGCTATTGACTCTCTGAGCTCAGCATTTGGGAAGACTCTGCTCTAAAGTGATGAGAGGATCCTGACTGTAATCTTTACCTGCCTATGGGCTAGTCCTGGCTATTTTTACAGTAGAGCAACAGTGAAGAGGCCTCTTGTGGTGAACTTGCCTCCTTCACCACCAGAAGTGAGAAAGAAGCTGAAGAATACATTGAAGTGGGAGTTTTGATAGGGGCCAAAATGGCCACCTCTGTACATGTGCTCCCCTGTTCCTACATCACTAGAAAACATCAGTTACTGAACTAGGAGCATTGGTATGGGGCAGGAAGTGAATAGGAATTGTGGAGACACTTCGATTACCTACATTCCCTTCCCGCTTGGGTGTCACTCTCTTAGACATTCTTGCGGAGGAAGGGCTGCCAGGCTAAACCTTACAAGGGAGATGCTGAAACAACATCAGTATGTACCTTCAACATTGAATGGAGGTCAAATACTGCTCATGAAGATTGCTAAGCAAGTCTAAGGAACAAAATTCCAAAAGCCATAGGAAGAGATGAGTCCTGTACATTTCATATAAGGTTCAGCAGTTTGCGATTTTGGTCAGTGTTAGAGAATAATCCATTTTATTAGTGCGTTTGCAACAGATCATAGTGGCATAGATTACGTACTATAATTTACCATGGAGATCTTACCATCCCAATTAAGTGTCTGTTTAGTTAGCACATTCTGCAGTGAGTCATCCTTCTAAGGCCTGCTGGTATTTCACGGTACGTCAGTCAATAACCCATGTCCCCAGCCTAATTGCCAAGGGACTATATCCTGACTCCTAGCCAAGGGTTGCTATTGCAATGTATAAAGTTATGTTTGCTGAATGCAAGCCTCATAATCTCTGGAAGGCGTTAGCAATAATCTTCCTGCCCATTGCACAAATTCCTCCCTGTAAATGCCAGTGATTATGGTGTAGACAAGCATGTGCTCCAATCCTGTGATTTTACTTGAAATCTTAACTTCCTGTCAGTTTCTAAAGCCTTCCTCTCTCCTTTAATGTTCACATTTTGTTAAAGTAAGTGGAATTAGAGGTGGAAATAAATCAGTTTAATCACACATGAAGCATGATTTTTCACAAATACTCCAGTCATTTTTACATGAAACATGGGAAAATGAATGTATTACTTAGCAGCCAGATTGAAACATTCTAAAAATATATTAATTTTTTGATTCTAAACACTTGCCTATGTTATTTAGAAATCGTTTTTTAGATTACTCAACTCTGGGTCTACAATTGAACGACAAATTTTCTGTAACATTTTTTATTATAAAGAGATATTCTTTTTGTGCATGTGTGTGCATACACATAAAAACACATGCATTTTGTAGCTTTTAAAAATCAAGTGTAAATGTATCTAATTCATCTCCCAATGCAGTACATCAACGTAAGAAAGGTGTGGATATCATATAAGTACATTGGTTTTTATTATGAGAAAATAATCAAAATGATTGCTAAGGGTAAGTTTCCCAAAGTTTACAAGAGTTTAAAGGTAAGAAGTTAAGGATATAGCCACGAACCAAAATGATACAAGAAGAGAAATGAGATTCGGGTGTAGAATAGTCACCTTTAAATTTCATCCAACAGTGTATTTGGCGTTAAGAGGCTAGGGATAGGAGAGCAGGTTTATCCAAAGAGCCATTTGTAAATCACAAAATGCCAGGGTTAGAAGAAAGGACATTTGCCATCTAGTCTTATCTACCATTGAATTTAGAAATTCTTCCTATCATAATCATGATTAAAATCCGCTTGAATATGCCTTAAAAAGTGCAATTGGTTCATAAGACATAATTTTAGTACTAAATGGCTATAATGTTTATATAATTCTTTCTTGTGGCAGAAAACTTAAATTTTTCCCTAGTGTTTGTTTTTCACTTCTTTTTTTATTAAGAGTCACTCCTCGTTCCCACCCTAACACATTTGTGTTTTGCCTGGGATTATGGCTGTGTATACAGAGACCACATTTCCAAACTTCTCTAACAGTTAGCTGTGTCCATGTAATTAAGTTTGGGGCACTGGGATCTGAGCCAAAATAATATGTGGAGTTTCCAGGTGACCTCTTTAAAGACAAAACTGTTTGTCCTGAATATTCTAGTGGTAGAGACATGGAAACAACTTAAGACTTAGAGATGGATCTGTATGTTGAGGATGACTGAGTTGATTGCAGGTTCGAATACCTGGATGATATTCTAGAGCAGAACTTTTTACCTGCTTCAGACCACTGTTCTATCACTGACCATTTCATCTTCTTAATTCCACTGTATTTGGGGGCTTCTTTGTTGTAGCAGTTTTACTGTAGACCCTGGCTAATGAATTTACATGAGGCAATATATGCCTTCTCTTAATTTCTTGTAGTGTTTCAAAGGCCTGTAGAATGTACGGGATCAGTACGCTCCCTTTCTAGTATGACACTGCTTCGACTACTGAAAGATAATGACCGTCTACTACATATTTATTTATTTCTTCTTTCTTGACTAAGTCTTCCTCAGACTTTATCCATTCATCACAGGGCTGGAGGTCACCTCCCTTAATGTGCACACCTGTCTCCCTAATGTGTCTTTGCTTTGCTGCTCTGTCACATTTTCACATTCTTTTTACATGAAGAAAAGTTTCTGGTTTCCTGTGTGATAGTCTCCTGTGTAGTACTTACATTTATTACTGTTAAGTATCATTTTGTTTATTTTAATCCCTCACTTCAATGGATGAGAAAATTTTGAGAGAGTTCAGGCATTAATAAGACCAATGGTAAATGCAAACAAGTTGACTGTTTTTTTGCGATAAATTGAAGAATTCTTATATGAGGTTTGCTCAGAAGGTATTCAGCCATGTAATATGAAAAACAGAGACATTCACTGAGGAAGATGCAAGATAAAACAAACAGTGTACATAGGACAATGATGCCTCAGTCTACTTCAAAGTAGGCACCTTGGGACCTCATACAGTTACAGTTCTCCCCATTGCCATTGGCTGCCCTGTTGTATTTCCCTGATCTCATTGATGGTCTGAAATCTCTTCCCTTTTAAAGGTCATTTCAGTTTTGGGAAAAGCCAGAAGTCATAGGGCACCAAATTGGGGCTGTAAGAGAGCTGGGTCACCTGGGTGATTTGGTGTTTCACAAAAAACCCTGGGCTCATTGTCATGATAGAGCTGCCAACCACCAGTTGCCCATACCTGTGGCCTTCTGAATTATCTAAACAGTATTTTTGGAGGAATGTTCAAGTTTAATGCAAAATTTGATGCAGATTTGTTGCTCTACTTGCTCAGTCATTTTGAATACAGTGGCCACATGGTACATGTGCTCACTCAACAGTGTCTATTGTCCTCACTGACTAGTACAGTGAAGTCATCATTGTTTAGACATGCACACTCCGGTTGACTCTCCTTGCCTGCGAGGTTACATCGACGTTGCACGATCCAGTCTCATGATATTAATAATGGCTGGACTTTTCCCAGACAGATCTTGTAGTTTTATACCTAAAATGAAATGCTAAGGGTTGAAAATACTGATTATTACTGTTCCCGCTTTCCTAATGAATACCTAGTGCCAGCTACTATAGGCTTTTTACAAGCATTAGGTCATATATTATATACAATAACCCTATTATTTTCCCATTTTGCTGATAAGTAAATGAGTCTTTGAGGGAAAGGATGACTTGTTTACACAGCTAGAAAAAAAATAGCACAGCCAAGTGCAAACCCAGGTTGGTGTGACACCTAAGCCTAATTTGCCACTAGACTCCACTGCCATTTAATAGGCTTCCCTTTCTGTAAAGTATAGGCATCTGCCTTATAAAACGTTCTATATTTGAAAAGGGTAGGTCATATACTTAGTTGTTATGAAAAATGCATATACTTTTTCTTGTCTATTTTGGTTATGTTCTTAACTGAGAAGCAAGAAAGGAAAACATCCAATGATTCAGAAAACAGATCTATCCACAGTTAGGCCTGCTGTACACACTGATAACAATTGGCTCTTCTAACTACACCAAAAACATGAGCTTTATTTTACTCCAAGACTTTTTTACAGGTACGTTTCACAACGGAATTTGAACCTGAAAATGAGGGTCGTGTTTCTCACTCTGTTGGTTTGCATTTTTTGTTCCTGCTAGTAAGACATTATTATGGTTTGGGGATCACAGTTGATTATCTAGATGACGAAGTGTTTTGCTTGATGTCTCCTTTCTTTGATGAGTTGGTGAGGAGATTTATACATATTCAAGAACGCTTGCCGGCCCTCAGGATTGGCGTGAAGCATGCATAGTGGGTCCTCATCTCCACATCAAGATAATTTCCTCATGTTCTGTAAATATGATCACCTCCCCTCATGTAAAAGAAAGAAGATTGAAAGTAAATTGTAAGTCCAGGAATTATGGATGCTTTGTTCAGGAAATTTATAGGTAAAGGATTTTAAAACCTTATCGTGTTGTAAAAGTGGAAGTTGTTATTAAATAATAATGAAGAAAGATGTCAAGTTCAGAACGAGTTTATTAATCATCTATTTCAACCCCCTTATTTTATTGTATTAGTGAGAAAATCCAGTCTCAGATAGCTTACGTAACTTGCTCAAGTTCCCATAGTAAGGGAGGCAAATTTGAGTAAGAAGGCTTTTGATATATTCCTCAAACTATTATATGTGATCCCTGTTTTTAAACATATGTATTTATTATCTGGCCCCAGGCCATGCATGCATCCTTTTAGTTATAGATGTGTCTAGTGATAGATGTAAATTATTTAAACCTTGTTTATGCTTTTGTCTTATGTCTCTGAATGATAGTGAGTATAGTTAATGATAATAATACTTAGGGTCACAGAGAATATTTATTGAGCACTTACTATAAGCTAGGCACTATTACAAGTGCTTCATATCATCAAATTATTTGATCTTCAAAAAATCTTCATGAGTTTGATGAAATTGGTAAATTTGTTAATCTTATTTACAAATGAGGAAATGGATGTCCAGGGACTTATCTGAAATCACACAGTGGTAGTGGTAAAATCAAAAAGTCAAGATTTAGAATCCAGTTTTAGGATCTGTGCTCTAAATTGGCATACTATATTGCTTGTGATAAAAGACTTTCATCCTAGTTTTTCAACAGTGGAAGAGCTGTATGTGTGTCTGTATGTATATGTATGTTATTCATGATGTACCCCATATTACATTAATAAATGCACAATGTACTCTTTCTGTATGTGAGCAACAAAAATTTTTCAGAAAGAAAATTGATTTATGTACCTCAAGAGGATTAACTTCATGGGCTCATAATTTGTTGAGATAAATGAATAATACAATAAAAGGATAAATACTTTATGACATAATTATTATAATTAAAGTATAGTTATTCGATTTGCATAATCATCTATCTATTTTAAAAGAACTCTGCTGTGTGTTTTACACAGTGTTTTATTATTCAAACTGTCATTCCATAAACCAAACAGATAGCAGGCAAGAAAACCCAAGACAAAAAAAGATATGAAAATCCATGTACTCTTTAGCACCCACTACATGCCACTTTAAATAGAGAAAAAAGAAGGAGAAACACATGATACTTCAGTCAAGAATATAAGGGGGCATTTGTCACCCTCTCCTCTATGTCACCAATATTCTCAGAGGCTACTGCTCACTGATCTCCCATTTGAAACTTCCTGGGTCTGTTTTTAAAGACACAGTCTATTCTTCCTTTCAGAATGAAATGTTAAATCTATAGGAGGAAAAGGGATTTAAGCACCATTCCATCTTGCCTCTAAGACCATCACAGCAAATCTAAGTCTGGATATTGTATCCTTTAAATAGTGTTCTTGACATAGAGCAAGAAGTTTGTGTGCACCTATGTACCCATTTTAAACCTATTTTAAAGTTTACAATTGATTTATTTTAAGACTGCAGGCACATATGACTTATTTGTTATTAAATAAAAGTGTTTATATTTTGTTTTTCATGTATTTACACTGCAGATTTTAAAACAATCATATGTCTAAATTTAGAAAATAAAAACCTTATACAATATGAGTCTTGGCATGTTTAAGGTGTCACTAAATATCTAGAAATCAGAAATACTGCTCTCATAATAACCTCCTGTGATTAAGTTTGAGGAAGAAGGTTTTATATGATTAATATTTATACTTGAAGATAGGTAAATTCTGAATATTTTTATAAACATAAAAATAAGCATCTTTTTTCAATGGCAAAAAGGGAGAAATGGTTTTAGAAGAAAAATTAGACACAAGTTGTCAGTTAATTTTATCCTAGCACTTTCATTTCTTATGAAAAATTCAAAATATGGCTATGCGTTCAGAAATATCAAATAAAGTTCAAACTGTTTAAACTTAATTTGCATCATATTACAACAGATCAAATTTCTAGTTATTTCTTCAATCAACATTTAAAATATGCTTATATTTTAATAAAGATCCAAGAAATGGAATGAAGCATTGATTTTACTACAAATGCATTCATTTCCTGTATGTATTACAAATATGAGTCTAGCAGATATTTAGCACAGGTTTATTTTAGACAAACCAATGTCACCATATCGATACTGTTTTCCTAATTTGGAAATAGCACAAAGGTGGCATTTTTATCATGACATCCTTTGTGATTGACATGTGTTTGTGTTGAAACACATTTGTGCAGATTCATTGTGTAAATTAGAGAATTTGCCTTTAGATAAAGTTCTTCTTTGGAAGAGTTAAAAGCAATCCAACAATAGCGAAGAGACACTTACTAACACCTTCTCTGAGAAAAGAGAAGCAACAAAAATGCAGTTTAGCAATATGTACCTGCTTTATTTGTTGTTAGGATTAGAGAAGAAAGTATTGGATTAATCTTTGAAGCAGAATTCTAGCAAGATATCTAAGGCATTAAAGGAATCCATTATTTATCTTTTGTTCTCCATCTTTTTAAAAAAGATGAATGCCTCTCCATTATATTTCATTATCAAAGTTTGGTTTAGAGTCTAATATTTGCACATTTGACAGGCTAAAATATAAAGTAGTCTATAGATGACATATTTGAGGATTTTCAAATTTGTCTCTCTGCAATCTAGATTTTTATGCCACTCTTAAGATGATTTCACCTTTTGTTTATTTTTAAAGATTCTTTCAAGTCCAGTTAGAAAGTTGCAGAATTAATATTCAATTTCCGTCTTCCTATTGTTATTATTTTTTAATTTTGCAATCTTGTTTATTGTTTTTAATTAGGAGAAAGAAGGAAGGAAATAAAAGAAACCTGGATCTATAAGGTAAATGAGTATTGTAGGTTATGAAAATGATACTGTTGAACCTTTAACTTCTAAGGTGAGTACAGAAGAAGCAATATGACAATAGGAATACTTCCCACATTTCTGGAGATTGATAGGAATACATGACCCTGTTTTAGGCCCTGGCTGGCGTAGCTCAGTGGATTGAGCGTGGGCCTGCGAACCAGATGATCGCGGTTCGATACCCAGTCAGGGCACATGCCTGGGTTGCAGGCAGGTTCCTTGCAGGCTAATTACCAGCAGGGGACGCACAAAAGGCAACTATACATTGATGTTTCTCTCCCTCTCTCCTTCCCCTCTAAAGATAAATAAATAAATTTAAAAAATAAATAAAATCTTCTTTAAAAAACTATTAAAAAAAAAGAATACATGACCCTGAATAAAGAAAACCTCATTTAAAATGAAGTTGGAAGGGCAGGGGAGCTTTCATGAAATTATAGACCTCCCAACTGGAAGAGAAATACTTTACCAACAAGGAGGGAAGATTTTCTCTTTGTCCAGCAACAAGCACAGCCAATGAAAACTGTTTCATCTCAGCTAATGAGAAACCATGACCATGCTGGACTCTGTCATTCCTGTAATTGACTTTCATTAAAAGCACTCCCTCCTAGCTTTCTCCTTTTTCTGTACAAAGTAACGTTCCTCACCTTAGCTGGACTTGACTATAGTTTTTGCCATATCTTGCTTGTCCCAAATTGCAATTCCCTGCTGTTTCCACATAAATTCGTCTGTTTTTGAAGTAAACAAACAGTTGCACTGTTACCCTTTTCCAACCAGTTTGTTGCAAAATTGTACTTTTTGATGTGCATTTAGAAAGTAGAATTTTAAAAAATCATAACAGCCTACTGTTTGAAGCCAAATAGTAATAAAAATAAAGAAGAAATTACTCTCTTTCTCCTTAAAGGTTTGTAATTGAGCCTCAGTTTCCTAAAGTTCATCAAACCAAAGGAAAAAAAGAATGAAAAAGAAAGAGAAAAACACAGAAAAACAGCAATACAGAAAGAAATAGTTTGAAAAAGAAGCAAGAGAGAAAATGAAAGCAAAAATTAGTCTTGTAAAGATGGAGAGACTGAGCTGGAGAAACTGGCCACATAAATAGTCATGAAATGAAAAGTTTCAGATTTGTATTGAAGTAGAAAAAAAAAACTACTTAGAGAAAGGCCAACAGGCCAGACTAAATAATCCTCGACTTACCGTCCAATTCTGAATCCCATATTAGCTGCAGAGATTTTAATGTAAATATGCCATTACACTGTCATTACAGTGATCAGGCTTCATGGCTCACAGGTCACATCTCAGCCACTGTTAATTTTGCAGGCAAAAGCTTTTTTTCTCTTGAAATGTTAATAACTTTCTATTAGTTAATGTAGCGTGACTAAAATTCAGATTAGATATAATTCATTTTAATATCTGTGACTGGCTATCCTGATCATTTAGCAATGGTTTCCAGCTGAATACAAGATGCTAAATTGGACTCATTTGCATAGCCCTGTTAAAGCAATGCCATTCTAGAAATGTTAGCATCTTCAAAATTAATTTAAAAGATTTTTTTTTTCTCCTGGTTTTGCTACTAGGATAAAATCTTTAGTTGGCAACTAGTTGAAGTTGTCATGGACTGAATGATACATCCTTTTCTCTGCCCATTCTCCCATCCCCCAAGGGAAAAAGAAACCAAGACACTAGTTAGGAGTGTTGACTTGGTGCGGAAGGTACCCAGGGCCTCAGAACACAGAGAGGGCTCGATTTAGAAACCCTAATGTTGTTACACAAATCTGAACTATGGACAAGGTCTGTAACAACCAGGTTTGGAGAACATTTTGTTCCATCACCCCAAACATGTTTTTAACTCCCTGTGTTATGTAGATTCAGTGTATCACTGCCTGCCAAGAGTATGTGGAGCCTAGTTTGTTGAACTAGATAAGATCTGCTGCTTTCCAAGGAAGAAGCCTGCACCAGAGTGCAAAGTGCTATTGTTATTAATCAAAAACAGAGGTGGTTCTGATTCTTCTCTCCATTTGCATATGTAACACCCATTAATGTTAATGGAAAACATAGGTGTGACATGGGGCAAGAAGATCACTGAATTATCAGTGCCAATGGATAGATGCTCATAAAAGCTATTCAGTAATTGCACCTATGGAAAGGATTAGGGATTCTTTGAAACCTGATTCAATTTTTCTTAATCATATTTGATGACTTCTTTTCCTTCCAATTAAAGTGCAAACAGTTTAAAATATTAAACATCTCCTATTTCTTCACAGGTATCAAAAGCTTTATGTAATAAATAATATGTAAATAATCTTCCACATCTAGGTTAAAGTTTTGATTTGAAAATCCTAAAAAATTATTAGGAAGTTAAAAACTGGAATAAATACATTATTTAAAATTTTCCTTGATTTCACTAACTTAAAAAGTAGTATTTGAAATGTTCACTCTCTTTTATGAATTTATTTAATCATCACCTATTCACTTATGTAAAGATATTTGGCTTTAGAAACTCACAATGTTAGTATCTTTGAAATATAATTTTCAGGAATGAGGGCATAATTATATTTAGTGCCAAACTCAAAAATAGGTCCCAAATACAGAGAATGGATACCACAGTTTCTTTTTAAAGAAGTTATCATTTCTAGGACATTGGAGCAAATGCATGGGTTGGAAAACGGTCTCTTTGTGGTACTACACTTCCACCCTTTTTTTTCTTTCTGTATTGGCCACTAAGAGGTACACATTATGTGTCCTTAGTAAGTCTCTAATTTGAATCTGTCCTCTTCTCCATTCACCACATCAGGTCAGGCTTTCAGAATTTCTGACTGGGATTATTTCTACCACTCTCACCTGTTTTTACTGGCCACCTTGACTCCAATTTGTCATCATAACCAGAGTTTGTATTTCCACAGTATAAATCTCATTGCTCCTTCTGTTATTAATCAACCTCCGCATGATTCTTAGGGTCAAAAGTCTCTATGTGGTAAATTCTTCAGTTTGCCCCTGAGTGGCCGTCCAGTCCTCTCCCATGAATTATCCACATATGTGCTCTGTGTCCCTGCCTGGACTAAGTATCCCCATTTTCCAGAAGTAACCATGCTATTGCTTGCTCTCTGCCTTGCTTACACTGTTTTCCTTTTCTGAACACTCCTCTTTGTGCCTTGCCCACAAATTCTTACTCATTCTGCAGTACGCAGCTCAAATGGTATCATTTCTGGCAAGACTCCCTTCTCGCTCCCATGTCTTCAGATAGGGTTAAACACCTGGACCTCTGGGCCACGACACTAGCTCATGTCTTGTACGTACACACACACACAACATATGTGCCATATATATGACACATGGGTATATATGTATATGTACATGTGTATACATATGTGTGTGTGTGTTTATAGTGAGTGTCTGGAGATTAAGGGCAGGTATTGCACAGGGTAGACCCTTTATCAATATTTTGGAAATAATAACTAAATAGTACATGTGCTATTTATTTTTCATTATCAAACATTTAGCCTCTGTAAAATCAATTCTGAGTCAATTTTGTCTCCCTGAAGTTTTACTTCACCAAAAGCATCCTGCCTGATATTTCAGGATAAAACCTCTCAGGATCCTAAGTAAAAAATTCACTTTGAAAAGGTGACATTTCATACTGGTTCTGAGATTCTTTTGCTTCTTCTATCTTTTTCTAAAATTACTAGGGATTCCAGTTCTTTTCTTTTTTGAAATTTTAAAACTCTTTATGGATTTAGAAGGTTTCCCTGAATAATGACATGGGATATTTATTTTCATTTATAATAAAGATACTTGATAGTCTGAAATAGTTCTTCCTTTAATATACTTTTATTTATAAAGGAAAACATGGCTAGATTTCAAATCCTTATTCTCTGATAAATTTCTTTATTTAAAAATTATTTTAAGACTCAACAAAGTTGGACCAGATTTTAGGACTTTAAAACCCACTGAATTTTCCCTTATAGAAAATTCCTCACTCACTGCTTTGAATCCTTCAGCAAATTTAGAGACAATCTCCTCCCTCCTTTATTTCAGAGTTTCCTACCTGCAATATACAAATATAGTCATGTGACTACATTGTACAAACATAGAGCATATAAGAAGATGAGGCCTTACCCACAGATTAATAAAGCAGTTCCATCAAAAAAGAACCTGAAGTTGTGTCTTCTTGTTATGTAAATCCAGTGACACCCTACTTAGACACCCTAGCATGGATTAAACTGGGAAAAAATGGTTAAATGGTGATTGACTATTTTAATAAGGCAAATGTCTTCTAATTTCAGAGAAAGAAATAACTTTATAATGTTAGATATTAACCAAATTCAAATTCAGTTCAATATCTGGTCATTTTAGTACAGTTTACTTTATTACTTCACCTGATTATTTACTTCTAGATTTCTCTTGACCTATATATCAAAGCATGAATATATCCATTAACATTTCTATTAAGATATTTTCGCTTGTCACTGTTTCAAATTGTCTGTGCTATTAAGAAGGCCCTTACTTTGTATCTTCTGCATATTTCATTTGTGTACTTTCAATCTACTGACCACTTTTATTATTCTAAGATAATAATACTATTTGAACAATTAGATAATAACAGCAATATCAGGACCGCAAGAAATAAACAATGATTTCAAAATGGTCCTATAATCTAACTTTGTTGAGGCAAACGCTTGTTAGGATAAATGGTGACAAGATTAAACATACAATTAATTAGTGGTTATCTAAAAACTGAGTGAAGGGGAGATGAATATCATGAAGGTAGTGGAGGTGGAGGAATGTATTTAAAGAAGTGAACTCTGATGAACCAACCTACATTATAGCAAAATTGAATTAACTCCAAAGAAGACATCGGCGCTAGGGCAGAGCCACTGAAAAAAGCTTTAAGGAAGTAATTAAATATTACTTGATCCTGAAAATGGATGAGGAAAGATAAGAAAAGAAAATACTCGAGAATGTGTCACAGCATAAACAGTAAAATATAAATTAAAAAAGAATGTCTAATAATAAAAGCAAAGAGTTGCATTGAAATGAGCAATTAGGTTCAGAGAAGCTTCAGGTCTTACGTTATATAGAATGAAATAAGAAATATTTGTAATAAAGTAAGCAGAAGTACTTGGACCCAAAATAACAGAAGCTTTGCTGTGAGGGCAACTTTCCTCACAAGTCCCCCTGTCCACCATAGATGAAAGTAAACACTAGCAAGACATGATCTGCCTGTGTTGGGGAGAAAAGGTGGCCAATCCCTCAAAGGGGAAGGGCCCAGAGGCCCTTTTATTGGGTTTGTTTGCATAAGAATACAGGTAAGGATCAAACAGTAGATATCATTCAAAGAACTATGAGGGCTTGTTTTCAGTCAGGGTCAGATAGCTAAAGAGCCATAAAACTTTGAGGAACAAACTTCTTGCTTGGACCCTTATCATTTAAATGAGAGCATTCTAAACAAAGCAGGTTTCACAGGATTTTACATATTCTTTCTTAGGTCTGATTTACCCTGGATACCTGCCTTTTCTATCACAGGGCTGCACTGCCTTCCCCATCATAGGTTTTTAGGCTTAAGTGGATTAGAGCCAGGCAGTACTTCTCCCAGATGGCAGTGGGGACTCGGGCTATGTCACAATTGCCGGGGGCCGGAGATGAGCGTCTATCGCTCCCTCTTTGTCACAGCCCCTTGAGTCCTTCCATGATGGCCTCCCAAGTGATTGTGTCTGGCCTGGGTTGCCCCTCTCTGAGGGGTCATACCCACCATGGACATCAACAATGCTTTGGGGGGCAGAGGAAGAAGCAGAAGCAGCGCTTGCTGCCAGAGACAAGCTTTGTCTCCTGCTGCTCACATTCCAGAGGTCACTCACTTGGCCATGGAGGGCAGTTACAATTCCTGAAACCAGACAGGGCAGTTCCCAACACTTTGCCAATAAGGCTTCTATTCAGGCTGCCTGCAAGTTCTCACAACATGGTGGCTGGGTTCCACCAGAGTGAGGACCCTAGAAAGGAGAGAACAAGAAAGCAAAAGAATGTCACTGCAATGGAAGCTAGTCTTTTTATGATGTAGTATTGGCAGTTACATACCTTTATCTCTCCCATAGTTTACTGATCTCAAGACCAAGTCTGGTAATAAGTGGGAAGGAACTACACAGGGGTATGAGAACCACATGAAAATCACAGCGGGGCAACTTGAAGCTACTGCAGTATAAGGTAAGGAGACCACACAAGAAGCTGTTAGCCACATCCGGTGAGAAAATAATGAAGGTAGAGCAATGAGAATAGAGAGAAAAGGACAAATCCATGAAATATTTAGAAATCAAATAATAGAAGTAAATTTGATAAAATATCAAAGACTTGAAGAAGCCCTCAAAGTTTTCAACTTGGGAAATTTTAATACTAATATGGCTACCAATTGCTTGGGTGATATATAAATGATAGATTTTAATGTGAGGGTAACTTGAGTAGTAGACCTGTTGAGGGTGAGGTGGCAGTTAATCTACCCAAGTGAAGATACCCTGTAAACACAGACAGGTGTTCTGTATACTGTAATGGAACACAAGAGTGACAAGCACAGTTGGGTCAAAATGTCTATGTTACTG
This sequence comes from Sturnira hondurensis, assembly GCF_014824575.4. Classification (NCBI taxonomy): domain Eukaryota; kingdom Metazoa; phylum Chordata; class Mammalia; order Chiroptera; family Phyllostomidae; genus Sturnira; species Sturnira hondurensis. Next base: position 50,617,868 of record NW_028076767.1, read on the forward strand.
CGTGATGTTGAACTGAATTTGAATTCGGTTAGTCAGAAGCAGGGAAGAGTGGGGGGAGGAGAAGTGCTGCAGGTAGTGTACATTATTCACATAGGTATTTAATATGAGTTTAATTTACCTGTCCAGCAAGAAATAGTATGGTTCTCTCTCTCTCTCTCTTCTTTCCTTCTCCTCCCACTTTTCTTCTATTCATCTTCTCGCCGCTCTCCCCTTCCTCCTCCTTCATCTTCCTTCTTCTTGTTAAACATGTTGACTTTTTTGTTTTGTCTATAGGAAAAATCATAATAGTGTAGAACCAGAGTAGGAAAATGCCATTGTAAACTATTGTTGAGCACTGTTCATTTTAATAAAATGTTTATTTTAAGCCCCAGTGAGAAGACACAGAATATCTGACAAAACCCTGGGAGAAAAAAATCCAAAATGGGTTTAAGAATTAAATATAACTAAAATTACTCTTTTATAATATTAGTATTTTATTTTTGATGTAATAAAAAATCTGGTAATGATGAATTACCTACAAACGTATGCGAACTAAGAATTTTTTACAACATCCATTTACATGATTCATATAGTATGTGCATCCTTGTCAGATTTAAAAGGATAAAAGTTCTATTAATTTATGCTCTTCATGAATACAGTTTACATGAAAGTGCAAAAAATAGTGGGAGAAACAACAGAATTTCTTACATTATATTTTTAGGTGTGAAAAAACGTTTTTCACATTAGCTAATGAGATCATATATGTTTCAGAGGTTATACATTTAAAGTGATCTTTGAAATATAAGACCATATTAATTAATGAAATAATCAATAATTTCATTGACTATCTCCAACATATTGAATTTTAAAAGTTTAAATACTGAGAGTAAACTTGAGGTTTACTATTCATGGTATTTTCCCACTTTTAATTTGGCTGTCTTTTTTGTGACTGATTTGTGATTTAAATATATGCATATTTTAAAAAGGCTGCATATATGTAAAAGGTATGTATTTTATACACATATTTATTTTTCTCCCACTTAAAAGTTCACCTCTCACTCTTTTAATGGTATCTTTAATGATCAGTAAGTTTTACTTTTTATTTTTATTATAAAAATATTTTATTTATTTGTTTTTAGAGAGAGAGGAAAGGAAGGAGAGAGGGAGAGAAACATCAATGCGTGGTTGCCTCTCGAATGCCCACTGCTGGGGTCCCAACTCGGCCCGCAACCAACTTGTGCCCTGACTGGGAATTGAACCTGTGACCCTTTGGTTCGCAGGCCAGTGCTCAATCCACTGAGCCACACCAACTGGGGCTAGTTTTATTTTAATGAAATTCAAACTTATCTCTCCTTTATGGTTATTGTCTTTGTGTCACGTTTAAACTGTCTTTTCCTAGGTCAAGCTCATAAGGATATTCTTCTTTGTTATCTCTTATTAGCATATTATTGCTTTTACATTTAGTTCAAGGACCCATTTGAAATTTATTTTTGGTATTGTATAGTCAGGGCCAGTTTTTTTCTTCAATTTCATATTCAATTATTTCTGTACCTTCTTTCCCCCTCTATACTGCTTTGCTGTAAATCAGATGACCATATACATGTAATTTAATTCTGGATTCTATTCTCTTTCACTTTTTAAATACACACAATTTAATTACTGTTTCTTCAGTAAGTCTTGATGTCTGGTGAGATAGATCCAACAGCTTTGTTCTTCTTTCACCTTACCTTTTCTATTTGGGCTCCTTATATTTCCATAAACATCAACTTGTCAATTTTCACATAATACCCTATTGGGTTTTGATTGCACTGAATTTATAGTTTACTTTTCGGTAGAATTTTTATGATAGTGAATTGCCCAATCACAAACATGGCTTACTGTAAAGAGCCATAGGTCACTTACTAATTTTGGCTGCTAAAAAAATAGTTTATTTTTTATTGAAATTTTCCATTATTATTTATTTCCCTATACCCACTTGCCTCACTTTTACCTGCCTGCAAGAAACAAACTTATAAAGTTGTAGGGTGTTGTCCACCATTCCAAACTGAGTGAGACCCCGTCAACTATGGAAGAGAGCTGCTCATTTTCGCGGCCTGCCTTCCTCTGATTCACCAGGTGAGCTTTTGGGGGCAGGGTATTAAAAGCTGCCCCAAAAGAGAATGACCAAATTTCTCCTCTTTCTCAAATTCCAGCTGCTACATAAATGCTTCTCAGATTACTGTGTACCTTTATGCACTCTCCATATAATGTTTGGAAGGTTTGGATTTTTGGTGTTGTTGATTTTCTAGAGCTTTGGAGATGCTTTCGGGGAGATGAGTTTGACTCCGTCATGGCCAATGGTTGTACATAATAATTTCTTCCACAGGAATTTGTTTAGTTAATTGAAGTAGTCAAACTTGTTGCCGTGAATTTTTTCATAAGTTCCTATTATTACATTTGTAAGAATTGTAACACCTATCTCTATATCCCTCTATCCATTGTATTTTTTTCATCATACTTTCTAGGAGCTTGCAAATTCTACTATTCTTTTAAAATAACAAAACTTTGGCTTTGTTGATTTTTTGAATGGGCATTTATTTTCTATTTAGTTCATTTTGGCCAGCTTTATTTTTTCTTTTTATTTTGTGTTTGCTTAACTGATATTTACTGGCATGTTGTGATTCGTGTTCAGATAATTCACTTTGTATCTTTCTGCTCTTATAATATACATTTAATGTGATAGAATTTCTGTAAGTAAAACTTTATCTGCATCCCACATATTCTGAATAGTTTTCTAATACTATATATCATTATATAGCATATTTCTAATATCTAACAACATTCAGTATAAATATATATGTTTAATTTTATAATGACTTCTTCTATAACCCATGAGTTATTTGCTATTTTATTGTGTAATTCCCTAATTTGAGAGGATTTTCTAGCATTGTTTTTATAATTTGTACCTAGCTTAATTTCATTGTGCTCAGAGTAAAATTGTTCGGAGTTGCTTTATGTTCCAGAACAAAGTTAATTTTTTGGTGTTCGAAGTAAACTTGGGGAAAAGTGTATATTCTTTTTGTTTCCTTGTTTACACTTTATGGAGAGTAGTTTTTAAACTATTATTGTGGAGATTCCCATGTCTGATTTTAGCTCTGAAATTTCTTTTTGCTTTGTATACTGAGGCTTTCTTGTTAATGCATACAAAGTTAGGATTGTTATAATTTTACATCAAATTGATCCTTTATTTATTATGAAATATTTCTCTTAATCTCCAGTTATACCTCTTGGCTTAAAATCTACTATGTTAGTATAGCTGTACAGCCTTTGTTTCCTCTTATCTTTAATCTTTCTGTCCCCTTATTTTTAAAAATGTGAATAACATATAGTTCTTATCAATTCTTATATAATCAGATATACTTGATTTTAATATGTGTATCTTGTTCACTTACAGTCAAAGTATCTTCTGTCTTGGTTGGTGTAGCAAAGTGGATTGAGCACCAGCTTGTGAACCCCACACTGATGTTTCTCTCCCTCTCTCTCTCTCTTCCCCTCTACCTAAAAATAAATAAATAAATAAATAATCTTTAAAAATATTTTCTGATTGTGGGGGTCTCAAATCTACCATCTCATAATGTTTTCTATTTATCTTACTAATTTTTCTGTCTTACCTTTTTATTACTATAGTAGTTTTATTGGTTTTTCACACCGTGCCTTTTTATGTATACATTCTTTTAAGAAGTTACCATATGCACACTTAACTTACTAGAATCTACCTTAAATTATTGTTTTCACTACTTTTCAGAAAGTTCAAGGGCTTTAAAACACTTTAACCTCATTTACCACCTTTATTTCTACATATATTCTAAAGCTCCAACATGTCTTAATATTGCTCAAGCTAGGAGTTGGCAGGTTATTACCCATGGGCCAAGTCTTCCCTACTATCTATTGTTTTTGTTTTAATGTTTTATAAGCTGAGATCGGTGTTCACATTTGTAGATGGCTAAAAGGAATTTAAAAGAACATTTTAAGATATGTGAAAATGATATGAAATTTAAATTTCATGTCTGTAAATAAAGTTTTATTGTAAAAAAGCCACACTCATTCATTATGTGTTTTCTATGGCTGCTTTCCCAGCACTATAGCAGATTTGAGTGGCTGTGGTGACAGACACCGCCTACGTGGTGTTCTCATCACTCTGCCCTGCTGTTCACCGCCCTACTAGGTGTAGTGATGAATATTAGCTTCTCAGAGTTTCTAGCACTGTACACATTGCCATACTGCAGTATTTTTATTTTATTTTTATATCAGTTCGTAGCCACCATAGCAAAAGAGGGGGGTGGGGCAAAAGTGGATTCAAAATGTCAGGTTTTTAAGTCAAAGTGGAGTATGATTATTTTGATATCAAATTAGATGGCAAAACGGTATGTTTTTAGCAAGAACCTTATAGCTGTGCTAAAAATAAGTACAATAGACTGTGGCATTATCAGACTAAACACTCATCACAATATTCCCAACTCACAGTAAAGCAGCAGTAGTAAAATTGGAAACGATAATATTAAAATCTCAAAAAAGATGACTTTCTTTACACGTATAAAAATGAAAATGAGTCTGCAAACAGAGTAAGTTTGTTAAGCCAAGCACTGCATGAATAATTATAGACTGGCAGAGATTTTATTTTGATGTTTTAAAGATGTCATTTATTTTCTGCTGAATTCCATTGTTTATGTTTAAAAGTGATACCTTTTTTTTTACTGTTTTTTTTTTTTGCAGGTGCTATCTTTTCTTTTAAACTGTTTTGAAGATTTTTCTTTTTGTCCTTGACTTTTGAGCTTCAATCTGAGGTGACTAGGTGCAATTTTGTTTTGTTTTGCTTTTTGTAATTATCCTTCTTAAAGTTAGAAGACGTTCTCATATCTGTTTGAAAAATTTTCACCCTATTTCTCTTAAAATATTGCTTCCACCCATTTATTGCTTTTCTCCCTCTTGGACTCCAGCCACACATATTTTACACCTGTTTCCATGATCCAGAGCCTTTTATTCTGCTTTTTATATTTCATCCTTTTTGGGTGGTTTATTCTAGATTTTCTACTTATTTCTATTGCTATTAAATACATATATTGGTATCCTATGGTTTAGAATTTCTATTTGATTCCTTTTTAAAGATTTACTTTCCATGGTGAAATGATTTATTCTTTTATCACATTTTTTGTACTTATTAATACTAGTATCATTGGCCTCTGTTCTTCTTGATGTAAATTGGCAAATGTTTCAAGAAGAAAATAGAATGGTAAATGATGTCCTTTCTTGATTTCCTTAAGGGCATATTGGAATTGTTGACCTTCAAGATAAACCAGTTAAAATGGGTTTATTCAGGAATAATAGAAAATTGCAATTTGGGACATGCAAGCTGTCAAAAAAACATAGGCAAGTGAGAAAACAAAGGACAGGATGATTCTTTTATAGAGATATCATAAAGTTGGGAAGAGTTGTCCATTGGAGCAAAGTGGGAGTTCAGAGTGTAATGGCTTTTCATTGGCTAGGCTGTGACACTTTTTCATTGGCTGGAGGAGAAAACTGTCCTTCCTCCCACTGGGGTGGTGGAGTAAGAAATCTCTTGTTGTTGGAGATACAAAGCACGTGTTTTCCTGTTTGGATTACCCTGCTCTGAGGATAGGTATTGAGAGCTCTCCCTACAGGTCCTCTCAACTCTATCTTGGTTAAGGTCTCATTTTCTAATTTCCACAGAACCTAAAAGGGAAACAGAAATAACTTTGGTAAATATGGGTAAGATACACAATTTTTTGTATAGCATCAGAAAACCACATGCAAGTCAAGTCAAACTTAGATCGACACTAAGTGAGTACTTTACAGCAGTGGAACTACAAGTAAATTGCACAGGATCCTTCCCCACCTATCCAGCACGGTCCGTGCCTGAGTGATTAGTATTTCCGGTTTCTGGGTGACACACATCAAATTGATTGCTTGTTGTTGTTATCGATCTCTCCGACATCAGTTAGGCTGCAACTTAAATGAACAGATAATACGTAAATTTTGCCCTCTAGTTTGACAAGCCTTAGTTATAAAATCAAACTATGACTGTGCATCTGTTACTTTTACCTTGGCAGATGCAGCGCTGATCTCTACAAATATGGAAATAAAGATATTCGCAGTCAACCTGTGCAGAAAAGTTCCAAGAGATTCTTTGTTTAAGAATGTGGGCTGATTTACAGGTGTTAATGGGCATGCGTTATTGGTGAGATGCTCTTTGATTAAGGTATGTGTGAAACTAAGGAAGGGACTGTGCTGTAAACTAGCGCACCTGTTTGCAACCTGCTGAAGGATGTATTACCAATAAGATGCTGTTATCCAAAATAGTCCTAAAAGCAGTGATTGGAAAGTCATCTCTTTCTAGTTTTTTCCCCCTCTATTCAGTATCTTTCTCAGGTGTGAACTGAAAACTTCATTAGGGATGAGAGTCATTTCACTTAGAAACGAAGGTTGAATTTAAAGTGCTATCTCTTAAGTGCAGGTCAGTAGTTTATCCATTATAGCATCCAACCCCAAATACTTCTCATAATTAACTATATCTATATCTGTTTTCATAGAGTAAAAGGATAAAGAAACGACCGTCAGCAGCTTTAGGAAATACAAGTTAAAGGTGTCCTACCATTTAAAATGATATATCATTTTGGAAAGAAAATTTAAAAGCTGGTATATACAGTCTAAAATTAAATACGGATTTTAAATTTCAGGCTGTGAAGCTAAAAAGATCAAAGGAACGTCTTTATAGTACTTTGGAATTTGGTATAATATTTCCCGGGAGGTCATTTACTCCCATAATTTAGTCTGACTTATTTTGGCTTCAGGTCCATTAAAAATGTGCAGCAAAAAGGAGGCCTCTTTTTACTTTAATTTTTAACAGCAACTTGTCAGTAAAAAAAGAAAGGTGTCTGAAAGAGGATCATCTTTCAGAGAGCTCATAGCTTTCAAATCTGACTTTCTGAGTTTGAATAAGAGAAATTTACCTTGAAATATCTGTGTATTAACTCTTTCCACTGTTTGATGGAGGAGTATTACATTAGATCTTAAGTTTTGCTCAAGTGCAGTCACCACCTCTTATACTACCCAAGGTTGTTATCCTTTAGGTGAGGAACCTTTAGTTGTCAAGAAAATTGGGTGTGTTATTCGGTGCACTTTCTATCTGTCTGCTCTTTTCAAATGACTGAGTCCTGCTGATGTGAATTTAGCTCACCAGTTAATAGTTGGATACAGAAAACAAAGATCCAGGTAAATAATTTTTTACTCTTTTTCTTTCTTTTTTTTTTCTGTTTCCTTTTTCTCTTTCTCTCCCCTCCACCCTCCACACACATGGAAAACTGAACTAACTTTTTGAATCAGAGGTTATATCATGCAAGGGCTAAAGTACTTGGCTTGGAATCAGAAAAAAAGGAATCTTGTACTCTCTCTTCCTATGCCTGTGGGTTTCATGATATAAGTTATTTCAGTTCTCAAGTCTTCAGTTTTCCTTATTTGGAAAACAAGAGGTTTGAGTTTGATGAGATTTGAAGTCTCTTCTATGCTTGAACCTGTTCTGAGCATGAGTCCTTTGGTATATGTATCAGTAATTACTGTTTTGCAATAATAAACTCTGAAGAGGAATGCTCATGTCCTTGTATTGGGAGCCAGAGAACTGAAAAGGGGTTACTTTAATTGTATCAGTGTCATTCAACTCAGCCTTCTGAATAAGTCGTCGTCTGAGCAGATTTCCACCCACTCAGAGGATGGTAAATGGCTATCAGTTAGTGGTGAGTGGCTGCCTAGACTCCTGGGTGCAGAGAGTCATGTGAACTCTGAGCACTGGCTTCTGTTGGTGAGCAAGCGTAAGCGGGGCACGCCTACCACTTATTTGTCATCCCTGACCTCCCTAGCTGTCCATATTGTAGAAAGAAGCAGCACTGGAAAACCTTAGCAAAAATCTAGCTTGAATGAAATAAAATATAAGGCATAAACACAGCTTTTGTAAATATTTTTCTACAACACTGTCCATAAAAGTTGCAGCCCCTATAAACTTGTTGATTTCTAATACTTCTCAGTCCTGATATTATTATTACCTCAAAGAATGCATTTATTTATGGGCCCATAAACACACTCACAAAATAAAGATATATTTTATTAAATGATGTATTAAATTTCATGGCATTTACTTTCTGCTTTTTAATGTATTTTAGGAAGTCTTTATTAATGCACCTATTGAAATAATCATACTTCAAACAATTCTATATTGACTTGGTTTAGTGTCAAAAAGCCACGTTTTGATCAGTTTTTGACTCAAATGAAATAAATTCTGGAATATCTGCAACATAAAGAAGCTTGTTTGCATCTTATGTGCTCATCGACACTGAATTCGAAAGGTTTTTGCAGGTCAACCTCTACAGTACTATTATCTAAAGAAAGTGAACATTAGCATTATGGAATTTATATTTTTATTCCAGTTGTTAAGAGGTTGGTAGGAATTTGTAGATATTTTCTATTGTATACATAGGCATGCTTCATTTTATTGTGTTTTGCTTTACTGTACTTCATAGGTGTTTCATATTTTACAAAATGGAAGGCAAAACCCTCCACCAACAAAAAGATCGTGACTTGATCTATTGTGATACTCGGTTTATTAAGGTGGTCTGATACCAAACTCGTAACATCTCTGAAGTACCCCTGTATAATAAAGCCAAATGACCACTTGGAGATCTGCTTATCATACACTTCTCAGAAACACTGATACTTCCTGATGAGTTTGAAGTATGTATCAAGCCATGTATAACATACTGTAATGTGTTGCAATATACAGTTTTAGCCAAAGCCTATAAAGTAATACAAATAATCTGTTGAACTGTTTAAATTTTAGATTTTTCCTGATTTTAGCAGGTTTTTATATTGTAACCTTTGATTTTCATATAATTTCAAAGTTACAAAAAATTGTAAACTGCAAGAATGGTTCAAAGAATGCCCTTTATTCATTGATGTTTTACTTTTCCATTTACTCATTTTCTGTCTCTCATTCTCTCTCTTTGCCTTCCTCTTCCTTCCCTCCCTTCCTCCTTTCCTCTACCAACCTTTTATCTAAACCAATGAATATTAATTGGAGCTACTGTGTCTGTTTCTGAATACATCATTGTACGATTCCTAAAAACAAAGTCATTTTTATACATAACCCACAATATAATGACCAAAACCAGAAAATTTAATATTGGTACACTATTATTATGCAATCTAGAGTCTGTATCCAAATTAAGTGTCCTTTGTAACTTGCATTTTGCTGGGAAAGGATCAGTAGTGAGTGAATAATTGACAAAATAATGAAGATATGAGAAAATTGTTAGCCATCCTTAAATAGGCAGAAGGAGATACTATTTAGTACAGAAATCATGGGGTTGACCAGAGTTAAGAGAATACGCAGAGTCTATAGGCACAGATGAAAATGGGTTGATTCATCTGGTGGTTGGGATTTGGACGATTCTCCTCTACTACTTATATCTTCTTAGAGAACTAAGAAACTGAAATTGAGGAAAGGAAAGGAGGTATTAAAGGCTTAAGGAAGAAGAGGAAAGTAGTGGGATAAAAAGTAGATTATGATTATAGGTAGCATTAAAAGCACACTTGAGATTACTAGTCATAAAGTTAAAGTGTGACTGCTTAGCTTGACTGTTTTCTTGACTGTACAGGCATAGGGGCAGAGTAAGGGGGAAAGTCTTATTTAACCAGGGCTGAAATGTGGACATGGTTTTACAATGAAGCAATAGAGGAACAGGGTGTCAAGTGTGTATGCAAGGGAGTAATTAAGAAGACTGACTATAGATTTAAACTGTATAATAGGGATGTGAGGGTCTTTGGGGACAAGAGACCATGAGGAACATTACCATTCTTGCAATGACAAGGTCTAGCATTTACCCTGAGAGGTGAGGAAAGGTGAATGACAAGACCACTGGAAAAAATGTCCTGGAACTCAGAATCCTGTGCTCTAGAAAGTTTGCTTATATGATAATCAAAATTATAACAAGAATTGTGTGGGAAAGTACCAAAGAAAAAGTACCAAAGAAGTATTCCGGAATGATGAGTGACAAAGAGCAAAAAGGACAACTTATATGTTATAAGTTGGACCAAAAAATCGACAATTTTAGATTTGGGGGGGAGGAGAGAGAGGAAGAAAGCAGCGATGAAGAGCATGGAAAGCATTCACCACATCTTCAAGCTGGAAGGTATGAGAGAGGTGGGGAGAAAACATGAAAGGGCGAGAGGTGAAACAGTCCTCTGCCGAGCCAGGCTTCTGTGCAAGCATGAAAGCGAAGGCTCCTGTGTCGCATCAAAGTGCTGCATCTGAGGAGGTTTCACTCACAGCGTAGCCTTAACAGCTTAGTACATTTAGTCTGCCAATTTTCCATCACATGGAAGTGAAGTGTCTTAAGGAGAAGTTTCATTTTCTAACTTACAAAATGGTGCTGTAAGGACTTCGTAGAAGTTTAGAATAAGAGGTTTCACTGATGATGGACCATTAAGTTCCAGAAGGTCCAGAATGAAAGGACTTTAGAAGTTGGGGGAGGTACAGATTTGAAGTAAAAATAAAGGTGGAGAGCTTTTGGGGGGTTGGAGGCTGGGAATAAGGGGATAACTTTTAGGAATTGTAATTCAAGGATTTGGGGTAGGGCCTAGGCATCAGTATTTGTTAAAGTTCTCGGTGATTCTGATATGCTTCTAAGGTCTTGAGGGCCGCTGTTCTAAATACTTTACTTGCATTAAACTATTCAAACAATTGCTATAAATTCCTTTAGGCATTTTATTGAATTCCTAAGAGTTTGTACATGCATAATATTGCATATTGTATAGGAAAAACTAAGTGAATAAATCACTAAGCCTACACAAGTTCTTTTTATCCATCACTGCCACTGTCAATAGTTCTAAATTAACACAGATAGTTTTCACCCAATAACTAGATGCTTCCATGTTCATTCATTGAAAAGCTCACAAGAAATCTGCATCTCACTGGACCTTGGAGACATGCTGTGCCATTTGACATTGTGTGCTTTCACAGTCTAATTCTTCAGTGGAATCATTAAAAAATAAGCACAGATTTGTTCTGTTACTGATTTTGTTGATTATTAAAGATCAATCTGAGATAAAATAAATAGTTTAGTCTTTTTAGTTTAAAAACTAAGTGCCATGTAGAAGACTTTGAGAATAAGAATCTTTCTACACTCCTATATTTTGCTAACCACTAGAAATTACGTGTGAGATTTTCAGCAGTAGGAATTCCAGATTCAACCTTCGGTGTTTTGCTTCTCCATTCTTTTGTATCTGTCCTTTCTGCTATTGAAATAGCTATCAGTTACCTACCTGTCTTGAGATATGTCGCTAGAAAACTTAATTTGGAATTTGAACATTAAATTTGCCCTCTGATTATTATTGATGTTGATAAAATAATGATTGTCTTCCGATCAATGTAGACCTGATCTCACAGTTCATATGATGATGTAAATCAATAAAAACAAAAGTTATGCTGTGAATTTAATTTTAAATCTACAATATTTTGCACAATTTACAGGGCACTTATTTCAGTTTTATTTTCATGCCTCACCAATTAGCATGATGCTGAGTCTCATCTATTAGAAACAAACACATTGAAGGTAGTGAATTCTTTGCTCCTATAATTTTTATTGTGATATTAAGCATGGGATATAAGAGATCAAAAATGTAATATGTCAGAAAAATATTATGTTGTATAAATGCAGTGATTTAGATTTGTTCCTATTCCAAAGATGTGTTAAAAATTCTCTAGAATATTGCACAGTGATTGCAGAGTGATTTTTTTTCACTCTGTAACAGTTCATCCCCCTTTTGGATTGGTACAAGTAGTCAAATCACCACCAAGTCTTTAGGAAATGAAAGGCTGAATCACTAATCACCACACACACACTTCACTTTAATATTTCATTCAGCATTGGTAGAAGATTATAATGAGAGATATTATAAAAGGGCACCACTACAATTTACTCAGTGGCCACATGTAGTATTTGAAAGTACATCACCTCTGTGAGTACTTTGCCAGTTGCTGTTGTGAGGTGGAGAATAAATGTTAAATGTATTTTCTAATCCTCCAATCAAAAACATTTATGGGCCCTCTGTGTATACAAACTTCATTAAATGTATAGTTTTGTCTTTACTATGATTCATTTTCTTACTTACATAAATAAAACCTTTACAGGCAAAACGAAACAACAGTGAAAACTCCAGCAATTTGACCTGAGCCAACAACATGATCAACCCTGAAGAAGAAGAGACTGGGAGTTCATTTAGGTTTGGGGAAGTGAATCTCCCTGCTCTTGATCGCTGAGCTAGTTAATTGCAGAACCAGAGTGATTTCCTAACTCTTGATCAAATGTTGTTCCCACTAAAATGTCCGTATCATTAGTGACCATAAAAATGCTTTCTGCTTCTACATGTGTTTCTTTTCTGCTATTATTCTTAAACTGCGCTGCTGTGTGTTTTAAACAGATCTAAATGGCCCTTGCCACTAAAATAAAATAAATTCTTTTCCAGTTTCTAGAAAATAGTTAAATTAGGGCTTAGAACTTCATCAACTTTAGTTTTCTCCAGCTAGTTTTTCTTAAATGTTTGATGCCTGCTACTGCTGGCTTATGTTGAAGCTCATTTTAAATAATTTCCAAATTAGGACTGACTTAATTAATACATTTTTATTTTCTGTTGTTTGGGAAGAAACATCATGATTACCATATGTCCTTTCTGTCATGTAAATAAGTTTGAACAGCAATGTGACTTAAGATGCCTTAGAACAACTGTAATTGATTTGATTCCGGCTGATAAAAATCAGTTCAGATAGTGGAGTAATATACAAATTTCTAAAATATAATTATATATTATGAAAGAAGTAATGCATCATGTTAAGTAGTTGGGGAGTGGAAATAGGTTACAGCCAAGGAGGGTTTGGTATATGTAATTTTTACTTATACGATTTTCTAGGGAATGAAGTTAAATCACACCTCTTATTTTTTAATGCCAATCATTTCCTACACCTACATCAGGCCATCTGTAAATTTAGGCTTCACAGAATATGTAATAAAGTCATTTTATTTTTTCAAATAGCATGTGCTCAGTATTTAATCCAACAGCAAATGCTTACTGAGTGCATACTTTCTACTAGGAACTATATTCTACATATATTAGCCCTTTTAAACCTTGCAATCACCTTATGAAAAAAGGTGCTCTCATTACCTTGTTTAGATAAGAAAAGTAATTCATAAATGTAAACTAAACCTAGACGACTAATATGAGACAGACCAGTGATTTAGACCGCACAGTTAAGTAATTGTCTGTGTTCCTGACAATTGAGCTAAACTAACCCCACTTTTTATTTATTTAAGAATGTTGTATTATTTAGGATGCCTTTTGTTGCAACTATCACACTAACCTAAACTGGTGGAAACAATAAAAATAATTTAATGGCTCACATAATTAAAAAGACTAGAAATAGCACTTGCTTCAGGCAAGGCTTGATTTATATGTTCAATGATGTCACTAAGAACCCAGTTTCCTTTAGTCTCAGTGCTCCATTTTCTCAAGATGGATGCCAGCAGCATCAGACACAAATGCTTTCTTATTCACATTCAGCAAGAAAAAGAGTGTCTCGGTCTCAGTATTTCTCGCAAAAGTCTTGAGAATCACTCTGAATGAGCCAGTTGAAGTTGCTGATTGCTCCTGAGTCGATCACTGTGGTCGTGGAGATGAAATTCTCTGCTTGGCTTAGAATACATCACATATGCTTCCTTGAAACTACAGAATCCACAATTGGTTTCGAGTAAAGGAGGACATAGACATTGCAAATGCAAACTACAGCTGTATAAAAAGTACATTATTTCTACATTCAAATGGCTGTGTTATGAGAATCATTTATGGTATAATCACACACACACATGTATGTACATATATATACACATGCATATATGTATGTATAAAAGTATATCTAATCTATATATTTATCCATCTATCTATCATCAATCCCTGCCTGCTACCTCTCCTTGGGAATTAATTTTTGAACTGAGAAAGATACAATACAAAAATGATTATTTTTGAGGTGATGTATAATATTGAAGTAATTATTCTAAAATTACATACGTAGTAATGCCTACTGAAATTAAGATTTACCCAGAAGATTTAATTTTGTAGACATCTAAAACACTGAATAAGCAGAGAGAATGATTTAATTTAAAATGATTTCTTAAAAATCCTACTGACACTGTTATCTATAGTAATGTAAATAGTTTTTCTTTAGTACTGTTTTTGCATTTTATTCATACTCTTTTTAGGAATGAAGTACTTCTTTGAAATATGGACCTCACAAAGACCGTAGTTGGACAAATTTCAATGTCAAGGTTATATTGGCAGCTTGTGATGTGTAAGAGTGGAGTTCTTATCCAAAGGAGACATCCATACTTTATGTTTTTCTATGCTTAAAAAGAAACACCTGAAGAAAAACCCACTTCTGATCAAGGCTAAACCATTTACAAAGTACAGTAATTTTTTTGAATTTTTATTTTATTTATTTTTATAATGATTAAATAAAGAGAACTGCTAACTTTATTTAAAAGTCCATAATTATAATAAGACAGCTTAATATCTGAAAAACACAATATTTGTTAGTATACAACAGCCTAGAAAAGTTAATGAAATATTTATTTAAGGAACATGGAGAAATGTTCCTTAACAAAAAAAAAGATAGTTTTAATCACATATGATTAACCATAATTGAACACACTGAGGGGATTTCATGTATCTCCAAGTAACAGGAGACAACCTCCCTGAGAGTAAAAGGGGGCTTGTTCTCACGTGGAGGAAATAGGTCAAGGCAGCCAATGTACAAACAGAAGGGAAACAAACTCCCAAGTCCTTCTTTTTCATTAATTTTTAATTAAAGAATTTTATTGATTATGTTACTACAGTCATCAGAATTTTTCCCTTTTTGCCCCCCTCTACCCTGCACCGCCCACTCCCTTAAAAATTCCCACACCATTGTTCATGTTTGTGTTTCATGAGTATAATTCTTTCGCTACTCCTTTTCCTATACTGTCTATTTTCTTCTTGTTTGCTTAGATGGGTTTTTAGACTCAATTGTTGACAGTTATATATTTTTTGCCATTTTATTACTCATAGTTTTGATATTCTTATTTTTCTTAAATAAGTCCCATTAACAATTCATATAATAATGGTTTGGTGATGATGACTTCCTTTAGTTTTTTTCATGTCTGGAGAGCTCTTTATCTGCTCTTCAATTCTAAATTATACCTTTGCTGGATAGAGCAATCTTGCTATAAGTCCTTACTTTTCATGACTTTGATATTAATTGCAGTCCCTTCTAGCCTGTAATGTTTCTTTTGAGAAATCAGCTGACAGTCTTATGGGAAGTTTCCTGTATGTAAGTAACTGCTTTTCTCTTGCTGTTTTTAAAATTCTCTCTTTATCTTTAACCATAGGCATTTAAATTATATGTCTTGGTATGGGCCTCTTTGCATGCATCTTGTTTGGGACTCCCTGTGCTTCTTGGTCTTGCATGTCTATTTCCTTCACCAAATTAGGAAAGTTGTCTTTCATTATTTTTTCAACTAGATTTATAATTTCTTGTTTTTTCTCTTCTCCTTGGCACCCCTATTATGCAAATTTTGGACATTTTGAAGTTTTGACATAGGCTGCTTATACTATCTTCATTTTTTTCTTCCTGTTCTGATTGGTTGTTTTCCTGCCTCTTTCTGTTCCAAATAATTGATTTCATTCTTGGCTTCATCCACTCTACTGTTGTCTCTCTGTAAGTTGTTCTTTTTGTTTTTCAATGTGCGATTGCCTCTAATGCACCCCACGTTGGCTATCTGACCTGCAACCCAGGCATGTGCCCTGACTGGGAATCAAACCAGTGACCCTTTGGTTCGCAGCCTGTGCTCAATCCACTGAACTACACGAACCAGGTAAATTGTTCTTTATTTTAATCAGTGTATCCTTCACTTCTGACTGGATCTTTTTAATGTTATTGAGGTTCTCACTAAGTTTCTTGAGCATTTTTATAACCAGTGTTTTGAACTCTGCATCTGAGACTTTACTTGTCTCCATTATGTTAAGTTTTTTTGTTTTTTTTTTGCAGTTTTCTTCTATCCTTTCATTTGGGCCATGCTCCTTTGTGTCCTCCTTTTGGCAGCCTCCCTGTGTTTGTTTCCATGTATTGGACAGAGCTGCTATGTTTCTTTGTCTTGGTAGCATGACCTAATATAGTAGGTGTCCTGTAGGGTCCGGTGGTGTGAATTCCCTTATCACCCAAGCTGCGTACTCAAGGTGAGCCTTTCCTGTTGTCTGAGTGCATCCTTCTCTTGTAGTTGAGCCTTGATTGCTGTTGGCAGGTCAGTGGGAGGGATTTACTCAGGACAGTCAGTTGCAAGGATTGACTGTGATCACTGACCACCGATCTCTACCCTCCATGGAGGATCAGCTAAACAGGGGCAGGGTGGTGGTGGTCCAGTGTGGTCTGCAGATGTCCACTGTGTGTGTAGGCTCTGGGGTAACCCAGATGGTGCAGGCCAATGTCAGCCCCCTCCTGTGTTCTTCCCAGAGCAACCCTGAATGGGCTGTAAAGCAATCTGAGGTGGCTGCTATTTGTGCTGGGTGTGAGATTCCCAGACAAAAGCAATCTGTGAATCTAGACTGGATGCTACTAGTGTTGAGCCTTGGGCCACCTAATAAGAGGCATGGGGGCTGGGAGCTTACAGAGGCCAGATGTTGCTCTTTTTATAAAATTTAGGAAGTTGTGAAGCATGAGCCAAGGCCGGTCATTTTTATGCAAAAGTCATGGTTAACAGTTGGGTGAGCGCATAAGTTGAGTGGGAAGGAGTCTCAGGGCATCTCCAGGATGGGGCAAATAGTGTTAACCAGGTTGATGGAGTCTTAGATATCCACCTGCCTGTTCTTGACTCTATGGTGGGAGGTCTGAGAAAAGGGACAATGACCTCTTTCTTTCTGTCTGGGAGAGAACTGCCCCCCAGCTCCTGCCTTGATACCAGATGCTTCAGTTCCTCCTTAAATGCCACTGGTGGTTTTCATGCTGCTACCCAAGTGATGGAACTCAGAGGGAGTGAGTCTAAGTCCATGTGTGGGTTTCTCAAGTGGAACTACTTGGGTCTCTAGAAATTTCTTCCACTGACTCAATCCCTACTGTTTTTTTTTAGACTGAAGTTATGGGGACTTATCTTTCTGGCACTGGAACCCTGGGCTTGAGGACTTGGTTTGGGGCTGGGACTCCTTGCTCCTGAAATACCCACCCAAATTTTTATCCAACACACATGGATGTGGGACCAGCTTGTTCTGTGTCTCTGCCCTCACTACCAGCCTGGATAGATGTGGTTTCTTTAAGTATTACTACAGTTCATGAAACCCTAAACTGAATGTTGCAATATATGGCATAGATAGTCTTGTTGAACCTATAAATTGTGAAAGGGAAAATGACCTTCCTATAATTATGTAGGAAGACTATCTCCTTTATGTCTCATGTTTCTATTTCCAAACACTTGCGGTGATCTACATGTAATTAACTATGGTGTGTTTTATCTACATGTGTACACACACAGAGAGAAATAAAATTACTTTAGTGAATATGCATGTGAATCATTGAATGTTTTGAGATTTTCTTCTCCAATTTCAAAAAGTAGAGATATAATAAAGCCATAATATTTGAAATCTCCATGTAAAATATGTTTTGAAATAAACATTTAGAAAAATTAAAAATAAATATTTTAAGTAAAATACTTTGCTCACATTCTTTTTTTTTTTATTTAGAGGGAGAGGAAGAGGAGAGAGAGAGAGAGAGATTGATTTGTTGTTCCATTTATTTATGTCTTTGGTTGATTCTTGTATGTGCCCTGACTAGGGATCAACCCATAACTGGGACAATGCTCTAACAATGGAGCTACCTGGCCAGGACACATTCATGTTTCTTTTAATTAGAGAAAAAAATTATCCTCACCCAAGGACATTCTTTTTTCCTTCCTTTCAGAGAGAGAGGAAGGGAGAGAGAGAGAAAGACAGAGAAACTTGGATTACTTACCTTCTTTTACATACATGACCTGACCAGGGATCGAACCCACAACTCGGGTCTGTGCCCTGACTGGGAATGAACCCATGACCTTTCGATTAATGGGATGACACTCCAACCAACTAAACCACACCAGCGATTAAACATTTGTATTTTTAAAAATAAACTTTTGTTTTATATCAATTTTAGATTTACAGAAAAATTACAAAGTTAGAATGGGAAGTTTCCTAGTTCTTATGCCCAGCTTTTCATATTATTAATATATTAGTATGATGTATTTGTTACAATTAATGTATCAGTATTGGTATATTATTATTAACTGAAGTTAATACTTTATACAGTTCTTAGTTTTTAAAATAAATTTTTATTTTAGAACAGTTTAGAGAGAATTTTATGAAATAATATAGAGTTCTCATATTCCATGCTAAATTTTCCCTATTACTGACATCTTATATTAGTGTGATCTATTTATCCTGAATAATGAACTAATATTGATTCAATATTATTTATAAGTTTACATATTATTCAAATTTGCTCAATTTTTAATTTCCTTTTTTCTGCTTTAAGATTCCATCCAAGTTACCACAATATATTTAGTCATCATGTCTTTTTAACTCCACTTGGTTGTGACAGTTTCTCAGACATTCCTTGTTTTTCATGACCCCAGAAGTTTTGAGGCTTATTGGTCAGGTATTTTGTACAATATCTCTCAGCTGGGATGAGAGAAAACATTTTTCTTATGTTTTCATCATGGTTACACAGGATCTCTGAGTTTGGGGGAAGAAGACCACAGAGAAAAATGCTATTCTCATCACATCATGTTAAGGTTATACATGACTTTCTAGTGTTGATGTTCACTTATGCCACCTGGCTGAGGTAGTGTTTTGGGTTTCTCCACTGCAAAGTCACCGTTTTCACACCGCCCCTACTAGACGGAACAATGGCAAACTCAGAGGATTCTGCGTTGCCTAGTTACCAGATTATTACACCTGTGGTGTTTAACACTACTACTGGCACCAACATTTCAAGTCCCAGCTCTGTGCATATCTTCATTTATCTCTACTCATCATTTATTGTTTCTAAACTAGGACCCCTTCAATGTCAAAATAGGTCCAGCTGATAGCATGGTGACCCAATTTCTCAAACACATATCTTGGGAAAAATTTTTGCCTTGGATTTTTCTTCACCGATGTAAGATTCAAAAATAAGTTTAAATTTGATAGAAAAAAGTTAGCAAAAATGGCCAATATCTTCTTAATTCAGCCTGTCACCAGGTACACCACAATGCAATTACCCATTTATTAAGAAATAAAGTGAAGACAAAAAGTATTTAATTTTAATTGCCTCTGATGCTCACCATATTGTCACTTTTTACTGGCTCACTATGGCTGCCCAGCTAGAATTTCTCTCTCATTGAAACAACATGACTAAATTGAATTACATAAAAAGAAGCTACACACTGATTCCCAGCAGTATGTTTTGACAAAACATTTTGTCTCCATAAATGATTTCTGATGCTATAGTGCAAAGCCTTGACTGCAAATAATGGGTTCATAAAACCTATCTTTAAAATTTTACCTGACAGTAATGCCGTGCAAATATCTGCTCTTCTAGTTCACCTTCTCCACTAGTTTACATCAGTATTTTAATGGAGTGGCTGTCACAGAACAGCAGCTAAAGGCCAGTGTTTGATAAGCTGCTGTAAAAACACACTGTTTAAAATGAGACTTTCCTTCTTACATTCAGCCATCATAAAAGGTGATGGTGGTGGTGGTCAGAAAAATATTGAAAAAACCTGTTTTCTTGGAGGTCCTCAATACAATTCTCAGAGGTAAGTGACATTCTAAATAGCAGTGACTTTCAGATTCTGAGATTTTAGTTGCCAAAGTAGCACCTGAATAAAAGTGTCTCACCTAGCAGAATCTCAATAAATGTGTCCCTTCGTAATTACACCACCTGTTCTTTAAAAATGTAGCTTCATAGAGTCTGAATTTTGCTCTAGTATATTTAATTTTTATCAAATACAAACATGACTTATTTCTGTAACGAAACTGCCAAATTCTAGAAGAAACTAAATATACTCCACTATATGAGTGGGGACACAAAAAACCCAGAATTTGTTTATAAAAAATTGTGTATTTACTCTTGCATGTTTGAACTTCAGTCACCTTCAAAGCACTCTCCATTTAATGCAATACACCCATCAAGGTGGTTTTTCCACTATTCGAAACAAGTTTTTGAACTAGTTGATTTTGATGCCTTTTAGTGCTTCTGCCATTTTTTGTTCCACCTCTTCCTCATCAGCGAAACATTTCCCTTTCAGGACTTTTTTCATTGGGGAAACAAAAAGAAAGTCACTCGGGGTGACACTAGGTGAATAGGAAGGGTGGGGTCATGCCATTTTTGATCCAAAACTGCTGAACATTCAGCACAGTGTGGGCAGGTGCACATATAAATCACCCATCCTGAAAAGGGCAAACAGCTTGAAAGAGTCTTTCAAAAAACTCACTGAAGCCAAACATAGCCTCTCACAACAACGCCAGCTGGCACACTGAAACAGATGCATTCCTAGAACACTCACCTCGTGGAGGAAGCCTGTACTACAAAGGGGCCTGCCCTCCAGAAGATGATCCCATTTTGGGGGTGGGGCTACTTCTTGTACATATTTTGCTTGTTTGCTCTAAAATATTTGCTATGAGAAAAAAAGACCTTAATGATGAACCAAAGGTTAATTAACTGCTTACTATGTGGCTTGCAAGGTGCTTAGCGACACTTGGTGCTTAGCCACTTTACATGGATTATTTTATTTAATTTCCATCTGTCTAATGAGAAAGGTATTGTTTATGAAGAATCTAAGAATCTATTCTATTCCTTAAAATTAATTTTTCCATTTAACTAAAATTTGCTACTAGTTATAATACTATAGCAGTAGAATATTATATATAAAGTATTCAATGTCTTCACAGAACTCCTTTTTTGAATAACACATTTGGATGTGGGCCTTATTTATACTCATTGGAACATGTTTCAGTATCTGAAGCTTTTTTCTAATAAAACTCAGCAACTTCTTTTAATATTAAAAATTCAGCTTTAGTTTTAACAAGGTGAATTCCACACCTGTTTTAATTTAGTTTTTCAGTTCTGTGAAATAAATAGCAACAGTGTGAGCATTATCTACTTTTTAAAAACTTAAAATTATTCATCATTTTAAATATCAAGTCCCATAGTTACTATCATAGTAAGAAATTAAAAACGCCAAAGAATCATTCTAGACTTCATATATTTTGCCAAGACTTGGCCTCTGTTTTCTGTCTTCAAAACAATTGTGCTGACTCCTAATCATTTCAATCTGTGTTCTTCTTAATCCAACCTTTTTGCCCCAAAGAAATTAATTTCTTTGCAACAGTTCCCAGAATGGTTTGAAACATGAATGTGTTCTAAATGACATTCTCTTTCTTGGCAAAATACTTCCTGACTGTTAAAAAAGGTTTATAGATTAAAATGGTTGAAATTATTTTAATTCTCTTTTATTCCAAGTAAATTAAATTCTCTGTACTGCATTGTTCGTTTTATGTTATCAGTGTCTATAATTTGAAAACAGGAAGCAGATTTGATTTTGGCTGGCAGTACAACAGTGTTTTGGGAATTGGAGTATCCCTTGTGATATTTAAGTCTAACTCTATTGAAGAAGAAGTGGCAACCCATTTTTTGTCAGTCTCATTTTATAGTGCTTTTTATATGTGTTCTAAATCTATGCTAGTTTGCGGATCCAGGGGGAAGAAGAGTAAGTGAAAGCTACACTAACCTTCTCCTGGGACCAGTTTGGAATTACAACTCAATTACAGAAAAATCATCCATAATAACCAACTGACGCTCGCTGGAGAGGCCCTTGTAACCAAAGACGGACAGAAGAAACACATTCACCACGACAAGACTGGTAGGGAGTACAGAGGAAGTGCAGGAGGGCTGGCTGGGTTCCCACAGATGGCAGCTGAAGATTCGGAAGGAAATTTCAGAGACCAGGGGTTTCCCCCTAAGAAGTGTGGGTTCGAACCCAGCCTACAGCAACAAAACCAGAAAAGAACCCAGACAACATCCAGGTATGAAAAGCAGCAGGGTTTCTGCAGGCCAGGGTGAGATGGTTAGAGAGGCTAAGAGGCGCTTAAAGGGCCAATGCACAAAATTCTGTTTGCAGCCACTTACCTTTGAATCTAATAGAGGAAGGATAGAGACATTTAAGTGTCTAGAGTTGGTAACTCTGGGGAGAGAACAGAAGAAACAGCCACTTGGCTCTTGGTGCTGAGTCATTCTCCATACTGGGAAGGCCGTCTTTCTCAGGCAGAGCACTTTTACAAGTGGCATCAGCTTGAAGGGAAGCAATAGCTCTGTCCACAGGAATTACTCTGCCCTACTTTGTGGTGCTTAAGTTGGGCTGCTGATTACAGCTTGAGGTTATACCATTGATTAGTTCACAGCTAAGGTGGGAAATACAAAGAAGCAGCCAAATGAGAAGCCAAAGAAACAGACCCCAAATAAAGGAAGAAGAGAATTTTCTAGAAGAAATAGATGAAAAGAGGGCAAGCAATTTATCAAATAGAGAGTTTAGAGTAATGATTGTAAGGATACTCAACAGCATGAAAAAAGGTATTGAAATCATTAAAAAACAGTAAAAAATAAAGCATACAGTATCTGAAATAAGTAATACACTGAAAGGAATAAATGGCAGGATACATGAAGCAGAGGATTGAAGCAGTGGTTTGGAAGACAAGGTAAAAGAAAAAACACCAAAGCAGAGCAGCAACAATAAAAAAATAATTGACAGAAAAAAATGAGGAGAGCATAAGAAACATTTTGGGCACCATGAAGTGTAATAACATCACCATCATGGGAACACCAGAAGAAGAAGAGAGCAAACAAGGGATCAAAAACCTATTTGAAGAAATAATAACTGAAAACTTCCCTAATCTGATGAAGGAAAAGACTCCAAGTCCAGGATGTTCAGAGGGTACCAAACAAGTTGGACCCAAAGAGGCTGACATCATAATTAAAATGACAGGTCTTAAAGACCAGAAGAGAATCTTAAAAGCCAAAAGAGAAAAATAGGAAGTTACATAAAAAGGAGCACCAATTAGTCTGTCATATGATTTCTGAATAGAAACGTTTCAGGCCAAAGGGAGTGGCTGGATGTATTCAAGCGGATAAACAGTAAGAACCTACAACAGAGGCTACATTAGTCAACAAGACTATCATTTAATAATAAAGGAGAAATGAGGAGCTTCCCAGACAAGAAAAAGTTAAAAGATTTTGTTAATACTAAACTAATACTGCAACAAATGTTAAATGGTTTGCCTTAAGAATAAGAAGAAAAAGAGAAAAAGAAAACCAGAGGAAAATAGTCCTACAATAAAATGGCACTAAATACATATCTATCAAAAATCACCTTAAATGTAAATAGATTAAATGCTCCAACCAAAAGATACAGGGTAGCTAAATGTATAGAAAACAAGATCCATATATATCTTGCCGCCACGAGACCCATCTCATACCAAAAGATACATATAGACTGAAAGTAAAGGCATGAAAAAAATATTTCATGCAAATGGAAAAGAAAAAAAAACTGGGGTAGAAGTACTTATATTCCACAAAGTAGACTTTAAAACAAAGGCTATAATAAGAAGCAAAAAAGTGTGCTACATAATGAAAAAGGGAAGAATCCAATAAAGGCTATAACCCTAGTAAACATTTATATGCCCAACTTTGGAGCACCTAAATATGTAAAGCAACATATGAGCTCACTTGATGAACATAAAGTGAGAGATTGACAGATATACAGCCATATTCAGATATTTAAACACCTCATTTACCCCAGAGATATATCTTCCAGACAGCCTGAAATGATACTAGATCAAATGGATTTAATTGATATATTCAGAGCATTTCATTCCAAGCAGCAAAATATAATACTTTTCAAGTACGCACAGAATATTTTCTAAGATAGAGCACATGTTAGGACACAAGACAAGTCTAAATATATTTATAAAGATTGAAATCATATCAAGCATTTTCTCTGACCACAATGCTATGAAACCAGGAATTAATCACACAAATACAGAGAAACATGCAAAGACAAGGAAGATAATACCGTGTTATTAAACAGTGAATGGGTCAACAACTCAAGAAAGAAATCAAAAGATAATTTGAAACATGAGAATGAGTACACAACAATGCAAAATCTGTGGGACACTGGGAAAGCAATCCTAAGAGAGAAATGTATCGCATTGCATTTCTCAAAAATGAGCCTGTCTCAAAAAACAAGAAAAGGTTCAAATAAACAGTGAAAGTTTACACTTAAACTTGAAAAAGAACAACAAACAAATCCCAACATGAGTAGAGGAAGAAAATAATAAAGATCAGAACAAAAATAAATGAAATAGAGTCTAAAAAATTATACAAAAGTTCAATGAATCCAAGAGCTATTTCTTTGAAAAGATAAACAAGACTAAAAAACCTTTAACCAGACTCACCAAAAAGAAAAGAGAACAAACTCAAGTAAGTAAGATCAGAGATGAGAGGAAAAATAACAACTGAGACCAGAGAAATACATAGTAAGGATAGTAAAGGTAGTAATAAAATATTATGACCGACTATATGCCAACAAACTGGACAAACTGGAAGAAATGGAGAAACTTCTAGAAACATACAGTCTTCTAAAACTATATCAGGAAGAATAAGAGAATTTGAATAGGCAGATTACACCTAGTGAATCTCAAGTAGTAATCAAAAACCTCCCAAGAAAAGAAAGCACTGGATGCATGTTTTCCCAGGTGAATTTTACCAAACATTCTGATAACTAGCACCTCTTTTTCTCAAACTATTTCATAAAATTCAAGAGTAGGGGAGGCCCCCACGGTCAGTTTTTGAGGCCAACATTATCCTAATTTCAAAACCAGATAAAGACAGTATAAAAAAGAAAATTATAGACTGCTATTCTTGATGAACATAGATGCTAAAATCCACAACAAAATATTAGCAAACCAAATAGAGCAATGCATCAAAAAGATCATCCACCATGATCAAGTGGGATTTATTTGGGGATGGCAAGGTTGGTACAACATTCAAAAATCAATAAATGTGATTAATTAACCACATAAACAAAATGAGAGATAAGCCACATGATAAATATCAATAAATGCTGAAAAAGCATTTGATAATAGTTGCACTGCTTTATAGTGAAAATTCCCAGCAGATGAGATTAGAGGGAACACACCTAAATATAAAAAGGCCATGTATGGCAATCCCACTTATAGCAATATAATCAATGGGCAAAAACTACAAGTGTTTCCCCTTAATATTGGGACCAAGACAAGGATGTCTACTTTCATTTCTCTTATCCAATGTAGTATTGGAAGTCCTAGCCATAGCAGTCAAACAAGAAAAAGAAATAGAAGACATCAAATTGGAAAGGAAGAAGTAAAACTTTATTTGAAGATGGCATGATACTGAACAGAGAGAACCACAAAGATTCCACCAAGAAAGTACAAAAACTGGTAAATGAATTCAGCAAATTAGCAGGATACAAAATTAATATCCAGAAATCAGTTACAGTTTTATATGCCAAAAGTGAACATAAAGGGAAATTAATAAAACAATCCCATTCACAATTGTTTCAGAAAGAATCAAATACCTAGGAATAACCCTAGCCAAGGATGTAAAAGACCTGTATTTGGGAAATTATTAGACACTAAAGAAAGAAATTGAAGAAGATACAAGGAGGTAGAAGTATATACCGTGTTCATGGATAGGAAGAATTAACATCATTAAAATGTCTATACTACCCAAAGCAATCTATAGAATCAATGCAATTCCTATCAAGATTCTAATAATGTAGTTCACACAACTAGAACAAATATTTCAAAAATTTATATGGAACCACAAATGGCCCTGCATAGCAACATAGTGATTCTGAGAAAGAAGAACAAAGTTGGAAGAATCACACTACCTAACATGAAACTATATTATAAGGCCATAGTAATCAGAACAGCATAATACTGGCATAAAAACAGACAAATAGATCAATGGAACAGAATTGAGAACCCAGAAATAAACCCATACCCTTATAGTCAATTAATATTTGACAGAGGAAGCAAACACATACAATGGGCTAAAGATAGTTTATTCAATAAATGATAGTGGGAAAATTGGACAGACACATGTAGAAAAATGAAACTAGACCATCTCTTATACCACCCACAGTAATAAATTCTAAATGGATCAAAGACTTAAATATTAGACCCCAAACCATAAAAGTCATAGAAGAAAACATAGGTAGCAAAATGTTGCTCATAGCAACATTTTATAGGATATATTTCCCCAGGCAAGGGAAGCAAAAGGAAAAATAAATAAATGAGACTACAGCAAACAAATGTTTTTGCACAGAAGAGGAAATCATCAATGAAATAAAAAGACAATTCACACAAGGGTAGCACATATTTGCCAAAAAATCTGATAAGGGGCTGATGGCCAAAATTTATTAAGAACTTACAAAACTCAACACCAAAAAATCAAACAAACTAATTGGAAAATGGGCAAGGACTTGAATAGACACCTCTCCAAAGTGGACATAGAGATGGCCAACAGACATATGAACAGATGCTCAACATCACTAATCATCAGAGAAATTCAAATTAAAACAACAATAAGATATCATTTCATACCTGTCAGAATGACTATCATCAATAAATCAACAAACAAAAGGTGCTGGTGAGGATGTGGAAAAAGGGGAACTCTTTTGCACTGTTGGTGGGAATACAGATGGGTGCAGCCACTGTGAAAAGCTGTATGGAGTTACATCAAAAAATTAAAAATGGATCTACCTTTTGACCCAGTGATCCCACTTCTGGGAATATATCCAAAGGAACACCAAACACTAATTTGAATGAAATAAGCACCACTATGTTCACTGCAGCATTGTTTACAATTGCCAAAATGTGGAAGCAGCCCCAGTGTCTATCAGTAGATGAGTGGATAAAACAACTATGGAACATTTACACAGTAGTGTTTTACTTGGTTGTAAAAGAGAAGAAAATTTTATCCTTTGCAATAGTATAGATGGACCTGGAGAACATTATGCTAAGTGAAACAAGCCAGTCAGAGAGACAAATACCATATGATTTCACTCATATGTGGAATCTAATGAATAAACTGACAAGGAAAATGGGGACAGACTCATAGATGGAAGAGCAGATGACAGCTAGTGGGCAGAGAGTTGAGGCTTGGAGGCATTGAGCAGAAAGGGAAAAGGACTCATGGACATGGAAAACAGTGTGGTGATTGCTGGAAGGAGGGAGCTATGAGGGTTCTAAGTGATCATGGAAAAGTACAATAAAAATAAATAAAATACAATAAATAGAAAAAATAATTCTATGCTTTTTTGCAAAATACCCACAAAACACCTCTATAAATCAGCATGTGCCAACTCTTAAATCTTGAGGTTGACACAGCTTAAGATACACAGCCCTAAAACTATTTTACCATTCAAAATACATTATTTTCACCACAGGAAGAAACTTCAGAAAATACTAAATTTAACATTCTCATAACAGTACTTGTTTGTTCTCTTGCTTAGGAAAAATGTTATAGCAACTCTCATACTCATGCCATTTCTGAGAATTAAAGAGCCATACATACACTGCTAAAATTGAAGTAAATATTAGATATGACTTAGTTATTCAAAAGGGGTAAATATTGCCTCAACTGTTCATCCACATGAAAACCCAAGAGACAAATAAATCATGGAAACCAAATTTTGTCTCTTGTCCATTTTTCTGGTATCTCACAATTGAGACACCAAACATAGTCATTTCTATACCTGGACTCAAGATGTGAACAAAAGCACAATTTACCCCTCTTCTCTCCATCTCTTTATAGGACCAGGGAATCTTTAATCTTTCACAATGTTTCACTTTCCTATTTACCCCAGAACAATGCTCTCATTGTGAACAAGTCTACAAGGATCATGAGACTAAGCGTTAAACAAAGACTGTAAACCGTGTTAACAAATCATTAGCTTTGTAACCTTGAAAAAATTATGTAGTTGCTTGTCAGTGTGACCATCTGTAAAATTTGGGCAATAAAATATTTATTCATAGCATAATTTCAGGAATTTAAGGTGCTAATTCATGAATGCACTTATCCAACACATAGTAACCTTCAACAAATATTAAACTCTGTTATTAGACTTACTAAACAAATGTGTGTAGGTGGAAGTGAAGACAGGTGTTTTCCTGATATATAGTTTAGTGCTTCTCAAAAGTCAATGATGTATAGGATGTTATTTTAAAGTAACATTTTATTGAATTACAATATATATGCAAAAATGAATTATGTGTGCTATATTCAAATTTTCATGAAATAAATATGTCTTTGTAATCATCATCTAAATCAATAAATAAGATGTAAGTGGATTCCCTCCTGTTTCCTCAGGCACTGCTCTCCTAATAATCATCGATTAGTTTGCCTCTTTTGAAATGTTCTAGGAATAGAATTTCTGTCAATGGTATTTGTGTCTGGCTTGTGTTTATATTATTGCTCCATATTGCTAACTATATCAGCATGTGTTCATTCTCATCACATGAGAATATCACAAATTATTTATCCATTTGAAAGGTGATGAACCTTCAGATTGTTTTTATTTTGGAGTTACAAATAAAGCTATTGCGAACAATCCTGTACATGTCTTTTGGTGCTCAAAGATTCGCTTTTCTCTTAGATTCCACTTCTTGGAATCCAGGAGTGAAATTGCTGTGTTTTAGTTTATATATGCTCATCATAAGTAGATGCTAATAAACAGTCTTCTAAAATTTATACTCCCACTAGCAGAATATGGGGGTCACAGTGGTTCCACATATTGCAAACATATACTATTATTTTCATGTTGCTAATACCTTCTATTTGGTATATAGTGGTATCTCAGGTCATTTCTATTAAGAAGGTGAGTTTTTGTTCTTGCGTTTCATTGGATTTCTTATTTTAGAAAATGCTTGTTGAATTTTTTGCCCATATTTCTATAAGGCTATTATTTTTCTTATTGAATTTTATAAGTTATTTAGGTGTTTTGGATATGTTTCTGTATTGTTTTTTTAAATTTTATGTCTGCAATATATAGAGAAATCATTTTTTGATATGATAGAAGTCAAAATTTCCTTTTTCCTATGGATATACAGTTAACCCAGGATCTTTTATTAAAATGACACCCTTTCCTCACTACACTGCTCTGTCTTATTTGTCACAAATTGAGCTTTAGCTATTTCTGAACTCTATTCTAATCCATTTCTTTCTTTCTTTATTCTTCACATAGTGTAGCATGTCTTCATATAGTGTCTTAATGTGTTAATTTTGTACTTTAAAATTAATGATGAATAAAATATACGTGTAACTTCAGGAACCACAGAGTCCCAAAAAGATAGATTCAAGGAGGCCTACTCCAAGACACATCATAATCAAAATGCCAAAGATTAAAGATAAAGAGAGAATCTTAAAAGCAGCAAGAGAAAAGCAGGTGGTTATATATGAGGGAGTTCCCAGAAGACTGTCAGCTGATTTCTCAAAAGAAACTTTGCAGGCTAGAAGGGATTTGCAGGGAATATTAAAAGTGATGAAGAGCAAGGGCCTACATCTTATATTTCTCTATCCAGTAAAACTATCATTTAGAATCAAAGGGCAGACAAACTGCTTCTCAGACAAGAAAAAGCTAATGGAGTTCATCATCACCAAACCATTATTTATGAAATGTTAAAAATGGTAAATAACATTTTTCTTAAATGTTATTTAAGAAAAACATGAAGGTAAAAACTATACACAGTAAAATGGCAACAAGCACATATCTATCAACAACTGAAACTAAAAAAAATAAGCAAACAAGTGGAACAAAATCAGAATCATAGAGAATGGTTTAAGGGCAGCCAGATGCGGGAGGGATTGGGAGAGTAGGTAAAAAGGTGAAGGAATTAAGAAGCAAAAATTAGTAGTTACATAATAGTCATGGGTTTAAAGTATAGTATAGTAAATTGAGTAGCTAAAGAACTTATATGCATGACCCATGAACATGAACATATGTGTGGAGATTGCCTGAGGGTGGGGGCTGCTGGGTGGAGGGGACAAAGGGAAAAACTGAGACAACCGTAATAGCATAATCAATAAAATATAATTTAAAAACTTGGTAGCTTCAAGTGTGGATTTCCAACTTTGTTTTTCTTCAGGATTGCCTTGACTATTACTGACTGTGTTTCATAAAATATTTCAGAATCAGACTATCATTTCCCACAANTATGTGTGGAGATTGCCTGAGGGTGGGGGCTGCTGGGTGGAGGGGACAAAGGGAAAAACTGAGACAACCGTAATAGCATAATCAATAAAATATAATTTAAAAACTTGGTAGCTTCAAGTGTGGATTTCCAGCTTTGTTTTTCTTCAGGATTGCCTTGACTATTACTGACTGTGTTTCATAAAATATTTCAGAATCAGACTATCATTTCCCACAAACTAAATGTATTGAGGTGTTTATTGAAATCACATAAAATAAAGGAATATGAGGCATAACTGCCTTCCATTCATCAGCATGTTATAGCTTTCTATATGATTTAAGGATCCTTTAACTTTACTCTGCAAAGTTTTAGAGTGCTCAAAATAAAAATCTTGCTTATTTTTTTGTTGAAATTCTTATATATTTCATGTACTTAATATAATACACATTCTTTTCAAACTTTTATTTTATAATTTTGGTATATAAATATAGTTGATTTTTGTATTGAATTTGTATCCAGTGAGAGAATAAAATTTACTTATTAATGCTAATACTGTACTTGTAGATTCTTTGAATTATCTGCCTGCACAGTGACAACTGAAAATAATGGTTTTACTTATTCTGTTGCAATGGTCCTATCGTTTCTTTCTTTCTTTTTTGTGCACTTGTTAATTTATTTATTTTATATTATTTCATATGCTAGAAACCACAATACAATATTGGCTAGAAACAGTAATTACAAGCATTTTTATCACTGAAATTTTTATCATTTTTATTCACTATATCACTGAATTCGATTGGCTAATCTATTCTTTAGAATTTTTGCATGTATGTTATAAACAAGTTGTCCTCTAATTTTTACCTTTTCATTTTCTACTGCTGTTGGAACACATTTAGAAGAATGCAGGGGTTTAAATCCATACAAACTTTATTCTTACAGTTCTGTAGGCCAGAAGTTCCTCATAGTCCCTCCTAACTCAAATCCAGATATTGGCAGTCTATGCTGTTTCCAGGAAGGTTTAATGGAGAAACTGCTTTCTACTCATTTGACTCATTAGCAGGATTCAGTCCCTCGCAGTTGTAGGACTGAGAACTCCCGTTTTCTTGCCGGTTGTGACGTGAAGGTTCATCCCCGCTGCCAGAGGCCACCATGTTCCTTGGACCATGGCTCCCTTCCTTCTTCTTTGGAACAGGAATGGCTGGCCAAGTCCTTGACATGTGTCATCTCTGATTTACTCTTCTGTCTTCTTCCTCTACCTTTAAAATCTATGTGATTGTGCCCGCTCAGATAATGCAGGATATCTTCTTATCTCAAAGTTCTTAATCTTAATCACATCTGCCAAATTCTTTTGACACATAGGGCACTGTATTCACAGGTTCTAGGGATTAGGGCTTGGGCATATTTAGGAGGTTATTTTTCTGTGTACTCCATTATGTTATCACGACTTGGAAATATTCTTGTTTTTCTACTTTCTGGAAGTGTGTTTAGAAAATACAGAGAACAATTCAGTTTTTCTTTTTCTTTATTGCATCAATTTTGGTGAATTGTAGTTTTCAAGGAGTTTGCTATTTCATCAACTTTAAAAATGTTTGGCATAGAGTTGTTTATAACATTTTTTTACTTTAAGATATGTAGGATCTACAATGATCTTTCATTTTTTATCCCTGGCATTAGTATTGTGTGACTTCTCTCTTTTTACTTAACCAATCTTGCTAGGATTTTACTAATTTTATATATATATTATGGAGAATCAACTTTTGTTTGTATTAATTTTGGCTATTACATGTATTTTCTAACTTAGTAATATTATTAATTCACTAACTTTTTCTACCTTATTTGGTCTGCTTTTTTTAACTTCTTAAGATTTGCACTTAAATCATCATTTTCTGGCCTTTCTTCTTTCGTTATACACATATGTTCAAGGCTATACACTTCCTTATAAGGTAAGCTTTAGCTATAGATCGCATGGTTGTTGTAACGTATTTTATTATGTTTTATGTCAAAATATTTTAAATTTCCATTTTGTTTCTTTTTTTGGCATACAAATGAGTTAGAGTTATTTTGTTTAATTTTCAGGTACTTGAATACTTTCTATTTATCTTTTTTTACCAATGATTTCTTGCTTAAAATTGCTATGGTCAGAGAATACATGCTAATGATTACGTTTTTTTGCCATTTGTTGAGTCTTAATAGCCTAGTGCAGCCTGAATTGTGTTTAAGTGTTCACTTGAAAAGATATATACTCGAAAGGTTAAAGTTATTAATCATGTTTTTCAGATCTTCTACAATCTAACTGAATTTTTTTGGTGCTTATTTTATAGATGCAAGTATACTCATCGTTCACTATGAGTGTGGTTTTCTGTTTCTTTTAGTTCTGCCAATTTTTGCTTTATAAATTGTAAAGGGATGTTACTGAATGCATACAAATTTAGAATAGTTTTATCTTATTTGTAGGTTGACTCTTTACCTTTATTAATTATTTCTCTTTATTCCCAATAATGCTTCTTTTATTAAACTTTTCTATATGATATCGGTTTATGGTCACTAGCTTACTTACTGTCACTATGAGCATAATAAAGTTTTTTCATCCTTTTACATTTAACTATTTTATTTTATTAAAATTGAGTCTTCTTTCTTTGTTCCTACTGAAGTTGAGACTTTAGTAACCAGTCAAAGTTTGAGTTTCAATTTTCATCCTGGCAATTTTAGTCTTTTAATTGGAATATTTATTTACTTACAATAATATTTGGGCTTATAATAGTTTCTCTCACTTTCTTTTTTGATTTTATCATATATTATCATTCAATCTCCAACCCATTAACTCATCAGTTATATATACTTTTAGTAATATCTGAGTAATTACTTAAAAGTAAAATATGTATTTTTGACTTTTTACCATCTAATATAAATTAGTACCTTTAGAGTGAGTGAGATATAGATGGATAATAATTTAAACAACAACAAGAAAAAAACAGAATCTCAGTGGTATGCAAATAAATACTGTTTTGTGAAAACTACTTTATGTGTGTGGCTATTATGAATTTTAATGCATCTTTGGACTGTGGATTATATTAGTTTGCTGGGGCTGTTATAAGAAAAAGTACCACAAATTGGGTGGCTTATGCAAGAGAAATATATTTCCTCACAGTTTTGGAGGCTAGAAGTCTAAGATTGGTGTTGTCAGAATTTGTTTCTTCTGAGTTTTTGAGATAGAATCTATTCCATCCCTCTCTACCACCTCCTGTATTTGCTAGCAACCTGTGGAATTCCTTGGTTTGTAGATGCATCAGCCCAATCTCTGACTTCATACGCACATGGCATTCTCTCTATGTGCATGTCTTTCTATGTGTCCAACTTTGTCCTGTTCATAAGGACATAGTCATATTGGTTTCAGGCATAGTTATATTGGTTTCAGCCTCCCCTCCCCAACCATAGCTACATCTTAACTCATCTGAAAAAACCCTATTTCCAAACAAGGCCACACATTCATGGACACTGGGAATTAGGACTTCAACATCTTTATTGGGTACCCAAATCAACCCCTAAAATGGGAAATGATCAAAAAATGTTTGAAAGCTTCTGTGTAGCTTTCTAATATGGTATAATATGGACAAGTCATTCCTTGTACATATTAGTTTTAAC
This sequence comes from Sturnira hondurensis, assembly GCF_014824575.4. Classification (NCBI taxonomy): domain Eukaryota; kingdom Metazoa; phylum Chordata; class Mammalia; order Chiroptera; family Phyllostomidae; genus Sturnira; species Sturnira hondurensis. The sequence continues at coordinate 50,651,906 of NW_028076767.1, forward strand.
CCTCTAAAACCAAGCTCTTCAGAAAAAACAAAATTGTTTATTGATTTGAAGGTGCAATATGATATAAAGTGTACTGATTTGGGGTGGTCCTCTCTGATCCTAGTAACCACGGGTAAATAATTTGTATGGTTCTAATTACATCTTTTTCTTTTTTTAGTTTAAGAGGCCAACACACAAGTTTCAAGGTGTTTAGAAAGTTAACCAGGAAGCTGATAATGATTTTTAAGGTCACATTTATATTTACCTAAGCTTATTTTTTATTAACTCTTAAGGCATAGCCAATACTTATGTAATATTTCAATTATTTATTAAAATATATTTTCAAATATATTATATCTTTTATTTATTTAATCAAATATAATCTGTAAGATTGAGTTCTTTGGGGAGTTTTATGTAGATGCCAGGAATTTACAACAAGCTGAATGCATTTTTTCCCCAATTCTTAATCACAACACTCTATGTAGTCATCAGTTTTCTGACAACCATCTGCTTAGATGTCACTCATTCCTTCCACCCCATCTAGTTGAAATTAAAATATTGACAGAAATAATTTTTGCATTCAAAGTGGAAAAGGTAATAGAGGTGGTGAAACTAGATTGGATTTTGCATGCATTGCCCCTGACAATATTGTGACAATTTTAAGTCAGGCAGTGCTACAGAAAAATAAAATATAAACCAAAGATTTGAGCAAAGTATAAGCTTGGTTTATTCTGATGATCTTAAAATATTCCTGAAAATAAAGAAAAGGAAAAGAGGCTGTTAAGTTGTAACTGTTATGTCATCTGGTTACTGTATACAGTAAGACGAGAGCCACTAGTGAAGATGAAATGGTATTGAGGACTTTTACAAATACATAATGAAAGTAACAATAAAACATAATCAATAGAAAAATTAACAGTGGAGAAAAATGGAGAAACTTTAAAATATAACAATTACAAATTTATTGTGAAATTCTTAATAAACAGCATAATTTTATTAAAAATATTTAATGTTTAAACAATCTTACTGTGAAATTCTTTTTGACCCTAGCAAAGACTATCCAGCCACATGAAAATTCTAAGCTTAGGTTTTATAATCTTCCTAGGTGGTACATTATTAAACTAAACACTTGATTCTTTACCCTTGATGAGTTCACAAGCTAATCAGTAAGTGTGTCACTAAATAGTTTGCATTTACCTCCCCCAAATATACAGGGATGTCCCCAGGGGAGTAAAAGATTATATATATATATAAATTATATATGGACATATATGTATATATACATATGAAGATTATATATAATATATAATATAATATATAAATGGGTGTATATAATTTGTATATAATTATGAAAGATAATACATGTATATATACAAAGATTAAATATAAAGTATATACCATGCACACATATGTATATATGCATATACACATATCTGTATACATGTGTGTTCATGTATACAAATATGTGTATATGCATGTATATACACATATACACAAATACACATATGCATGTATTATTTTATATAACTATATAAATATATAGTTTTTATATATAATCTTGCATTTATGTATAGTCAACAGATAAAGAATTAAGTTGATAAATTTGATTATGTTAGAAGAATTCATTGAAAAGGACAGAAAGGACTAAAGAGTTAGTGACTAGTTGAAGGAATAAAATTTTGACAGAGGAGCCCCCAAAAACCCAGAAAAAAATAACAAAATCATTTTCTCTGTGTCGTTTCCCAAGTCATGGAAGAATGTTTTCATATTTGAATGACCAATACCTGGTACAGAGAAAGCTTCCGTCAGTCCTTCCTGGATGTGTCCGACCTTACCAGCACCACTCTAACCCCCCTGGTCTAAACCTCATCTCTGGCCATATCTCTTCCTACACCTTTTGATAGGCATTTTTGTATCTCCTTATGCAAACAACAACACAGTAAGTTGTTTATGTCTATTTTTCCTAGCTTAGACTATACAGTTCTCAAAGACAAGTACAGTGACTGTGTCTTTGTGTCAATATAATATTTTTATCCCTAGTGCTAAGAACATATATGTCTATAATAAAAATTTATTGACTTCATGGGTATCTGTCACCAGACAGTTGCAATAACATACCCTAGTAAAAAATTTGCAGAGGTCATGACAGCTGTTTGCAGACATATTTTTCACTGCAGTTCAGTCAACTCAGTTCAACTTGCAAGGCGTTTTGGGAAAACAACCACCACAACAACTACCAGATCCACCACAATTAAATTGGGTTTTTCTTAATGCATTTCTTCCACTTCCCCTTAGTCTCTTATTCCTAGCTCTATGTCTACGTACAGAACAATTTTATTTCAAAGCTACTACAAGTGTCTTCTGCCACTAAGCATTTTAGATGATCTTACTTACCATTTGTAATTTCTTACTTTGCTGTTGCCGTTCCTGGCCAGACTAGCTGTGTTTGCTCTTAGGGTGGATCTATACAAAGGAAGAGTCACGGGCTTTAAAAAGAAAAAGCCAATGCAAGTACATCTGGCCGTTGTATCATTAATAAAGCATTGCATTCGATTAACATGTATTCATTAATATTTTTATCATTTATAGTTCAAATTTTTGGACTAGGCCCTCTGTTGTGGACTAAAGATATGGCAAAAGGCTCATGGCCCGTATGGCTGGTGGGGAGTGTGCTATAGGTAAATGGATAAGCACAATACGATATGATAAGATGATGGTGAACGTGAGAGGAATAGAGAAGGAAGTGGCACAGGAAATGTTTCACACAAAAATTAATATTTTAATTGGGTTTTAAAGAAATAGGAGAAGTTTGTAAACTTGACTATAAGCATTTCGGGCAGTAGGAATAGTACATTCAAAATCACAGAGTCTGAAAAGACTTAGCTTATTAGAAAAGGAATGAAGTGTTGTCAGATTGGAACAAAGGTTGTTCATTCAGGGCATCAGATGTTGCTTCATGGGTCCACCCTTCACAGGCCAGAAGGAATCCTGGTTCACACGTTAATCTCAGTCACAAACAGCACCCCATTAGCCATGGGGTTTTGAGAGGTCAGAGGTAAAACACAGACTCTGCCTCTATGAGCTGAGGAGATAACAGTGCACATTGTGCAGGACAAGCACTGTCCTTCTACATCGACTGTAATTCAGGACAGTGTAGAACGGTGGATGGGTTTCATGAAAACACAAACTTCAGAATTTGGTACACGTGATCAGGCTGGTACTTAGTGGATTTTCCCACCAACAGGGTGTGCCTACCTCGAAGATGGAGCAGGGACCAGATGGCCGTGAATTACAGATCTGTCCTGTGGAAGACTGAGGAAAAGCTGAAGTTATGGAAAGTAACTAACTCAAAGTCATTCAGTGTATCAGTGAAAGAGTTTGTGGTAAAGCAAAGGTTTCTGGCTTTCAGGCTCTTATCGTTTCCATGGTGCCAGGTGCTGGTCCTGCCAAATGGAGGACTTTGTTGTCACTTGGGAGGAATGTCTAAGAAGTTTAAAACATGAAAGAAATGACAAGTTCTCTGAGAAGCTTTGATATTAATAGAGTTCTAATCATTCATTTCTGAGAAATCTCATCTTAAATTTGTACTTATTTCTGGATTCCAACAATACAAAATTCTCTGAACTCTCAAAAAGAAAAATTCAGGCCCTGGCTGGTGTAGCTCAGTGGATTGAGCATAGGCCTTCGAACCACACGATCGCGGTTCAATTCCCAGTCAGGGCACATGCCTGGGTTGTGGTCCAGTTCCCAGCAGGGGACTCACGAGAGGCAACCATACATTGATATTTCTCTCTTCTCCTTCTCTCCTTCCCTTCCCCTCTGAGGATAAATAAATAAAATCTTCAAAAAAAGAGAGAAAAATCCCATTCATTTTTGGTGATTTAGATACAATCTAGAATGTACACTAGTTTTGACCTGGTTGAGACTATCTGATATTGTCCATGTGATCCAGGTTTAGGACAGTATCAGCCAGGGACCCAGCAAGAAAAGAACACATTAAAAAGGGGCCATTGAAGAGATTTCAGTAAAGGGACTATTTACAAAGAAGTAAATAGGAATAAGAGATTCTAATAAGAAATGGTAAATCGTCCTGGAATTAGTAGTGATAGTAAAGATATAACAACCTAAGACCTAAAAGGGGGGAAACACCATTAAAATATGGAGAGAATATCTGTAGATATAAGAGATGGCCTTCAGCCCTGGCTGGTGTGGCTCAGTGCTAGCCTTCAACCCAAAGGGTCACCAGTTTGATTCCCAGTCGGGGCACAAGCCTGAGTGGCTAGCCAGGTCCCCAGCTGGGAGCATGAGAGAGGCAACCACACACTGATGTTTCTCTCCCTCTCATTTTCTTTCCCTTCCCCTCTCTCTAAAAATAAATAAATAAAATATTTTAAAATTTTCAGAAATAAATTGCAATAGTATTGCGGAAGTGGACAGTATAAGAGGTCTAAATGGTAAGGGCAAAAATAAACTTTCAGAAGCAAAGGAAACAAACCGTGGTTTTAAATATAGGTATATAGGCATGGCCAATCTGAGGCACAGCATGGAGGGAGCCAGTAATTATGAAAACTCCAAGTCCAATTTCTTCTTGCCCTCTGATCCCCTCAGTGCCTCCATTTGATCGAACACATCAGGAAGTCAGAGCAGAAGGCCATAAAGTCAGCCTCCAAGGGCGCAGAGCAGAATGGAAAAAGGCAGAGAGTGGATCGAGAGGGGCAAACGGAGAATGTTACAGGATGGAGCAAATACAAACTCGTTCGTGCTCTGGCCCAGGCTCTGTTCAGTTCTCCCATTCCCCAATCTTTTTTGGGGGGTGTGCAGCTCTACAAACTGCTCTGATTTCAAAAAGTTTACCTCACACTACTGGGAAAATTATGTAAATAAGAAGAGTTTGGCTGAGCAGTGACTAAGGAGAGAGGGAAACATGACCTCCATCTGCGAGCAGTGGTGGGAATAGGAATGATTTCCTGTGGGAACTCGGCTGGTATTACTGTTAAATCATTTGTATACTGTTAAATGAGTTGCATGCTGGTGGGGCAAAGAGGTCTTGGAACTGTGTTTGCTGGCATTCTCCCTACCTCCATCATTGTCTACAAGCATTTGAAAGGTTGAAAAAAAAAAAAAAAACAGCAAGAGAAAGCTTTGATTCAGGGTGATAGAACCAGAAACGGTAACGGAAAATCAGAAGAAAGATATTGTAAGTTAAAAACCCTAAAAGTGTTCAATGTAGAAGTTAATCTTTAATTAAAATACTCCCAGGGAATAACATATAGGAAAGCTCTTCTCTTGCATATTTAATCCCAGAGTGAACACAGCTTTAAAGACACACCATCGAAGATAATCTTTGTGGAAGAAAACTACACAGTTTATTTTCTGTTTACATGTCTAACAAATACACTTAACGCCATTAACAAGCTTTAGCAAGCCTCACATTTAGGAAATGGCTAACTAGTATTTACTTTTACTGTCTGCAACATAACTTCTGATACTAAACATTTAAAAATATCTCAACTTAAAAATTATTTTCCTCCCTTCTGGTAAAATGCTGAATATGTAGTTGAAAAAAATCAATTGGACTTTATGAAAAGGGGTTTTGTACGATGCTTGCGTTCAAGGAATACAATCGAAACATAGTATAAGCAAGCTTTCCTTTTAAAGTTTCAAATAAATTAAGCATGTATCATGCACCTACAAAACTACTACTCTTTCAGTTTAGGATTTTCTACCTGACCTGATGAATTCTCATGGATGAAAACTGTATCTTACATTTTGTTTCTCCTACACCCGACCCCCATTGTCCCTTAAGGATAAATCACAGTATAAAGTTTGAGTAGACCATATTGTGTAATCACAACAATAATTGATGGTCCTGTGTCAGATGCTATTATAAGAACATGAGACTACTCCATTTAAACCTTTTAAAACATGATGAAACATTTTGATCTCTGCAGATGAGAAAACTGAGGCTTGTGAAATTGTAATTTTGCTTGAGATCATACAGTCAGTGGCAGAGCCAGGATTCCAACCTGAGAAATCGGATTCCGCACTTTGAGTTTTTAACCAGAGTGCCGTACAATCTTAAAGGTTGAGATAAGATGGGGCCAAAACACACCGAAGGCTAGGACAGCAGGTGGTCAACTGAGAACTTGTGTAGTTTTTGCATTAGGGAGTATCATAAAATAATTTATCTTTTAATAAGACAAATACACTTTAAAAAAGTTCCAATTAAGGCAGACAGTTCTATTAAGGCTTAAAATTTCAGTTCTGTGCATGCTTTACTTAACTTTTACACAGTGTCTAAAATAATAGGAACATAAGACAGAAAACTGTACTTGACCAGGAATTAAATTTTTAAAAAAATAAAGGCTATGATAATAAAAGAAATAAACAGAATTTATTCTATAATTCAATGGTGTTCAAGCCATCTGAAAACTCTTGCCCCAAACTATATTTTCCGTGGACATTTAATATAAAAAAAATATATTAAGGGTTTAAAATGTACTATTCCTGTGATTGTGAGAGGAAAAAGTGTGAGAAAAGTACTGCTAGGAAAACTGAAAATAACAAACCCCTTTCTCAGGGACTTCTTGTTTCCTTCTACATGTCACATCTGGCTGACAGGGACTTTACTAACTAGGACAGGCTAATTGCTGTAACAAACAACTGCAAAATTTTAATGGCTTCACATGTCAAAGGTTTTTTACCCCTTTCTCATCTTGTAGTACAACGCAAGATGGAGAGGCCTCTGCTCCACAAAGTTATTTAGAGTGCCTGGCTGATAGATTTCCCACTGTCTTCACTGCACGGAATTCAACATCCAACCAGCAAATCAGGAAGATGGAAAACATGGAAAAGGCACATCTCTTAACTGCTTCAGCCCAGAGCTAGCAAGTCACTACAGCTCACATTTGATCGCTGAGACCTAGTCACAAGGCTTTAGCCTGACGCAGAGAGCTGGAAAAGTAACTTAGCTGTGGGCCCAGGGACAGCAAGGAAGCTGGTGAAGATCTCTGCCACAGGGACTGCATTGCAAATTGAAAGCTCTTTTGAGTAAAGCACCATGGGAGACACTAAACACACAAAGGTAAGTGAAACGTATTTCCTGCATCGAATAGGCTTTCTGTCCGTAGTAGAATTTAGTTAAATAACTGGAGGTGAACAAATAATAATAATAAAACTTACCAAGGGTTTAAAATGTTCAACGTGGAGTTTTAACGGGTTTATAAGAATTTATTCAAGTCCTGGCTGGTGTAGCTCAGTGGATTGAGCACAGGCCTGTGAACCAGACGATGACGGTTTGATTCCCAGTCAGGGCACATGCCTGGGTTGCAGGCCAGTTCCCAGCAGGGGAAGCATGAGAGGCAACCACACATTGATATTTCTCTCCCTCTCTCCTTCTGTTCCCCTCTAAAGATAAATATATAAAATCTTTTAAAAAAGAATTTATTCCTTTAATCAATGAGATAGTATTACTAGCCACATTTTGTAAATGAGGAAATTAAAGCAAAGAGTGAGTAGCCCAATGAGGCATGGCTATTAAGATGTGGAACCAGGACTTGAACTCAGACTGTCTGACTTCAAACCCCATACTCCTTAGAACAGTAAGTGCTGCCAAAGGAATGTAGTCACAGTGCCTGTGTGGCCTTGTGAGGGAAGAGTGCTGTGGAAGTGACAGGTGACTGTCCTGGTCCTCACATGGAAGCCTAGGTCAACCGTTCAATAAATGTCAGTTATTTTTATTATTGTAGAAGGTTTCCAATATAAGATAATATTTTGAAAATGATTTTAAAGAAGATGGGCCTTTTGACAAATGGGACATTAATGTGAATGGGACTTCTTCCAAAGTCACAGAAAAGCTTTTTGAGAAAGTACAAATGCAAGGACTAGAAAAAAGAATGAAAGGAGCTGAGAAGCGCTCATGTGACTAGAGTGGGGAAGGATTTTCATGCTGACTTTCGGCTCTTTCTTACCTTCTGGTCGGCTTCTGCTCATTGTCCTTCAGCCGACTTCCCATCAACACACGTAGAATCCAAATCTAAAGTAGCTTTTCAGTATTCTCAAAAGCTTCAAACAGGAGTCAGGGACACTAACCGTTTTTTGACCTGGGGGAAAAATAACCCTATCTCAGACACTAACCCTTTTTTTTTTTGACCTGGGGAAAAACACAGCCTTGGGCCTCAGATTTCTCATCTTTAAAAAGAAAAATTGCCCTGGCTCAGGTGGTTCAGCGGATCAAGTGCTGGACTGTGAACTAAAGGCTCACAGGTTCTATTCTCAGTCAGGGCACATGCCTGGGGTGCAGGTCAGGTCCTCAGTAAGTGGCGCTGGAGAGCAATCACACATTGATGTGTGTCTCTCTCTCTCCCTGTTTATTAAAAATAAATAAGTAAAATCTTGAAAAAGAAAAAAATTATCACTTTATTTCCACAGTTCCTACTAATGCAATGGTTCTTCAAAATGTCTGAATTGTTCTAGGATCTTGGTACTATAGCTAGTAATTTTTATTAATGTGTCTTTTGCTATCTCATTTTTGAGCAACCTCATGCTGTGTGCCAGATGAGTTTTAAGATATAAATGTTTATGTTTGTATTCTGTATATTTAAGTGTTAACTTGGAGTCTGAGTTTAAATATTTTGATGTAAACCAATAGTCTTGTCGTACCATTGACCTTCCTCTTTGCACATTTCACTGATTTTCTGTTTTGTTTACAGGGCAAGGTTTTCACAACATAATTTGGCAATGGGATCATGGAAAATTTTAGGATATGAAGATTTTCATAGGAGATATGAGTGGGAATGTGTTTTCTTAAAGTTAATAGAGGCAATTTAAGAATCCGACTGACAATAATGTTAAGAAACACCACACTTTGTTGATGATGAATATTTTAGTGAGAGATGAAATTAGAAATAGTTATTTAGACCTTGACTCTTCAGAGCAAACACTATTTCATCTCTTTTCTGTATTTAAGGAAAAGAACTTCTTTATCTGTTATGTTAATAATGATCGTGCTATCTCAACTCACCACACGCAAAGGGAAGTCTATGAAAACTTCAGTCATTTTTATCTCCGCATGATCTTACCCCCTGTGTGCTTTTATAACTCTCAATTAAAACAAGTAATTCCATGAAAGAACAAGTCCCATAAGGAGAGATGCCAAGAAGGAATTCTAATGTTAAAGAAATATTTTCCCATGGTAAGGCTGTTATGATTGGTAATGCTTCAAAGATAGGCTTTGATTTTTCATCTTAACGTAGTAGTACTATAAATAAATTCAGGAATATAAATTGAAAATGGTTGCTCTTATATTAGTAATTGTTTTTTTCTATTAAAATGTTCTTCCCTGATAAACACATCTTTTGGTTATTTGTATTATCAGTAGTACTATATGTGGTATCAAACCCATAGGAGCTATAAATTTTTCTGCTTCCAGTTCAATGCCTCTTATTTGCGTGTCTGATATTTTTTGCCATATTTCTAGGGAGTGCCATAAATGTTTAATTTGTTCCTCAGAATACCCTGTATTATTTAAGTGAGGTGACTTATCTGAAGTCGCACAGGTTATAAGTATTCAGGATTTGAATTAAAACCTTTTAAAAATCTCTATATAGTCAGACATTTGCCTGTTCATTTTTAATACAGTAGTGCCCCCTTAATTGTAGGAGTTATGTTCTAAGATCCACAGCAGAAGTCTGAAATCACCAATATTACTGAACCTTATACATCCCATGTTTTTCCCTATGCATACATACATAACTATGATGAACTTTAATTTATAAATTAGGCACAATAACAGATTAACAACAATAACATAATAAAGTAGAACAATTATAACAGTATACTGTAATCAGTTATGTAAATGTGGCCTTTCTTTCAAAAAAACATCTTATTGTACTGTACTCACCTACTCACTTATAAGAACCACTTTACAGCTTCCCTTTGTCATATCTGAATTGCCAGCATCACTACTCATGTGCTTTGGAACCATTATTAAGTAAAATGAGGATCACTTGAACACAAGCACTGAGATCCGTGGAAGCTGATGTGATAACTAAGACAGACGCTAAAGTGACTAATGGGCACGAAGTATATAGAGTGTGGAAACAATGGACAAAAGGATGATTCATGTCATGAATGGGACAGAGGGGGATGGCGTAAGATTTCATCATGCCATTCAGAATGGCATGGAATTTTAAATTTATGAAGTGTTTGTTGCTGGAATTTTTCTTTTAATATTTTTGGATCATGGTTGACCATGAGTACTAAAACCACAGAGAGCAAAATCGAGGATAATGCACAGTGGATGTGGTGGTACTGGATCTGCAACTGATGGTTTCACACAACCCAAACATTTTTGAGTGTGTAGACCCCGGATCAAACTTAAGGATAGGATCAGGCATATTGCTGGGTTGCAAAGATCACTTGGAGGAACCAGTTCTGTTCTTTGGTAGGTAGGGTTGCAATGCCAAATGGCAAAACACCTTTTTCATCAGTCCTTCTGGCAAGTAAATTTTCTGTGGATCTAGTTGTTTTGGAATATGTCAAAGCCCTCAGTGAAAATGCAAAAATACTTCCTAGAAAGACAAGCACATTCCATCTTAACCGCTAATGCCTTAGTCTGGATTATTTTTCAGATGTTATCCTCAAAAAGAGCCCCAACAGCATGGAACATGGGACTAGGGGATTGAGGTAATGAACTGAAAGATTCAGAGTTGGGGGGTGCTTGCAAATGAAGAGCCAAGAAGGTGTCGAAAGTGCATTTCCCTCCTGGCCACTTCTAGTATACACGGCACCTTTTGGCAAATTTAGAAAAGCTTCCCTCTCCTAGGATGAATTATAAGAAAGTATTCATTCTGGGTGGCTGAATTGCTAAAAGACACCTCCAGGATGGCATGGCCTCCGCTGGGGAACAAGAGTGGCTGAGAGGAGTGGGAACTGGACTTCAGCCCTACGTAACTGCCTTGGCTGAGTCCCTTTGTTCACAACTTGCACAGCCTTACCTGGTAGTCCCAGTTTTTCTGGAGAGCCAGTGACTGAGTGAGGTCACAGGGCCCTGGGAAGGGGAAGAAAAGTATGCTTAATACAGAATTGAGAAGCAACTTTATTAACATTAATCTTTCTCTTAATACAAATTAATACAAATCTTTGTATTTGGGGTATCTTGGTCACAAGGAGCTCTAGAAACTTTATGTAATTAGAGACTCACGGAGGCTCCACCCTGTGGGGTAGGCACGAGAATGAATGTGGTAAATATGGGATTGGGCCCAGGCAGAATTGTGGTTATTAACAGATATTGTGAGGATGACCTCCCTCTAACATGGAGCCTAGAAGACAGTCTAGGTATTTTTCGTTATTCATTAAATAACAAAGAATGCTAGTTATCGTGGAATTTTAACCAGTCTCTAGGGACTAATATATAAGATTACAAAGAAATTAAAACTGTTTTTGGAAAGTGGGTACATTTTAATTTCCAAATAAGAGGCTCCAGGTTTCTCTTTAGGCACCAGGCTTGGATTATCTCTTGTACTTCTTATTTAGTTAACATTATATATTGACATAGTCTATTACTGTTGTTATAGTACTAGCAACAGTAGTCACTATAAAATTAATATATTTTTATTATGTAAAATTTAAAAAATACTGAGATTGAACTAGAAATTAATTTACAATCCCACTAAGAGATACGTCTCATCCCGGATTTATATTGACTTTGTGATTGCCATTGTTTTGTTCCTATTTAGTTAATATCAAGAAGATGCTGTCTGTTTGCTCACAAGTCCAGGAACCACTGCAGACTGAGCAGGAAGACCCATCCAGCATGAGGCGCTCAGACCCGTTTTCTGTTTTTTCCTTCGTCTAGTCTCAGACTTCTTGATCCTTGCCATCCATGCCTTCTGCTCAATTTTTGTTGACACTTATTTCTGATAACCAGCTGGTTGATGACAACTTGATTTTTACTATGATTTTTTGGTGGAAAAACTAGGGCCAAATTCTATGAATTACTTTGATTCTTTCTGAAAGGATTATGGATGCTATCATCATCCCACAATGCTCAGGAGCAAAGCAATCAGGATGTTAGTATTCACAGAGCTTCATTTGTTTTCATCTACAATGCTAGCAAACATGGAGTGCCCCTGCCTGAGCAGCCTTGTCATCATCGTTCTGAACAAAGTCTGGAATTTTATGGGAAAGATCAAGTCCGAGTGATTATGTATAGAAATATGTAGGTGGGTGGCATAGGGTAGAAGAAAAGAGGAACGGGGAAGGGTGGGATATTTAGACTAAACAGACTTAGAGAAAGAATGAGAACATTTAAAATTTCCCATCATTGTTCCCTGGCATCAGTACCGTATGCAGATAAAAAGGCTAAAATAAGCATGAATTTTGCTTTAATTAACTCTCTAAGATTTGTCTACCATTTAGTTGCCCCCTCCCACCCTCATCTGTTATTTTGTTCATTTTAGGGCCATAAATATTATTAATCCACAGAGATTTCTTTCTGCTTCCTTTAGTTAATTAAAGATACTCTAGAATTTATCTTATGTTACCACCAGGAGGGCACAAAAAGTGAAATATTATATTGCTAGATAGCTCATTCATTAGCATAAAATAATCAGTGGGATTGTGTGTTGGAGTTTCAACCACCTCTGCCAGATTTTTTCTTTTAACATACAAATGTAGCCAACAGAGGAAAGCAGAGAGGGAGGGGGGAGAAAGTAAGAGCAAAAAATTAAGGAGAGAGGCAACAAACAACAAGCGCATAGATTATCTTTCTTAGAGATAGACTCACTAGACTCCAGTGTGGGAAGAAACTGTAATAATTCCCTGCCCAGACATCATTAGTAATAGACACAATGGTCAAACGTCCTTCCTCTGTTTCCAGCTGTGTTGCTCAGTCAGGACAAAGAGGTGGGGGAGGGAGGGATCGGGGAAGCTGTGTAAAATCAAATGCTACACTAATATTCTTGTAAGTTACTTACTTTGTTTTATATTAGTAGTTTTACTACAAAAAAACACTATGATGTAAACCTCATGTATCATTCACTCACAGGATTTTAGACCAAACCAAGCAGAAGCCTACACTAGGCAGCTCCACTATTTATATTTCTTAAGTGTAGCTCATCCTGCCGTCTTTCTCCATCCTCAGTGTTTTTCTTCCTTCAGGGAGAGATTCTATATCAGTGTTTCATTTCTCCTCTGGGTGGACTTAAAGGCCAGACACATTGATTATTAATCATTATATTGGGATTTCTCTCCTTTCTTGACCAATGACACAATCCGCGGAGCATGATAGGTATACTGTAACTGACATCTGTACTGGAAAAAAAATCAGGTTATGGCATATATATCTGCACTAATAAAAAAAGCCATCTTTCAAACGCTCCTTTTGTAAGTCTTGCTAAAAAGACCACTGTGTTACAAATGCATAGGCACTGAGCCATAAATCCAGTAACAGAGACATATCTAAAAGCCTATTTTGGGACATTTTTTACTTGGACTCTTGGGACGCTCAGGCTTAACTAGAGTCACTTATTCTTTTTCTAGGCTGTGCTGCTGATGAATGGACACCAGGAAGAAAACATGAAACATCTGGGACTTTCTGGCCCTATTAGCTGCCTGTACTGTTTTACTTCATCTATTTTGGTTTATATGTTTATTTGTGTAAATTGTTCAACTTACAATTATCTTGCCAGTCATGACTTATAAAACCTGTTGGCTTTCTGACACCAGGGTACATTAAAGAGTATTTGGGGTTGTCATTTTGTGGGTTTCTATACTATAGCATGAATTTTCATATTGAACAGTAGGAATCTAGGGTAACGGTTAAGAGCATAAATTTTTATTCAGGCTGACCAAGGTTTGAATTATAGCTAACAGCCTAAAAGTATGACTTTGAGCATGTTGCTTGACCTCGCCAAAGCTTAGTTTTTCCAACTAGGCAATGGAGGTAATAACAATACAAAAGCCTAAAGCTCGGGGCCTGCTACTAGCTCAGGTCCCGCCTCACAGTCCTCAATAACTGGGAGCACTATTGCTGTTAGGGTGATCAAATCAGGATAATACGGAGAAAACACAGGGTCACTCTGTATTTTTGAAAGATAATTACACTGAAACAACAGGCAGAAACCAGTGCAACCCTGAGTCAAGTGGGACATATAGGCTGTAGATAATCTTGCTATCAGCATTGGGAAATGAAGTACTGAATTAATCATTTGATCTGATGTTGAGAGGTGCATGCTGCAACCACAGTAACAAACCAAGGGATGGATGTTTTGCCTTGGCTTGTTTTCCTTTTAGGTTTTTTTTAAAACCTGTTTCCAGTGTAGAAAGGAACAGTTTGTAGTCATGTCTTTGAATTTTGCCCACACCTTTACACAGACAAGGGTAGTCCCTCCTTTAGTTACACCATTTTTGACTGTAAAGGACAATATGGATTTATGCTTAGTGACCCCTTGCAAGTTTTCTTTCTTTGTTGCAAAATTATGGGAACAATAACTTGATTTATTTCATTAGTTTTGAACTGCACTGCCAATAACTAAATTGGTTCATGGTAATAACAGTATTCACTTCAATTAAATGATCATCAATTGAGTTATTTGCCTTTTTGCATGTAATTTATTATGGTCTACTTTTCTCTTTCAATTAAAAAGTTGAAGTATATGATTTACTTGTTTCTAGGGATAACAAATAAGAGAGGCTAGAATTCTAAAATTGTAGATTGTATTAAAGATTTAACAATTTAAAATATTTATGTTTCTTTATATTTCACTGACAACACATGGTTAGGAAATTATTTAGTTGTTTGCAATCAAAAACAATCAGTTCTTTATGCAAAATCTACTTCAGAAAGAAGCAACAATGAAACATATGAGAGAACACATTTTGCCTAATGATTTTCTTGCAGGAAAAATATTGCTATCACAATCCTTTTTAATTAAATAAGAATTTAACACTTTTGTGTGTGTGTTCTTAATGTCAGACTCTTTGGTTATCACACTTACACCTCTGTTATTAATGTTGGCCATGGTTTGCAGATGAGGAAAAGCTAGTTATCAATGAATAATTCAGATTCTATAACTGTCAGACCTCATTATTTTAAATAGGGTCTGGTAGTTCCAGTTATAACTAGCTAATTGCCTTGTTTAAACTTAAACTGTTAGACTACTTCATATAATTCCAATTTTTTAAAAAATAAATACATTGAAAACTACTGTAGTACATAGAAAAAATTTGCTTAAAATCAATCTAGAAGAACAAAAGGCATTCTGCTTGTGATCTGTCTTCAGTAAGAATTAAAATTTATTTTAATTTAATACACTGGCTGTCATGACATGCTTATTTAACACAGAATGACCAAAAATGTTTTTAATTTATTAAAAATGAAAAACTGAGACTGAATAATTCAATTGAAAAATTTACCTCTTTTGTTTAAACATATTGCCAAATAAAAGTTCAAAACCAAAATGAATGTGATAAAAGGCATCACCAAAATTTATCACTTTCACTTCCTGAATGTGGGGAATTTTAAAAATTAAAACAGCTATAACTTTACTGGTGACAAAAAATCTGTACAGTCAGTGGGGTTGTTATGGAGATGACCTGGTTGTTTCTTCCATCAAGAGAAGCTGTCATAGCTGGTAAGACATCCTTCAATGGGCAAAACTTCAGATCTGCCTAGACATTCATGCCAAAGCCACTCCCTTCCTACTCCCAGCCAACCGCTACCTGGCTGGCAGAATACTGGGGCCAGGCCATTCAAGTAGTGAGGCATTCCTGTGATTGCTGTCCTTCTCTAGGACTCCTCATCAGCCTGCCTTCTCCTATCCAATCCCCTTTCTTTCCCTCTGTCCTTTCCAGATGTCAGACCTGCACCATTCCCTGAAGGCTCTTCATACCTATTCCTACTTGGTCTCCCTTTATTATTTGTATGCATTTTCTCCCCAAAATTTTTTAGACATTTAATTCTGTCATATTATTTACTTCTTGGAGAACCTGAACTAACACAGCAAGAACTGTACCCCTTACACATGTCTAATTTTAAACAATTCTATTCTAGATCTAACCCCTTTTATTTGGTTTTGATCTTTGGCAGGGTCCTCCCAATAATGAAGAGCTTCATGTAGTTGTTGAGGCCCATGTAGAATCATTTTTTATTCAGTCCATATAACCCTACCTCATGTGACACTAAAGCAATATATTTATATATCTGTGTCTATGTCTATGTCTATGTCTATACCTACATACTATGAACTCTGGCATTGCTTAAAACTCTGGCATTGACTCCCATGACATGTGTCTTTAATAAAGCTAATTATGTTTAGTAACTTACTAAGTTGTACCCCACCTAAATTTTGAGCATTAATGTACTACATTTAGCACTTTTAGATAATTATATAAATAGAACAGTAAATGATGCAAATATCATACACAGAATTTATCCCCTCAACAATGTGGTTTAGAATCCTCTGTAATCACTTTCATTTGGGGGGCAAAGTGAGAAAATTTGGACAATTGTAATAGCATAAACAATAAAATATTTAAATAAAAATAGTAAAAACCATTTTATTGTCATAAGCATTTAGTCTAATTCTGTTTCAGAAAAATGAAAATAGATGCTTTCAATTTTCTTTGTTCTGAAAAATACAATTGAAATTTACATTTTAAACCCATTTTGTTAACTATTCAGGATTTATTGATCTTTAATTGCTTAGATAAAATTCTTCTGTATGCCCACCTTGATGACCCTATTTTTTAAATTTTTTTATTGTTGTTCAAGTACAGTTGTTTCCATTTCCCCCCACACAACTCCCCCCATCTCAGCCAACCCCACTTCCCACCCTTGATCCTACCCCACTTTGGTTTTGTCCATATGTCCTTTCTAGATGTTCCTTAATGACTCTTCCCCCTTTTCCCCTCATTATTCCCTCTCACCTCCTCCCTGGTTACTATCAGTTTGTTCTTTTTTTTAATTTTAATTTTTATTTAATTCTTGTTCAAGTACAGTTTTCTGTCTTATAGTCTCAGCTCTGCCCCCCCACAATGCTCCCCACCTCCCTCCCATTTCTGTCCCCCACCTTAGTTATTGTCCATCTGCCCTTTATACTTGTTCATGTGAGTCCATACCCTTTTCCCTTATGATTCTCTCCCCTCTCCCCTCTGGACCCTGTCAGCCTGTTCCGTATTTGAGTGTCATTGGTAATATTTTGCTTGCTTGTTTTGTTGTTTAGATTCCTGTTAATGGTGATATCATATGGTATTTGTCTTTCACCGCCTGGCTTATTTCGCTCAGCATAATGCTTTCCAGTTCCATCCACGATGTTGCAAAGGGTAGGAGTTCCTTCTTCCTTTCTGCAGCATAGAATTCCATTGTGTAAATATACCATAGCTTTTTGATCCAGTCATTTACCGATGGGCATCTAGGTTGCTTCCAACTCTTGGCTATCGTGAATTGTGCTGCTATGAACATCGGGGTGCATAGGTTCTTTTGGATGGGTGTTTCAGGGTTCTTAGGAAATACTCCTAGCAGTGGAATTGCTGGGTCAGAAGGCACGTTCATTTTTAGTTTTCTTAGAAAATTCCATACTGTTTTCCATAGTGGTTGTACCAGTCTGAAATCCCACCAGCAGTGAACTAGGGTCCCCTTTTCCCCACAACCTCTCCAGCACTTGTTTGTTTCTTTGTTTATGATAGCCATTCTGACTGGTGTAAAGTGGTATCTCATTGCGGTTTTAATTTGCATCTCTCTGATAGCTAGCGATATCGAGCATCTTTTCATGTGTCTGTCCTCCTTGGAGAAATGTCTGTTCAAGTCCTTTGCCCATTTTTTAATTGGGTTGCTCATCTTCTTTGAGTGGAGTCAAGTGAGTTCTTTGTATATTTTGGAGATTAAACCTTTGTCTGAGATATCATTAGCAAATATGCTTTCCCAAGCTGTTGCTTCTCTTTTTATCTTGATACTGTTTTCCTTAGCCATGCAGAAACTTTTAAGTTTGATGAGATCCCATTTGTTTATTCTTTCCTTTATGTCCCTTGCTCTAGGGGATGTATCAGTAAAAATGTTCATACTACCCTAAGCAATTTACAGATTCAAGCTATACCTATTAAAGTACCAATGGCATATTTCACAGACATAGAACAAACACTTCAAAAATTTATATGGAACCATAAAAGACCCCAAATAGCTGCTGCAATTTTGAGAAAGAAGAACAAAGTAGGAGGGATCACAATACCTGATATCAAACTGTATTACAAGGCCACTGTAATCAAAACAGCCTGGTACTGGCATTAAAACAGGCACATAGACCAATGGAATAGAACAGAGAGCCCAGAAATAAACCCAACTCTCTACAGTCAATTAATATTCGACAAAGGGGGCAATAACATACAATGGAGTAAAGATAGCCTTTTCAACAAATGGTGTTGGGAGAACTGGACAGCTACATGCAAAAAAATGAAACTTGAGCACCAACTTACATCATACGCCAAAATAAATTCAAGATGGATAAAAGACTTAAATATAAGCCGTGAAACCATTAAAGCCCTAGAGGAGAACATTGGCAGGAAAATCTCAGATATTCCACGCAGCAATATTTTTCCTGGTTACTATCAGTTTGTTCTTAATTTCAATGATTCTGGCTATATTTTGCTAATGTAAAATTTGTTTTACTAGAAATGTAGACTTAGGTTTGTCAGAAGTACAAGAAAAAGTAGATTTATTAAGTAAGCATTCAATAAAAGCAACATTTTGGTTGTGTTTTGTATTTTGACCACTATTTGGCTTTGAGAAATATTCGATAACCTAGGATAAGTTTCAGAGGATTAAATGGTCTCTGTACCCATAAATCATATTTAAATCACAGACTTCTTTGAAATTACTGGAGCCTGCACTCTCAAAAGCAAAGACTGGGGTTTTGTAGAATGATTTCTTATAGTCACTGTTAACACCTGCTCTATAAGAGACAAATTTCTTTCTATGATTATAATATTGTGATGAATGGAATGTTTCAGGAAGAAAATAACTATAATTTCCTAGGGGTTGAGTCAGACTTTTAATATATACTGAGTACTTCTAACATATGGTGCAGATGGGTTGCAAGCTACACCTGAGTAATTGACTAGTTCTACCATTTGGTGTTTATGTTGTGATTTAAAAATAACCATTAATTACCTTGGAGTTGGGGGTGCATGTGTATTTAAAAGCAGTTAGAAAAAACATTATTTTCACTATTTCACAAAATATGAAGAAGAGTACATTATGAGAGAAGTTTTGAGAGCATACCTCACTGCTAGTTACTGTTAGTCACTGACTCTCGGTCAACATGAGGAACAGATGGCTTGTGTTTTTTTTTTCTTTTGCAATATTCTAAAATAGAGAACCAGTTTAACTTTTTTAAAGAATCATTCTCTTAATCCCCAAAAACCTTTGCAGCAATAACAATGGACTCAAAGGTACATGCCAAGGAATAGCTCATTCCCAAAGAGAAAAACTATTTGATAGTCAGCCACATATGGCATTTGTGATATTAGTCACCTTGACATTATAAGCCCTATATTTTTAATTCTGAAATTTTCATCCACTCAGAAACAAATTACTTTTTAAATCCAGAAATTAAAATCAATGCAATCATTTCCTATCATTACAAAATATTAATACGTATTAATTACTTTCAAATTAACATAATAAAACAACCAATAATCAACTATGGGCAGGTACAAGCTTTTTAAACCTGAGCCGTGCAGTTGAGGGTGTTCATACTTGACACTGGGAAAGATTCTCCATTGGGGAAAAGAAGTGCAGCCTGCCCACATCCACATGCATGACCCCTTTAAGTTACCACCTCAATTTATTAGCTCTTTTGTTGTATTTTCAACAACAGTATTGCTTCATTTTTAAATTTTTTTTCCAGTTTTATTGCAATATAATTGGCATTTAACATTGTATAATTTTAAGGTGTACAACATAATGATTTGATATATGTATATAGTTGACTCCTGAACAATGTGCGGGTTAGGAGTGCCAACTCCTTGCATGTCCAGCATCTATATATGACTTTTGACTGCCCCCAAACTTTACTAGTATAATCTACTGTTTATTGGAAGGCTTACCAATAACAATCAGTTGATTAACACATATTTTGCATGTTATATGTGATATAAAGTAACCTAGAGAAAATAAAATTTTATTAAGAAAAACATAAGAAAGAGAAAATACATTCACAGTATTTACTGAAGTATAAGTGGGTCTACACAGTTTAAAACTGTTTTGTTCAAAGGTCAACTGTATATTGATTATCATAGTAAGTGTAATTGACATTTATCACCTCACATAATTACTTTTCATTGTAATGAAAACTTTTGAGATCTACTTTCTTAGAAACTTTCTTTTTTTCCTAAATTCTTGCTCAACTATAGTTGTCCCTATTCCCCCACAACTACCAGCCTCTACTCTACCCACCCCCACCTTCCACCCTCAATCCTACCCCCTCTTGGCTTTGGCCATGGGTCCTTTATACATGTTCCTTGATGGCTCTTCCCCCCCCTTCCCCTGTTATCCCCCTCCCCACTCTGCTTACTGTCAGTTTGTTCTTTATTTCAATGTCTCTGGTTATATTTGTGCTCACTTGTTTGTTTTGATGATTAGGTTCCACCTGTTGCGAAGGGTGGGAGCTCCTTCTTTTTTTCTGCTGTGTAGTGTTCTATTGTGTAAATGTACCATAGTTTTTTGATCCACTCATTTACTGATGGGCACTTGGACTGCTTCCAGCACTTGGCTATTGTAAATTGTGGTGCTATGAACATTTGGGTGCATAGGTTCTTTTGAATTGGTGTTTCAGGATTTTAGAGTATTGTCCTAGTAATGGAATTGCCAGATCAAAGGCAGTTGTTGGGAACCACCCTGCCTGGTTTCAGGAGCTGTAACCCCCCCATGGCTAAGGCTGAGTGAGCGCCCTTCAGACCATAAGCCACTAAGGAGACAAAGCTTATCTCCTTGGCAGGAGCACAGCTTCTGCTCCTTCATTTATAACTAGCCCCCAATGCTGGATCAGTTAGCCAATGACAGGTATGATTCCCTAAGGGGAGAACTACCTAAGACAGGCATGACCTTGCATGTGAAGGCCTCAGGGAAGGACTTGAGGGGTTATGAAGAAGGGGGGTGATGGACCCTCACCCCTTGGCTTTGTCAATGCATGACCAATCTTCTATCAACTGTCTTACTCGCTTTCTTGCCCTTGCTATTGGATTATTTTCCAATAAATCTCAAATATCACATCATTTATCGAAGTACTTCAATCTGTATCCATAGAACATAAGAACTCTTTTATATAAAATAATATACCACCACATCAAAAAATGAAAATAATTCTTAGTACCACTAAATATCCAGTCTGTGAAAAATGTGCCTTGTCATATTAATTTTTTTCATTTGATTCATTCAAATCAGAATCCAAACAAATTCCAAATATTGCATTTGGTTTCTAGGTTTCCAGGGCACTTCAAATCATTAGTCTCCTCTTGCTCTGCTCTTTTTTAATTGCAATTTCTTAATCAAAGGAAGTACAATTTTCTACATACTAGATTTTGTTGATTGCATCTCTGAAGTAGTGCTTAACATGATCTTTTGTTTCATTCTGATGAAACTCAGGTTTGAATATTTGTGAAGAAGCAGTAAAAGTGGTGCAGTGTACTTTTTATGGCTGTACTCAAGGGAGCACACATTCTCTGTTATCTTTCTATTTTGGATGTTTAGATTGCTCATTGGATTTAGATATTATCTGCCTGCCCATTGTAAAGTTCCCAATCAGCTAGTCAATCATGGGTTTTTTAGCTATCGTTGATCAATGTCTTGCTCAAATAGTTCATTGAGGAATTGTGCTTATCATTGTCCTCTAAAAACATTACAAAAAAGCACTATTTATGTCCATACAATATGTTCACTGTGGAAACTAGGGTAATATAAGTAGGAGGACAATGAAGGTTTCTGATATTTTGCTTCTCCTGGGGGGTGGGAGAAAATGGAAGCATTTCATTAATACTATTTTGTGTGTAATTTCAATTAGTTAATACTGTAAATGTAGCTATTTTCCAATGTAAATGACAGAAGATTCCACATTCCTGAAAATATTATGACATGACTATTTCCCCTGGGAAGGAAATTGCTTACTTTTGAGTGAAAATTGTGATTACTAGTCTAAGATAAATATAGATAATGATCATTTGGTGCATTCAGCATGATTTCCCATCCATTATATTATTTAATTGTAGAAGCAACTCTACACCATAAAGAAGTAAATAATAATTTTCTCTATTTTACAGATGTGAAAACTGAGTCTCAAAAAGCTGGAATCTGCGAACCACATGATCGCAGTTCAATTCCCAGTCAGGGCATATGCCTGGGTTGCGGACCAGTTCCCAGCAGGGGACTCACGAGAGGCAACCATACATTGATATTTCTCTCCTTCCCTCCCCCTCTAAAGATAAATAAATAAAATACTAAAAAAAAAAAAGCTGGAATCACTTACCTCTGTCATTCAGTATGTTGGTGGTAAAACTGGGATCAGTTCTTGCATTCATGAGTCTAAATCTAATGTTCTTTTTATTCTGCAATACTTGGGTTATCTCTAGAGTCAGACAGGCTTCCTGGCCTTTTGTTTAATTCAGTAATATGGACTGATAAGCCAATAATTTAGTATGAAACTGGCAACATGCTTTATGTTAATAAGTATGTATAATGAAATGTGTATAAAATTAAAAGTTGCTTATAATAATTTTTATAGAACCATTAAAGAGTAGCAGCTACATACCAATTTTCATTTTTTATTGCTATCTTTGTTGCATTAGTACATTCTCAAAACTTCTTTTGAATCTCTAATATGTGACAGATCAGGAAATAAGATATTTTTCTCCCCTGGAGGACTTCATAACGTGGAACAAGAAAAGGCGGTAAGCCAGTAATTACAGCATAGATTAGTAAAATAATGGGTTTTAGTTTCAACGATTGTCAATTTTGACTTGACCCTAAATTATTTCTCTTATTACTGTCAGTATATCAAGTGACCAAATGTAACTTGCTCAAAAACCCATGAGATCTATTTCACAAATATAGATGGTGGCTTTTTGTATAAATAATTCTATTTGATTTTAGGGTTCAGACATGGCTAATTACACCTCTGACATTATCTTCAGGTCCTTCTATCTGAGGAAATGACCTTCTTTAGTCTAGTTTCCAAAGGTCCATTGTCAGGTGCCTGTTGTGTCTAAGATTGACCTTAGCATTAGCCCTGCCACCAAACTGAACAAGAGCCATGCGTAACATACCTCCAGAGATGCAAAGCTCAGAACTGGGAACAAGGCTAGCTTTCCACGGGCCCTATCAGTTTATCCCTGGCCCTAAAAGAATTCAAGACATATTTCAAATCTGATAGGCATTGGTATCTGTTTCTGGAATGCAATCCATACAGAATTTCTGATAACAGTTGATTCCCCAAGTACAACTCTGAAGGGCTTCCTCAGACACAGAGGACCTATGTGAACGACTTGGGTGACACGCTTTCCAAAGAAAGCTCACTAACATTTCTGGGGGAAGCTTGAATATTTGTTTAGAGGAAAAAACAATAGAAAACACTAAATGACACCATGAAAGAAAAGTGAGTGACAAAAATAATATGACCATGCTCCAAATACTAACACATTGAATTAGGTGAATATTAATGTCACATGTGACTTGCCCACTGCCTGCATTACTGTGATGATGGTTTTTGTCTTGGAGATGCTCTTAAGCAAATTGGAAAAACATCAACGGTATGTTATTTTTTTCATGATATCTTTATCACCCACTCATAGCCTTTGTGCTAAATATGAGCAAAGTGTTTAACCAAATGGAAAACTCAAGATTTCCCTAGTCAGATCTTAGAGAAGTGTTGTCTTTGCCCCTCCAAAGCATCTTATCTTTCTTTGCTAGCATGTATTAATGTATACACAGGGTCTGTCCAGAAAGTATCCATCCATGTACTATGAAAAATAGAGATGTTTATTGAAGATACAAGAAACATTATACATAGGATAATGATACCTCAGTCCTCTTCAAAGTAGGCGTCTTGAGACCCCACACATTTCTCCCATTGCCATCAGCTGCCCTGTGTATTTTTATGAATCTCATCAGTGGTCTGAAATTTCTTCCCTTTCAAAGATGATTTTAGTTTAGGGAAAAGCCAGAAGTCACAGGGTGCCAATTCTGGGCTATATGGAGGGTGAATCACCTGGGTGATTTGAGGCTTCACCAAAAACGTCTGCACAAGATGTGGTGCATGAAGGGACACATCATTGTGAGGAAGCTGCCAATCACCAGCTGTCCATAGCTGCACAGCCTTCTGAATAATCTGAATGGTTTCTTGGAGGAATGTTCAGGTTTAATGCAAAATTTGATGCAGATTCGTTGCTCTACTTGCTCAGTTATTTTGAGTGTAAGGGCCACATGGGACACATGCTCACTCAATGGTGTCTACCACCCCCACTGACTAGTACAGTGAAGTTGTCATTGTTTGCATGTGAGCATTCCAGTTCGCTCTCCTTGGCTTCCAGGCTACATCAATGTTGTGCAAACCATTCTTGTTATATTAGCAATGGCCAGACTTTTTCTGGACAGACCTCATATGTATGTACACATGTGGGTATAACTATACACATACATACATACCCATATATACTTCAGAATGCATTTATTAGACATTTTATTTGCACTTCATAGATGAGAAAACCAAATTTTCAACTCTGAGTACCTGGGATAACTAAAAAGGGATTAGAAATTAGGTTTTCCTGACTCAAAATCAAAGGTTTTCTTTTGTCTCAATTTGAGGTGGCTGATGTTATGCTTATGCAGTAGATATAGTTATTTTACTTAAGAAAGATTTGCTTTACCTAGAGATTGATACAAATGATACATTTTCTGAGTTGAATTGTCCTATATATTTAATATTCTTATACCAGATGGAGATACTGAAGAAAGTTAAATAATGTGTTAATACCATGAAAATAGCACCCAGGCCCTAAAATGGGAAAGTATAGTGGGTACATACAAAATAATAAGTGGTCTCCATGAGTCATATTTTAGAAGTAGGAATATTCAGTAATTGGAGTCCGATGATTTCCCTGCAAACAAAAAAATTCATTAAGTTAGTAATTCGTATTAACTTTGTCTTTTAAAAATTTTGTGAGGGAAACAACATTCTGAGTATCATTTCACCATGGCACCTTGGTGTCACTCATGCTAATGTGAAAAATCATAGAAACTTAGACATATTAAGGTAGAAGTCTTTTACATATTAAGTTTCTTTTGAGTAAGGCCATTACTACAACTATAAAACTTTTTAATTTCTTATGATTTTCATCTCCAAAAAGCATTTATTGCACACTCACTGTGTTTGAAACTATACCCTGAAATGAATGAAAGAAGAAAAGGGCTGAGTTCATAACTGGAGGAGTCATAGAAAACCACCTAATGTGTGTGTGCTTTATGATTATGTATAATGAGCTTCTAAACATTCATGTACAGCAACAGCCAGGCTTCTGCATCCAGCTGAGCTACCTTGTGGAGAACTCTGAGCTGGGAATCTGTCTCTCCTTTTTCAACCCAGCAGAATCAAAGACATGACTCCAGGTACAGAAACAAGTTTCCCTCTAACCTGGCTGGAGGACCTTCTACAAATGTATACTATTCTGCCTTATGCATCCATTTTATTATCATGAAGGTTAAAGTTTTTATTACATTTTATTATATTCTCAAATGACAAGAACTTGGAAATACGCAGTCTTTCCAAGAAGTGTACTTGCCATTGTTACCTTTTTGAAACACTCAGTAAGAAGTATATTTTTCATTGTGATATGATTTTTAATCCATTTATGTTGTGTTGACCCATTACCCACACCTCTAACACAAAAATTTCACAAAATATTTATACTTAGTATATGCACTGGACTCCAGGATTTCATTTTCTTTACTCGTCTATTTTTTTCAATTCATATTTTAATTCTGTTGTAGGTTTTTTTTAAAATCCTAGTTGCTACCTGCTGAATTTATCTCACAACTCACTCATGCATCTGGACTCTTTGACTGAGTAACTGGGTGCTAAAGAAGCTGTATGACTGAAGAAAGAAACCCTAGCAGAAATTATCTTTGAGAAGAATCTACCTGATGTTTATAAGAAAAGAAAACAAGAATGCTGACATGATACTCAGTTAGAGAGTTAGTACTTAAATAATAACTCTGGCAAGTTCTAACTTGTGGCTTGAATCATGTTTTCTCTGTTCTAGATCTCCAGTGTCTAGCACAGTAATTACTCTATGAGTTTATAAATAATGTGTTGGATTTATTTAAAATGAACTCTGGTGTGATTGTGGAAATGTATAAAATTATAGAATGAAAACTATTACTGAGAAATAATTTTAAAAATTTGGGAACTTTTAGTGTATGACTTTATAAAAGAAACAGAGTGCCAAGATTGCGCTAATTTTATAATGTTAGGTTGAGATGCAAGGTAAGTTTAGGAAAAAATGTTTATCAAAACATGTTTTTGGCCCTGGCTGGTGTGTCTCAGTTGATTGAGCCCTGGCCTGTGAACCAAAGAGTCACAGGTTTGATTCCCAGTCAGGGTACATGGCATGCCTGGGTTGCAGGCTCGGTCAGGCCCTCAGTAGAAAGTGCTCGAGCGGCAACCATACATTGATGTTTCTCTCCCTCTTTCCTGCCTTTCCCTCTCCTCTAAAAATAAATAAATAAAATATATCTTTTAAAACATGTTTTTAGGAATAAGTACATGGTTATGCTTAGTGTTTTATAGAATTACCATCTCTTTGATAGAAGGGGCATTAGGGATCATCCAGTAGAACAAACCCTTTTCCAATGTAAGATTTCTTTTTATACCATCCTCAAGAGAAAGCCATCCATCTTTTCATGAGACATTCTAGTAAAGGGAGAATGTGCTTGAAGAAGCAATCTGACCTGTTGTTCATTATCTTGAATTATTGTAAGGTTCTTTTCTCTCTGCATCTGCAATCTGCCTCCTTCTAACATCCACTTCAGTCCTCCCTGCCCCCACCCCTTTTAGGTTTGCCTTAACCACAATACACAAAAAGTTCATTTCTTCATTAACACAGTCGTCCTTCTCACCTCTTGGCTATGTTCTTTCAGTATTTTTCACTGTCCCTGAAACTCAAGATTAAAAATGTTAACAAGGCCAATAATGTTAGAAAGAAACTGAGGTCAAGAAGAGGAATAAAGCATCAAAGAATCACAGAACTAATGCCCAATTCTTTGAAATGATGATTCACGGTCACTGGGTAAGAATCTCCAGTGTTTAAAACTGAATGTTGTTGACTTCATAAATCATTATCAACAAGTAATATTTATTGAGAACCCTTTGGGAAGATGACACTGTGTTTAACTAAAGGCATAACATAATTTCAAATGGCTTGTTTCCATGTGGAAAACTCTTCTTGCCAAATAACTAGACAGCTCTTAAATACATTTGCATTATCATCATTATTTGTCTAAAATTTTAATAAGACAGCTGAGCTCCTCTTGAAAAGAGATGATCTCATGCTGGAACAGAAGTATATTACCCATCACACTGATATGGTTTACTTTACCATGTTTTTGCCCTTAAACACCAGTGAACAAAATAGAGTTATTGTGGATCCAAAATAATCATTGTCAAAATTTTCTAGAATATAATCTCCACTCAAATATTTAGGCAGGAACAGGTAAACACAGTTTTAGCAAATATTATTAGAAAGTTCCCAATTATTTCCAGGTAGAGCATACTGGAGGTATCCACTCTAATTCTCAGAGCTACACAATTTAACCACAGGGTGATGGCATTTTTAAGCTGTGAGTCATTATTTGTGTTTAGAAATCCAATATCAGCTAAAACAGGTGAAGTTTTGAAAGCTTCACAGTCTACCAAATGTTCGTGATTTTCAAATTGCATTTGAGAGGCTAATCATGAGTAACAAATATACCAGTAAACCTAATCCTCATTGTAATGTCATGAAGCTATACAACATCAACAAAATACAATAACAAAAACATAGATATGTTTTACAAATATTTTTTCACTCAATCTCTTAGAATAGTTTCAATCAGGAGTAAAATATACAAGGTCTGTCCAGAGGTATCCAGTCATGTAATATGAAAAATAGAGATGTTTATTGAAGGAGATACAAGATACAAGATATATTGTATGTAGGACAATGATGCCTTAGTCCCCTTCAGAGTAGGCACCTTGAGACCTCACACAATTCTCCCAATAGCCAGCAGCTACCCCATCCTATTTTCCTGAATTTAACTGATGCTCTGAAATCTCTTCCCTCTCAAAGGTCATCTTAGTTTTAGGAAAAGCCAGAAGTTATAGGGCACCAAATCTGGGCTGTAGGGGAGCTGAGTCACCTGAATGGTTTGATGTTTTGCTGAAAACTTCTGCACAAGATGTAATGTGTGTGGGGGCACTGTCATAATGAAGCTGCCAATCACCCGTTGTCCATAGCTGTAGCCTTCTGAATCATCTGAATAGTTTCCATGGAGGGATCTTCAAACTTAATGCAAATTTTGATACAGATTAATTGCTCTACTCACTCACTCATTTTGAATGCCAAGGCCACATGGTATACATGTTTATTCAATGGTGTCTAATGCTCCCCTCACCGGTACAGTGAAGTCATCATTCTCACACATACACATCCCAATCCACCCTCCCTGGCGGCCAGGTTACATTGATGTTGTGCAATCAGTCCTCATAGTGTTAACACTGGCTTGACTTTTTCTGGACAGACCTCGTATCAATGTTTATAAACTATAAATTTGTAAATGTTGAACAAACAATTGCTTTTTGGTTTTCCAGCCCTCAGTTAACCCAATAATGACATATCCTGAAAAGACACATGTCTAAAAGCAAGGAGTAGTGAGGAATATTGCATTGGGGCAATGACCAAACCATGACTTTGTTTCTTTTATACCTGATCCCACAGGCCTGCCCATGTGGTTAACTAGGCTAGAGTAGATTCCTGACTCCAAATAGTTAGGCCGTGAGCTGGTGATTAACCGACCTAATTATACTTTTTATTTTCCAGAAATCTTAGACAGAAATATAGGAAACTAATTAATTGGTAGTAGGTATATATATAAACAAAAATAGAGGCATCTGCAAAACATATTTTCAGAGAGCATTAAAGTAAGAATCAAGAGCTCCTGCTTTTTAGGAACACTTGTACATTTGGGAATTACCAAAGCTGCCATCCAACTACAGCTACGTTTGGACTGAAGACATTCCTGTACCCCTAAAACCTGGCAATATGGTGGGACTTATTACTATTTCTCTTTAAAACAAATTTCTAATTTATTTAAGTGACCAGAAGGAGCTCTGCTAATTTCAAACAAAAGAGTAACCCACACATCAATGTGAAGTCCAGACTAGGATTTTAAAGACTAGTGTAATGCTTTAATTTTAGGCTTTAGACGGGAGAAAAGCCAAGACACTGGATATTTGACTACATGATCAGCCTTGAGCCAGTGAGTATGACATGCCTTCTGAAATCAAGCTAAATAATGCTAACTTTCATCTGCTTACTCCCTACTGCCAATACAAAGCTCTAGAATGATGTGTTGTCATCCTGCTTGTTAAATTTAAAATTAGTCCACATGGCCCTAACTTCCCTTGAACTTGAGAGCACACTCTCCAGTAATGAGGTCACGATTTTGACTGACATTCTTAGCCTATTACTTTAAATGGTCAGAATCATTGTGATTAGGATTCTAGTTTTCCTCAAAGGCGAGTGTAAGTGTTTAGGCAATAAGTAAATTCATGACAGTGACAGTGTCCTATTTTAGAGGACACCTGAATAACATATAAATGATTTTGGCTGAAAAAAAGGTATTGAGGGAATACTTCTGTGGTAATATCACAAACAAGCACGCACAATATTTCTTGAGAACTAAAATGTTTTACGTATTTCATGGACTTGGAAGGCCAAAAGTCCCTCACATTTTTTTCCTCATGGCATCTCTATTTAATTTTCATGATTTAGTCTCAAATCACACCATGTGTGACAATAACTGGACTTCTCTTGAGTTTCTGAGCCTGTGGCACCATCTGTAAGAAACCTTAGGTTCTCAGTTTTTCAATAGCACTATTCTGCTGTTTGAGAGTTTCAACAGCTTCAGAAGGATGGAAATCTGTGATCGCTTAGAAAATCTTGCAGACATCAGGCTCCTCCCTCCACAACCACCAGTCAGTCCAAACCACAACATCCCTCGACAATTAGAACTTTCTAAATGGTCTCTCTGATTCCATTTTCCCTCACCACAAAACGTTTTTTCACAAAGCAGCCAGAGTGAGTTTTTAAAAGTGTAAATCAGATTTTGTCAATTCACATACTTTATTTAAATTCATTCAATGACTGTTCACAACTTTGAGAATAAAGTCCAAATTTTTCACTGTGAACTCATTTCTGACTTCCTCTCATGCAGCTCATCCCATATTCACTGACCTCTAGGTTTTCTCAGCTTCAGAATTTGGCATTTGTTTGCTTTTACTTGTTTTGGAACAAATATAACTTGGTTCTCCCTGGGGCTGAATAATAAAATATTGTATTTTCTGTGCATATTATATATTTATGTAACATATATATAGTAAATATATAAATATATGAATATAACAAAACTTCATAAAGTATAATAAAACGACAATATTTGAAGTCTGCAGAGAAGTAAAGTTAGTCTTGAATTCTACTGCAGTATGTCTGCACATTGGCAGAATTTCACCTTGAGGACCACTTTGCAGTCTGAAGAGTTTCAGAATTGCAGAATATAGACTTCAAAGATTCAGTTCATGCTACATGGCAGAAGCACTTTCTCTCCTGCTCAGTTTACCACTTTGAACTACGTTAGTGTCTAATCTAGTCATCTTGCAGGATCTAATAGGGACATATATGCCACAGATAATTTTTGGTAGTTTAGAAGAACTTTGATCTTGTACTCCTTTTTTTTTCAGTGACTAAAAAAAATTAGGAATGACTCTAGGGGGAGAGTTTCTATACAGAACAACTCTCACAAAAATATTCTGAGTGGTTTTCACGTGTATCTTTCCTGCTTTAGTGTAAAAGCAGCTCCAATTTTATCTTTTGGTATATGTTCTATATGTGCTAATTCATCAGTAGTATTTAAATCTTTGAAGAGTCACATATATTTACTTAGAATGATTGTTATATAATGTATTAATAGTACTGGGATTGGAATCAATGAATAATATTGATTTATAAATAGAATGTAAGCATATAAACACATTCAATTCAAAATGCATTTTCCTGAGGGAAGATTGAAACTCAGATCTTACTCAGACACTTTATAAATTGTTAAGTGTTTAATTATATTCCTTATGAAATGAACAGATCAAACTTTAGAAAGCCTACATAATGCAGGACAAACAATAAAGCACCAATATTGTCTTTGCGGATTTTTAAAACCAAACCATTACATTTTGAACAAAAATGAATTTTTCCCTTTTTCCATAATTCTTACATTTTGGGCCCTGTTCTTATTTAGTTTACAGAAGCACCACAGGTTTGGAGAATATTAAATATATAACACAGTTCAGACAAGGCGTTTTTCTTGAGAGCAGTACTAGCGGGGAAGAAGGTTGAAACAAGTGTTTACTGAACTCCCACCTTATGCTAAGCCTGATGCTTGGCAGTGAAGATTTTGAGATAACAAGACCCAGCACTGTTCTTATGTCTATTAGTGAAAAACAAAAGTTCTCCACACATGCACATGCAGACACAGTGAAATAGTGGGAAGCTTCACAAACATGGGAACCTGTTGCTGTGCGTGGGTAACAGGATGTAATACAGTGTAGTAAGTGCTCTACATAGAAGTTAGGTTTGCATAATGCATTGTCTGAATATAAAAGAGGAAACAATTAATTTTGTGCGGATGGCTGTAGGAGAGTTGGCCCTCCAAAATAGCTGCAGAGGAGAGAATCCACTTGAGCAGGACTTCCAGCAATGAGTCAGAGCACTCGTGGAAGACCCACAGCATGGTGGGAAGAGAAGAATCGACTCTCCCTGTCATGGACTCTTCCATGTGGTGGAATGGTCTCTTGCTTATTCTAATTCAGTGTGTTCCTAGATTATCGCATATCTTCAATTGTTTCATTAACATATCATCTGGCATTTCTATCCTTCCTCTAAATTCTGCACTAACAGAATTTGATGATATTCTTTGCTTTTTGGCACATTGATAGCAGACGTGGCCGGCCATCGATGAACATGCATTGAAAAGCTGACGATCCCTGCAGAGGTTGATCAACACCTTGTTCTACATAATGTGTCTTTCTTTTTTCCTATGGGCACAGTCAAATGACTAGAGTCTGAAATGAGGGAAAAGATTGTGGTCAGTCCACACAACTGATAAAAAAACTCTCTGAGAAAATTATTTTCTCATTTTGTTGTTTAGCCTGCCTTTGATCTCAGTGACATCAAACCATGCTATAATAAATTCTCATGTAGTTTAGTTTCTTCTAAACTAAACTGGGAAGTGTGCAAGTGTTAATGTCTATGTTGAGGTATGTTTATAAATCATACAATAATGCAAAATTTAGATGCAACTTGAGAACACTGCATTAGGATAAGAACACATTTTGATATTGATATTTGAATTAAGCTCACGTGTCAAACTCATGCTACACAAAAAGAGCTATTGTATTTAGCAAGGAAATGTGTATGTGTGTGTTGTGACTATAAGTTTAGCTTTAATTTAAATTACTGAGCTATACTTTGTTCAGGAGTATTTCATGGTCTTAATTTACAGTGGGCAAGACAAAAGAAAAATTCTGGTTTAGATGTTTGTGTTTGATCACTGCCAGGAGGTAGAAATAAAACTGTCGGTTTAGTCTGCCTCAGACAACAACAGCAAGTGGCCTAGGAGAATATCTCAAAATGTGACACTGTGGTTACTAGAAATGTACTATGACTTTATTTCTTCAAAAACTGTATGTTGCTTCTGGAGTTCATGGTAAAGCATAAAAACTTAGTAAACTATTCATTGAGTAAAAGTTGAGAATTCTTTCTGAATTTCTCAGTATTTGGGGATGCTAAGGTCTGTTTTACGCAGTGAACGATTCCTGGAGCTATTGGGGGCTCTGTAAAGGCTGCCACTGTTTGGGAAAGCTGTGAAAGTATGGGAAGCTGTTAACATATGTGGGTGACAGGAATAACTGCCGATGGCTGAGGGAGCCACCAAGAAGTTCAGGATTCACAAGATCATCTTCACCCTGGCTGGTGTGGCTCAGTGGATTGAATGTGGGCCTGTGAACCAAAGGGTCACTGGTTTGATTCCCAGTCAGGGCACATGCCTGGGTTGCAGGCCAGGTCCCTGGTAGGGGGCACATGAGAGGCAACCACACATTGATGTTTCTCTCCCTCTCTTTCTCCTCCCCTTCCCCCCTTCAGGGGAATAAAATAAATACAATCTTAAAGAGAGAGAGAGACCATCTTCAGTGATTCCTACGTAACCATTCACCTAACCTAGTGGTTTTCTAAATGTATTCACTGGAGAAAAAATGGAGAAAACAAGAATGGAATGTGTAGGGGGAAAATGTGATTCTGGGCAGGAAATACATGGTTTGTGAAAGAGAGTTAGATCTGAAATAACTTAACTTACAAGCATTATTCTGTTTGATTCTTTCCAAGTATATACTGGTTCATGGCAACTATCTGTTTACCATAATCAGAAACACAAAAAAATCTTTGGCCTAGATCTCAGTAACTAATTTAATGTTATTCTAACTAAGCTAATGCTATGATTAAACTTTCTCTTTAAGTTGTTCATGCCTGTGAGAAAACATGAAAAAAAATTTCAAACTTATATCTTGTTCAAGTTGGCCAGATTTCTTTCCATCTACTGTGCAGAATGTGAAGCTAAATTTTCTGCCAAAGACAGTGGAGATAATAAGGTTAAGAATAATTTCTATTTTAGGAAAGATTAGGGAAAAATGTATTTTTAAGGGACAATGCTACCCTACAACTCTCTAAATAAAACTTTTCTCTTCAGAATGTTAATTCTAAACAATGAGATCTGGCTGGTGTGGCTAAATGGGTTGAGTGCCTGGCTGAGAATGAAAGGGTTGCCAGTTCGATTCCCAATTCAGGCACATGCCTGGGTTGTGGGCCAGGTCCCTGATAGAGGGAGCGTGAGACGCAACCACACATTGAAGATTCCCTCCCTCTCTTTCTCCGTCCCTTCCCATGTCTCTCAAAGTACATGAGTAAAATCTTAAAAAAATAAAAGATGACATATGCAAGAGTAAAAATTGTAACTTGTCTATAGAATAGACCCAGGGCTATTTACAAAACACAAGTTTCATTGTTCATAGGCATTCCTGTGGCCCAATTCTATGTCAATGTGTGACCATCTGTTAGGATTCAAGTCTTGATTAGAATTACTAATTTTCAAGAAAGAAGGAAACTTTGTTTTTGGCTTATTTAATTATTAAAGCTTATAGTCTACCTGCCTGTAATCAGAAACACAAAATTTCAGCCCTTTGACTATATTCTTTCCAGAGTATAGTCTCAAATTTGCTGCAATGATTACTACACAAGGAGCCTGTCATCTATTTATTCACTTAAATCAGTGCCACAATCTTTCTAAAATCCATGCTCCCATTTAATAAACATAAAAATCTCATGGTTTCTTGGAGTCTCAACAGCTTTCCTATTGAATATAACTATTTTCTGCATATTCCCACCCACCAAAAATTGTTGCTTTACTGTCTATTGGTATTGTAACAATAACAATATTACATTAATTTCATGAGTATTAAAACATGTAAATTTTGAATGTGCTTCATAATTCATGCTCCCCTCCTGAGCTACTTCTATATGTTGGGGGGCAAGCAGGTGATAAAGTATGTCACCAGTTGAAAACCACTCCACTAGATATCATAAGTACCCAAACTGTTACCTTGCTAGACAATCAGAGAGCCATACAACCAGCTTGCATTTCCTCCCTACATCCTGCTTCATCTGAAATTGCATTAAGAAATTCTATTTTGAATTTTTGCATTGGCGTGCATCAAGAGAACTGATAAGTAAAGTTGTGCAAAACTTAATATTGTATTTATTACTGGGTGTTGTTAAGGATAGAATCCACTATAGTGTACATATCTTTTTCCTGAATGCATGAAGATACATATGTTGGATGGAGTGGGAGAAGTGGAGACTTTGCTTTTCCTAAGGAAATGTTTTACGTATTTGTATATGCATTTTTATTTATTTATTTATTTATTTAAATTTTTAAATTTAATTCTTGTTCAAGTACAGTTTTCTGTCTTATATTCCCAGCCCTGCCCCCCTCGGGCTCCCCACCTCCCTCCCATTTCCACATTAGTTATTGTCCATGTGTCCTTTATACTTGTTCATGTGAGTCCATCCCCTTTTCCCCTATGATTCTCTCCCCTGTTCTGTTCTCATCTCTACTTTGGCCACTGAGAATCTTCATCCAAACATAAGCTTACTTCTTTTAATTGTACAATGGTTAATCATGTAGGTTTTATTTAACTTAACCTCTAGGTGGTTAAGAGAATGAACCTGGGAGTCCACTAATCTGAGACTGAATGCCAGACAGCTCCTGGTATTTACTAGTCCTGTGACCATAGGCAAATAACTTAAAGGCATCAAGTCTGTGATTCCTCACAAGAAAATAAGAAACTAAAAATATCTTCCTCATAGAGTTCCTGTGAGTATTAAAGGAGATAATTTATAACGCTTAATACAGTTTGTGGCAAATGAAACATTCGTGATTAGAATATTCACAATCTATCCCTGGCCAAGTGGCTCAGTTGGTTAGAGCATAGTCCTGTACACCCAAATTCGGGGGTTTGATTGCTGGTCAGGGCACATACTTGGGTTGCTGGTTTAATCCCCTGTTAGGGTATATATGGGAGGGATTCAATCCATGTTTCTCTCTCATACTGGTGTTTCTCTCTCTTTCTCATTTCTCTCTCTCCTCTTTCCTTTTCTCTCCTTTTTCTCTAAATATATTTAGATTATATATATATATATATTCTAAATATATTATAATATATATTCTATATATTCTATTTGTGCAAGTATATATTCTTGCACAAATATTTAAATGTATATGTACAAATTGAATATTTCCCTTTTGACCTGATACTTTTAACTTTGTTTTTGTTTATTTGTTTTTTTGCATCTTGTTTTTGTTTTCTACTTTGGTGTTATAGTGTGTTAGAGAGCCTCCAATGCCTTCTGTAATAAAGTTCAACATAAGTAAATAAAGATAGTATCATGCCTGTGGAATTCTTCAGAGAAGCTTAGGGAGAGAAGCCGAGGGTTATAAGGAGAGCTGGAATTCCAGAGATGGCATATGAGGTGATTTCAAGGGTATTACTCACATGCAGTTTTGCTGAATAAGTGAATATTTAAGATTTTTAGAATGCTTAATTTGTTCTTTTTATTTTCTCTTTCATTTTTTTCTGCTTTGCCTTGTTCACCTCCAACTATACATCCTCTGCTTCAAAATCTACGTCCTTCTTTGGCTCTTTTTGCCAAAGTGTTAGAGGCAATTTAAAGTAACAGGTAGGATGTTAAATGGGATAAATCAGAAGTAAGAGCAATCTCCTTAACAGAGATAATCTTTGAGAACTGGAAGGAACAGCCTCCCACCCTCATCTCATATCTCATCTCTGGTGGCCTGATAATCAATAAATACCCAAGTAAGTTTCTGAAGGACAAGGTTTAACTTCTCCAGCTACACAATTTCTTCCATTGGCATTAAAACTAAGAAGTGAGTCCTAATACCAAAGCTAATGCTATAGCTCAGCCTTATAATTAAAATAGTGTTTCACCATATTTCAAATAGAATTTTAAAGCTTAACACTTTAAGAATGGGCAAGGCAAATTTTATATTTGTTTTCCTTCTAATAATAATATTGATTAAGATCATATAAATGCCATTGCCATAAATCCAAATACTAACTATGGGGCATGACATTTAGACAGATTTTCTTATACACTTGTATGCTAGAGGCACATAAACTTGTATTTAGAGCCATTATGTAATTTAGACATACATTTTTTAATGTAGTTGAAATGGGAATAAATGAAATGGAAGACAGTAACTATCAGAGGTAGTCACAAATAAGAGAAAAAAATTTTTAGAATTTCTTGAAGTGATCATCTTTGATAGATTGGCTCTTACTATATTATATTAAACCTAGTCCAAACAAGATTTTATTCCCACCACTCAAAGCCTGTTTTCATCTCTCTTACCAATGACCTCCATGTTCCTAAATGCTGTGATCAATGGTCAGTCTTCATCTTGATTATCAACATTGCATAATACAGTTGATCACCACTGCTTTTTTCATGTACCTTCCTCTTTCAAATTCAGGGATGCCATACATTTTTCCTTATCACATTGGTTGCTGGTTTCTGATTCATCCTCTTCTACCCAAACTCTTAATGTTGGAGAACGCCAGACCAGAACTCTGTCCTCGTATCTCTCTCCTCTCCATATATATTTAGTTTCCTGATTATCTCATTTAGGCATCATTTTATTTACATCTATAAGTTTATGACTCCTCATTTTGTGATTACTCTCAAATGTGTATCTTCAATCTACTTCTGCCCTGGAGTCCAGGGTCACGTGTCCAGCATCTCTTTATCCATGCCTAAAAATATCTTAATTCAACATGATTAACACGAAATTTCTGATTTCTCTCATCCTCTGACCTGTTCCTTCTGCCTTCTGAAGCTGGATTGATCTCAACTCTGTCCTTCTAGTTACTCAGGCCAAAACCTTTAGAATCATCAATGGCTATTCTCTTTTCTCCACCCTGCATAACCAATTTGTTAGGAAGTCCTGTTGACTCTTCAAAATAGTTTCTGAATCTAATAACTTCTTATCACTTTCTCTGGTAACACCCTGGATCAAGCCATCATTATTTTCTATCTGTATAGCCATAATATCTTTAATAGGCCTATTTCCTTTTATCCTGGTCCCCATAGATTTTTCTTAATATACCAGCTATATCAGTACCGTTAAAATATGTCACGGCATACCATTCCTCTGTATACACCTCATGTCTGTGGCTCCCCATTTCATTCTACGTGAAAATCTAAGCCATTACAGTGGACCACAAGGCCCCTGCTCTGGCTGTCCTTTGCCTCTCTAACCTCATGTACTACTCCTCTCCCCTTCACTCACTCTGCTTGGATCACACTGACCTTTGTGTCGTTCCTTAAACATGACAGGCAAGTTCTTACCTTAAGGCCTTTGTTACAGCTTTACATCTAGCCTGGAATGTCTTTTCATGTGTATATATGAGGGTAACTCTTATATTCTCTAAGCTTTGCTCAAATATCTCCTTTTGAATGAGGCCCACTTCACCATACTTATTGCTATAGCCTGCCCTTCGTTAGTGCTTCCATCCCTTCCTAACCTAGTCAACTTCTTATTTTCCCCTTCTTTATCCATTGCATCCATTTACCATACTATATAATAACTTATATGTCACATTTTTATTATTTATCTCTCCCCCCAAAATATAAGGCCTCTCAGTGCATTTAGTGTTTCTCTTTACCTATTGATTATTTGCAATTTTATATTTTGCTACCACACATATCTTTGTCTACAAAGTATAATCTGTTTAAAGAAGTGTTTCCTAAAATGGGTTCCCAGGTATGGGATTACTGGGAATAAGAATTTCAGTAAATATTACAAAATTGCTTTCCAAATAAATTGTAAATATATTTGTTAAATTTGGAATGTACTATGTCTGTACCGGCAATGTAGTGTTTATTTAATTACATCTTTATCAATATTGTGTTGACTTTTTTTGCCTTTATAAATTGCTTTTGCTTTTTTCAGCTTTATAAATCACCAGTCTAATTTCATCTTTATAAATCTCTTTGTACAATTATTTATTAGTGTTCTGGCTTTCTTCTTATAATTTATCAAATTTTTGTTTTATTTGTTAAAATCAGTATGTACTTTATATTGGTGGTTGTATAATAGCTATAATACATAGGTACAATGTACATATATTATAGTTCTAAAAATTGAGCCTTTAAGGATTCTAAGCCTTCGTCAGTTTTATGTATAGGTATTACAGAAAGAAGATTTCCATGGGAACTTTAATAATAGTAGTCTGAGTGTGCATCAGTATGTGAGTGTGTAGAACAACTATGGTACAATTTACATGGTGGAATACTACTCAGGTGTAGAAGGTTGTGTTTTTTTTTACCCTTTGCAACAGCATGGTGGACCTGGTGCACATTATCCTAAGAGAAATAAGAGAGTACCATATGATTTCCTTCATGTGTGGAATCTAATAAACAAACTGAACCAATGAAAAAAATAGAGAAAGACCTGTAGACAGAGTAGGCTGACAGTTCTGGGTGGATGGGGGAGGGAGGACAACAGTGTGGTTCCTGGGGTGGGGGTGGGGGTGGGGGTGGGGGAATGTGGAAGAGGCTATAAAGGGAATAAATCGTAATGGAATAAAATACAACAAAATGTCTTCTAAAAATTAAAAAATAAAAGAGCTACTAAGAAAAAATTAAATGTTTATAAAAATTTGTGCCATCTAAAGGTGCATGGAGCCCAATGCATGTCTCCAAATGAACTCTCACAGAAAAAGTTTGAAGTATTTGTAGTACAGGCTACTTTTGAGCACTATCTAATGTCCCTATAAAAATGTGGTGAAAGTGCAAAGCAGATAGAGCAGAGAAATAAACAGAGGTTGGGTACATAAATGAGCATGACTTAGAAATGCACTCCCATTGATGAACTGTCAGCATCAATTGTACTTTAAATTTTTCCTTTTCTCAGAATTTATTCTCTGGTACCAATTTCTAGCCAAGGAGAATGACATTGATTGTAGATAATTGAGACTGAACTTTTGGGGTGATTTTAAAGGTGACGTTAAATCTCTTCATATTTTGCTTATTGGTATTTTAAACATATAACGATAATGATCTTACATTTACAGTCAGGGCAAGCTGAAAAGTCCTCCCATTACTGAAGAGACTCTGTCAAAGATAATTCATTTTATTGGGTTTTTTGGGGGTGGGGGAAGGGGGATGGTATCTTTAGTTAAGAATGCCATATGACTTCTTTGGCTTTATTACATTCATGTCCTAAAACCTTTACCCCAAAAGTGAATTTATACTGATATTATGCAAAAAGATCTAGTTTTCGCCACCAAGCTGCTGCCATTTCAAGGGTTAAATGTGGCCTCTATCTAGCTGGGTGCACCAACATCACAAAATACTGTGAGGTGAGAATGAAGGATCTCTTTGGACCCAAAGAGAATTTAAGTAAGTAGATGTAATTACCCAAGTTGGACTTAAGCCAGAATGACAGGGTGAACATCCTTACTAACATCCATCCTAATTGAAGAAAATTGAAACTAACAACAGCTACTTTCCCAAAATGTGAGTCATACAACTTTTCTAGTGTCTTTCATTTTCTCTTTATTGATAGAGTCTCCCAGGCAGAGACTAGATTTCATCTCTGTCAGCTGCCTATTCCCAGAAAAACTGTTGCTCATTACTGATATAAAAATACAATCTAGTCATTACTCAACAGATTTATAAATGTAAGGAGTATATAATTTCTCATTTGGTTTTTAGGTTAAAAAACAACATATACATGGCACAAAACCCAGGTTTGTAGAGTTTGAAAAAATATTTTTTGTTAAATCAAATAAAATGATACTCATTTGGCTAAATCTATGGAAACATTCAATACAAAATTCTGAGTAGTCTAAGTTTTAAAAAATATTTCATACCCTCTATAAAATATAACAGTATCTGCTTGAATATAGTATATTTAATTTATTTAATTGTTTTTTTTTTCTATACTAAAATGTGGACTTCTGAGGACTGGGACTATTTATTTTTCATCTTCATGTTATTTTTCATCATTACATAACATATACCTCTGGCACAAAATAGATACTCAATAGAAATTCCTGGGTACTTCTTATTCACTTTACTTACTTGTAACACAAGTAAGTAGCAAGTTCACATTAAAAAATAGTGTGCAATTTCATTTCTTTTTGTAATGTATCTTTTCTTAAATTCGTTAAATCTCCACTTTCTACATTTGTTGGAATATTCCCAACTAAGGCTCTTCTAATGTTCAGATATTTTCTTATTTTCCTTCTCCTAGAAGCAATCAGTATCTTATAATTAAATACATTTAATTAACAATAGGAGTTTTAATATCTACTCTCTTGAAAATTGTTTTTAATTTTAATCCCAGTTAAAAATGATAAATGTAAGAAAGACCTTGCTAATTCGTGGATATGTTAATTTACAGCCTAAACTAGCTTTCAGCTAATTGTTTTTCAAATGACACTTTAGCTAAAGGTCATGGAGCTGCCCTTATGGTAGGGGTTGGGTGCGCAAGCAAAATAATCTGAGGAATCACTGAAGGCAAAGATCAAGAGAACAGATACCAGCTCCTGTACTTTCCTTTTGTGTTAATATTACTTCTCCCGTGATGCTTGGCAATTCTGAGACTGCTGGGATGCAGTTTGTAGCCAATAGCAAACCAAGACAGTAAGTGTGATAGGGCATACTGGCCCAGAAACAAAAAGAACATGTGAAAATTGAAGTGAACAGATTACATGGATAACATTTATTTGAGGTTTCAAAGTAGGTGGTTACACTGTGATAATGGTTGAACAGTTTGCCTTGAATAAAGGAATCTCTAAACTTTAGCCTTCTCAAATAAAGTTTTCTTGTTTTTGTCTTTTTTCAAAATTCAGAAAGTTTGGCAACTCATTCAGTATGGCACATTTCATGAAGCTATGCGTGCATGGCCTGGGATTAGGACAGGTGTCAGTCAGAAACCCGGCACTACTGTAAAAGTGCTGTTCTAGCAGAACTGCTAACCCAATTTAAACCTATTCATTTTTGATATCTTATAAGAAATATTTAGTATCATGGGATTTACAGCCCAATTTTCTGACTGAACAGGTTCAGATCATTTCTAAAAAGCTTATGATAAGCAACTTTAAAGTTCTGTCCAAATCTATAGTAAATGTGCTGTAAAAATCACACAATACCTTCCAATGGCAAGTGTAAATGACATCCATAATATGCAATATTTTTCATTATTTGCAATACTATCTCTCTTCATCTAGAATTCAAGTCAACAAACATTGATTAAATGACTTCTATGTATGTTAAGTCCTAATCCAAGAGAGGACTCTACCTACATTTCAGCACCTGATTTATTTAGACTACCAGAGTCAGTATTTTCCTATGGTCAAATAAAAAGAGCAGAGAAAAGATCAACAGCCATCTATATCTGAGGAAAATGGTACAGAAGGCTTTGCTGTTTTGATTGTGCTGCTCAGCTTCTGAACATCTTTCTAATTGGGGCAGCAGAAGATCATAAGCTATGTGGGAAGCCAGTGGTGTTCGTGGGGAAAGTATTAGCAAAGAACTCACATTCTTCTCTCCTAGAGAGGAGGGTAGGTGACCTATGTGTGTCTGGTCAGAGGCATCTACCCCAGAGTTTGAATTCTTGGGGCATGAGACAAAGGTGGTATGTTCAACTGAGTTTATTTTTACAGCAAAACTGATGGAGTGAGGATTTAACAGTATGATGTCTCTGGTGTTCTTAGGTGTGATTAGGTGACATTGGAAACAGAAATGGAGAATTTTGGCTGTATTTCTTCTCCCTGGGATCCTTGACAGGCCTGTGTTCCAGCCTTTCTGTTTATCAGTGTCCTAACTTGCTCCCTTGCAGCAGATTTCTTTTGTGGTTAACTAGAGAAACTTTCTCTTGTTTGCAACTCAAAAGCCTGACTGATAGTAAATAAATATGGCGTCATGATGATAAGACTTGTTTTACATCTGTAACTAGCATTATAGAACCATAAATTTCAATCTAAATTATCTACAAGTTCCTAACATATATGTTAAGACTTTAGGTAAAATTAAAATAGAAGAAAACTCAATAGCACATTTTTTCCTGATATCCATTTTTATGAAAAATAATTGAACTACTTCTAGAAATTTATTTAGAAACTATGTGTGCCTTCTGGTTTGGCTCTAGCATGTAAGGAGTTCAAAAGTTGCTACTCTAACCTAACAACAAGGAAAAAGCTAAAAAAAACCTGAAAAAATCAGCAACTGTTTCTAGATGTTTCGAAAGAAGTGAGGTTACAGGGGAAACCACCATCTCTCAAAGCTGAAGACCCAGCAAGTGAATACAGAGACACACTAATTATCCCCTAACAGAAACCTCCTTGGGAACCATTGCCAGGATAGGAAAACCTAAACTGCAATTGATGAATTTGCAGTGGCTTAGAGTAGATCAGTTTGAGGGGCACTGCAGGGGGCCCCATCCTAAAAGAGATCCCAATACTTTTGTAAGTTTTGCTTCCACAAGCATGGCCAACTTCTCACAGTCAATACTAGAAAAATATTCCTGTGCTTGTGGTGGGGGAGGAAAGGAACCACACTGAAATATACCAGAGCATTCTGTTCTTATCAAGTTCTGCTAGCTAGGGAAACTATGTTAACAGATACCAAAGTATTGGGATTTTATCAGAGCTTACTGACTTGGAGGAGAGAAATACCTAACCTCCCACTCTAGTCATCTACATGGGAGGAGGAAATTATTCCAACCCCCTCTAGCCTCCCACACAGGAGAAAAAGAAAATGCAACTCCAGCCCCCTCTAGCCATCCTTCCCAGCTAAGGAGGGGGAAGATCTGAAAAGCACTTATGAAGGTCACACTCCAGAGATGCAGACTTACTAAAAGACTGAGACCTAGTCAAAAGACTGAGAATGCTTCTTTTGACCCCCCTTTCTTATCAATGCACTACTAAAGGTCTATCTATCTCACTTCCTTTCACTTAGTACATCATGTCTGACTATCAAAAGAAAAGTATAATGCACACTAAAAAGTAAAACACACAGTGTAAAGAGACAGAACAAAACCACAACTAGACTCAGATATGGTAAAAAAGTTGGAATTATCAAACTGGGAACTTAACACAATTATAATTTACATGCTAAAGTTCTCATGTATAATGTAAACATACTCAAAAACACATGGGAATTGTAAGCAGAGAGGTAAAAACTCTAAGAAAGAACTAAACAAGAATGGTACAGATCAAAAACACTGTAACAGAAGTGGAGAATGCCTTGGATGAGCTCATTAGTAGACCTGACACAACTTAAGAAAAAATATCTGGACTTGAGGATATATCAATAGAACTTACAAAATGAAATAAACAAAGGGAAAAAAGACAGAAAACACAGAACAGAAAATCAAAGTGTGGGACAGCACAAATATGAAATATGTGTTATGGGAATACCAGAAGGAAAGAAAGAAAGAAACAGAAGCAAAATATCAAGCAATAATGAATAAAAATGTCTCCAAATTAATATCAGACACCAAACCACAGATGCAAGAAGTTCAAAGACCATCAAACAAGACAAATGCCAAAATGAAATGAAAGAAAAACAAATCCAAACTACATGTAGGCATATCATATTCAGACTTCAAAAAAATCACAAGGAAAAAAATTATAATAAAAGAAGCTGGGGAAGAAAAGATCTTACCTGTAGAGGAGCAAGGATAAGAATTATATGCATTTTTCCTCAGAAACATTGTAAGCAAGAAGATAATGGAGCGAAATATTTATGCAGTTAAAAGAAAAATGCCAACCTGGAGTGCTTTACCCTAAAAAAAAATCCTTCAAAAATAAAGGAGAAATAAAGACTTCATCAGGCAAGCATAAATTGAAGGAATATGTTTCCAGTAGATGTGCCTTGAAAGATATGTTTTCAAAAGTTCTTCAGAGAGAAAAA
Organism: Sturnira hondurensis; assembly: GCF_014824575.4. Classification (NCBI taxonomy): domain Eukaryota; kingdom Metazoa; phylum Chordata; class Mammalia; order Chiroptera; family Phyllostomidae; genus Sturnira; species Sturnira hondurensis. The sequence goes on from NW_028076767.1 coordinate 50,696,789, forward strand.
GAATGAAATAGGTCAGATATGTAAATCTACAGAAAGAAAAAAATAAGTAGTAGAGAAGAAAAAAAGTAAATATAAAATAGTTTTTTCCTTAGTCTTAGTTGATGTAGCAGATACCAGGTATTTTAAAGATAATTTAGTAATGACATATTTAATATTTATGCATGTGTATAAGAGAAATGAATGACAGTGATAAAAAGATAAGAGGATTTAGATTTGTCTTATTATTGTAAGGTACTTGCACTATGGGTGAAATGGTATAGTGTTATTTGAAAGTAGACTTGGTTTAGTTGTACATGTATATTGCAAACACTAGGGCAACCACTAAAAAAAGTTTTAAAAATATAGAATAATAAACTAAGCTGGATTAAACCCCCTGAGAAAGGTAAAAAAATAGAAGAAAAAAACAGGAACAAAGAAAAAGGCAATGCCTAGAAAACAGTAAAATATAGGTAGATATCAATCCAAATATTTCAATAATCACTTTAAATGTCAATGGTCTAAATATACCAATTAAAAGACTGAAGTTGCTAGAGTGGGTAAATTCACAAGACCAAGCTGTATGTTGTCTGTAGGTGATCCACTTTAAACATAGACACATATAGATTAAAAATAAAGTGATGGAAAATGAAGTATAGTGTGTATTAGTCTGCTTGGACTGCCATAACGAAATACCACAAACTGGGTAGCTTAAAAAGAAAAAAAAATTCTAACCCTTCAGGAGTCTGTGATTAAGGTACTGACAGAGTATATTTCAATTTGAGGCCTCTTCTCTTGACCTGTAGGTGACTACCATCTCACTGTGTGATCACATGTCTCCTTCTTTATGCATGCGTGAAGGAAGAGAGAATTTAAGCTCTCTGGTGTCTCTTCTTATAAAGCCACTAATCCCATTATGAGGGTTTTACCCCATGACCTCACCTAACCCTAATACCTCCCCAAAGCCCCATTTCCAAATACCATCACACTAGGAGTCAGTGCTTCAACATATAATTTGGCGGGAGACACAAACAGTCAACACATAACACTTTTGTATCACTAATCAAAAGAAGGCATAATTAGCTATATTAATATCAGACAAAGCAGACCTTAGAGTAAGTAAAGTCATCAAGGATAAAGATCATTATATAATGATAAAAGATCAATTCTCAAAGAGACATAAAAATTCTTAATGTATATATGCTTCATGACAGAGTATCAAATATATGAGACAGAACTACAAGAAGAAATAGATAAATCTATTATTATTGTTGGAGATTTTAACATCCTTCTGTCAGAGAAGGACAGATCCAGCAGGCAGAAATCCTTTCAGGATATAGTTAAATTTACAGCACCATCAATCACCTGAATATTATTGGCATCTATTGACTATTTCATCCAAAAAACCCAGCAAAACACACATCATTAATCCAGCTCACATGGAACCTTCACCAAGACAGACCATAGTCTTGGTCATGAAATAAAACTTTTTAAATTTAAAAGGAAAGAAATCATACACTGCCTACTGTCATACAACATTGGAGTTAAACTAGAAGTAAATAACAGAAAGATAACTAGAAAGTCCCAAATACTTGAGGAATAAACAATACACTTCTAATTAACATGTGGGTCAAAAAAGAAATAACAAGACAAATTAAAAATTGTTTTAAACTAAATGAACATGAAAATACAACTTATAAATATTTGTAGAATGCAATGAAAGCAGTGCTTCGAGTGAACTTAATACCGTAAATTCAAATATTGAAAAAGAAGAAAGATCTCAAATCAATAATCTAGGTTTCCACCTTGGGAAATTAGAAAAAAATGAAAGAGCGTATCAAATCCAATGTAAGTAGAAAAAGGAAATATAAATTAGAGCAGTAATGAATAATACTAAAAACAGAAAATAAAGAGAACAAATTGACAAAAACAAAAGCTGTTTCTTTAAAAAGGTCGATAAAAATGATAAGCCTTTAGCCAAACTAAGAAAAAAAGAGAGAGGACAAAAATTACAAATATCAGAAATAAAAGAAAGTACATCAGTACAAATCATTAGACATTAAAAGACTACCAAACACTACGAACAATTCTATTCCCACAAACTTGGAAGTGTACTTGACATAAATAAATTATTTGATAGACACAATCTGCATAAATTCACAGAAGAAGAAAAAAATACAATCTGAGTAGATCTATATATTTTAAATAAGTTAAATCAATAATTAATAACTTTAAACAGAAAGCACCAAGCCCATATGGATTCACTGGTAAGTTTTCATAACTACTTAAGGAAGAAATTATATCACTTCTGTGCAATCTCTTCCAGAAAATATACACAGACAGAATACATCCTAATTTATATTATGAAGCCTAGAGCCCCAAATACGAAACTAGATAAATACATTAAAAGAAAAAAATAGCCCTGGCTGGTGTAGCTCAGTGGATAGAGCACAGGCCTGTGAACCAGAGGATCGCGATTTGATTCCCAGTCAGGGCACATGCTTGGGTTGCAGGCCAGTTCCCTGCAGGCCAGTTCCCAGCAGGGTATGCACAAAGGGCAACCATACATTGATGTTTCTCTCCCTCTCTCCTTCCCCTCTAAAGATAAATAAATAAATAAAATCTAAAAAATAAAAATAAAAAAGAAAAGAAAAGAAAAAAAATAAACCAACTACAGACCAATATCTTTCATGAACACAGATGAAAAAAACTCCTAAAAATTAGCAAACCAAATCCAAAAATATAAATATAAATATATATATAAATAATTACACAGCATGACCACATTGGATTTATCCCAGATAATCTATTACATCAACAAGCTAAAGAAGAAATATCACACAATCATATCAATAGTTGCAAAAACTCATTTGATAAAAATCTAATGCTCATTTATGATAAAAACTACTAGAAATTAGCTGTAGAAGAGAAGTTCTTTAACTTGGTTAAGAATATCTACCAAAAATTTATGGTCGATAGCATACTTAATAGCCAGAAATTTGAAAACTTCCCCCTAAGATCAGATTCAAAGAAAGGGTGATCCTTGTCAGCATTCCTTTTCAAATATTATACTGGAATTCTAGCTAATGTGTAACATAAGAAAAAGAAATAAAAGAGAACAGAACTTCTGCTCAGGATGGTAGCATTGGTAAATACAGCTTGCTTCCTCACAAAACCACATCAAAATTACAACTACAATATAGAACAACCATCACTCAGAACTGTCAAAAATCAAGTTGACTGAAAGTCTGACAACTACAAAATTAAAGAAATCACATCTATCCAGACAGGTGGGAAGGGCAGAGATGTGGAACACAGAACCAAGTGGTCGCACATCTACTTGTGGTAGATGAAAATTTGGAAGGAATAACTCATGAGCAAGGAGTCCAGCCCCACACCAGAAGCCCCAGCCCAGGGTTCTAGTGCCAGGAAGATAAGTCCCCATAACTTCAGCCTGCAAAAAACAGCAAGGAATGAATCAGTGGAAGAAACTTCTGGAGCCCCAAGCAGTTCCTCTTAAAAAACCCACACAAGGACTTACTCAGACTCACTCCATCTGAGCTCCAGCACTGGAGAAGCAGCTTGAAATGCACCAGTGGCATATGGGGAGGCAATGAAGTGTCTGGAGTCAAGGCAGGAGCTGGGGGACAGCTTTCTTCAGTACAGAAAGGTAGGCAGAGGCCATTGTCCCTTTTCTGACACTTACCCACCACAGAGCCACAGAGCCCATAAGCAGGAGTCATATCTCAGATTCCATCAATTTTGCTAACACTGCTTGCCCCACCTTGAAGATCCCCTGAAACTCATTCCCTGCCCAACGTATGGGCCCACCCAACTGTTAATCATGACTTTTCCATAAAAATGACTGGTCTTGGGTCATGCTTCACAACTTCCTCAATCCTATCAAACAAGCAACAGCTGGCCTTAGTAAGGCCATAGGCTCCATAGCTCTTGTTAAATGGCCTCAGGCCTACCACTAGCAGCAGTCAGCCTCGATTCATAGCTTGGCTTTACTTAGGAATCTTCAAAACCAGCACAAATAGAAACCATTTCAAATTGCTTTAAAGCTCATGCAGGGTAGCTCTGGGCATAACAGAGGAGGGGGCTGACCTTCACCTGCATCACACAAGAAACCCCAAAACCTGCACACCCAGTGGACAACTATAGACCATGTTGGAGCACCACCACTCTGCCCTGCCCTGCTGATCCCCCACAGAGGTCAGAATTTGTTGGTTAATAGTCACAGCCAGTCCTTGCATTTGATTGGCCTAGGCAAATCCCTCTCATTAATCTGCCAACAACAATAAAGGCTCAACTATAAGAGAAGAGTGTACTCAGCCCCCAAAAGGACTCACCTCGAGTACCCAGGTTGGGTGATAGGGAGGCTGTGCCACTGGACCCTTCAAGACACCTACTATATTAGGCCATACTACCAAGACAGGGCAACATAGCAGCTTTACCTAATACATGGAAACAAACACAGGGAAGCTGCCAAAATGAAGAGACAAGGGAACATGGTCCAAATGAAAGAAAAGATCAAAACTCCAGAAAAGAGCTAATCAAAAAGGAGATAAGCAATCTACAAGATGTGGAGTTCAAAACACTAGTTATAAGGATGCTCAAGAAACTTAGTGAGGACCTCAACAACATATAAAAGATACAGTCAGAAATGAAGGATACACTAATTGAAATAATGAAGTTTACAGGGAAACAACATTAGAATGAATGAAGCCAAGAATCAAATCAGTAATTTGGAACATAAAGAGGCAAAAAAAAAGAACCCCAATCAGAATAACGAGAAGTAAAGAAGAATTTTAAAAAATGAAGATGTTGTAAGCAGTCTCTGGGACAATTTAAAAGGTCCAACACTTGCATCATAGGGGTATCAGAAGGAGAATGGAAAGAGCAAGAAATCATAAATCTATTTGAAAAAATAATGTAAGAAAACTTTTCTAATTTGATGAATGAAATAGATATGCAAAGCACAGAGTCCCAAACAAGATGGATGCAAAGAGGCCTATACCAAGACACATCATAATTAAAATGCCAAAGGTTAAAGATAAAGAAAGAATTTTAAAAGCAGTAAGAGAAGAGCAATTAGTTACTTACAGGGGAGTTCCCATAAGAGTGTCAGCTGATTTCTCAAAGGAAACATTGCAGGCTAGAAGAAACTGGCAAGAAATATTCAGTGTTATGAAAAGCAGGGATCTCCAGCCAAGATGACTATACCCAGCAAAGATATCATTTAGAATCAAAGGGCAGATAAAGAACTCCCCAGACAAGAAAAGACTAAAGGATTTCATCATCACCAAACCGTTATTATATGAAATGTTAAAAGGACTTATTTAAGGAAAAGGATATCAAAACTAGGAACAATAAAATGTCAATCAATACACATCTATCAACGATTGAATCTAAAAAACAAACAAAGCAAACAAGAAGAACAGAGACAGAATCATGGATATGAAGTACCTTTTGATGGTACTCCATATTAATTGGAGGGATTGCCACATGGAAGAAGAGTACTGGGGATTGTAAAAAGAGGTGAGGGGATTAAGAAGTACAAATAGGTAGTTGCAGAATCACCATGGGTATGTAAAGTACAGTGTAGGAAATGGAATAGACAAAGAACTTAAAGGCATGACCCATGGACATGAACAATGGTGTGGGCATTGCCTGAAGGAGTGGGCACTGCTGGATGGATGGCAGCAAAAGGGGAAAAATCGTGTCAACTGTAATAGCATGACCAATAACATATGATTTTTAAAAAGGCAACAGATCAAGAAGAAAAAGTAAACTTCCTTTGTTCACAAATGACAACCTTATTTATGTAGAGAGTCTAAAGGAACTGAATTTTATAAACTGCTGGAACTAATAAATAACCTAGGATACTAGGTTAGAAAGCAAAAGTTAACTTCTTTCTCATATACCAGCAGTGAATATGTGGAATTTGAAATCAAAATCACCATCGACTTACTGTAGCACCTCCTAAAAATAAAATATTATACTTAGATATAAAAAATGTATAAGAACTATGTGAAGGAAACTATAAGACTCTGATGAAAAAAGTCACAGAAGAACTAAGTAAATGAGAACATACTCTATGTTTATGGATAGGAAGACATTATCAAGATGTCAGTTAATAACATTGTCTTTCCAAGTTGTTCTATAGATTTGCCTCTATAGATTTCATACAATTCCATTCAAAATCTCATCAAGTTCAGTTGTGATTATCAAAAGATTCTAAAATGTATATGAAGAGGCAAAAGACCCAGAATAGCCAACACAGTATTGAAGAAGAACAAAGCTGGCATTACTCTACTTCAGTACCTATTATAAAGAGACGGCAATCAAGGCAGTGATAGAGGAGAAAGAATAGACAAGAAGGTCCATGGAATAGAATAGAGAACACAGAAATAAACCCTTTCAGAAATAGATCCCTTCAGTTTGTGAATAAATAAATAAACCGTGGTACATTCAGATAATGGAACATTATTCAGCATTAAAAAGAAATGAGCTGTCAAGCCCTGGAAAGGGGTAAGAAACTTAGTTGCATAGAACTAAGTGGAGAATAGCAATCTGAAAAGGCTACATACTGTATGATTCCAACTATGTGACACCTAGAAAAGACAAAATTATGGCCACAGTAAAAAGATCCATGGTTTCCAAAGGATAGGGGGAGGGAGGGATGAAGAGACGGAACAGGGGATTTTTAAGGCAGTGAAACTACTCTTTATGATGCTATAAAGGTGGATACATGTCATTTTACATTTGTCAAAACCCATAGAATATACAACACCAGGAGTGACCCTGAATGTAAACTATTGACTTCTGGTGATAATGATGTGTAAATGTAGGTTCACGTATGTAAAAAAAACAGACCACTCTGGTGCTGCAATATTGACAGGGTGGGAGTCTGTGTGCATGTGGGAAGACAGCGTGTGGAACGCTGTACCTTCTCCATTTTGTTGTAAAGCTGAAATTGCTTTAAACAATAAGGTCTATTTTCAAAAAGGAGCTTCAAGGTATATCATGGAGTCAGGAGACATCCCATCTGCGCACAACATCTCTGGCAGCGGTTTGGCTGTGAAATGTGGAAAGACAGTCAGATTGATGATGATCCTGGATCCTACAGAATCTAACATTTCCTTTCCTATAAGAAAAGAAAATTAGTTTATGTTAATTACAGTTTGAACAATGTGTATCAATTTGTAGACAAATATTTTAAATTATCATTTATTATGTAATACATGCTTACATAAATATATTAGTCCTTAAACTTAAAAGCAAGAAAACCCAAAACAGAATAATCCCAGTTTGAATTGCTCAACCACCAGAGCTAAACAGTTTTTATAGTGCTTATAATCGGGTTTCTTTAGACTTATTATTCTCAGAGTTGCATTTGCTATGCCCCTAGTTATTAAAGAAAAAAGCAATACTTCCCTTTAAACATCGACAGAGAAACACTATCTGGCAGCTCCAACCTTCAGATGATTCATCACTTCTTACCTTCAAGTTCCTTCAGTAAGTTACAGGAAATGATTTAGGGGCTGTTATTTTGGCAAAGTAGAATTAATCTACCTACTCCCTTTGTGTATACATATATATATATATCCCCTTGTGTGTGCGTGTGCATGCACTCTATGCCCATACACATTCATTTCTATTGTGTTTTATGGATTATCATATACTTCAGAACAATTAAAGATAATTCTCAGAATTCTCCTCTACCCTTTATGATCTATATGACTTAAGTAAGGTGATTTAATATCTCTAAGCCATTTTTAAATCTCTATTCATTTTTCACTTAAAACAATTTTAGTACCTCATAGAACATTTTAGAATTTTAAATGAAATAATACATGTAAAATGCTCAGTATCCTACATATTATTATAACTGACCTGCTTACACTATCATCATCATCATCGTCGTCTAATTTAATTCTCACAAACTTTTGAAAAGCAAGACTTTATACTCAGGTCATTTTCCCCTCTACCCTCCGTTTCCCTGGCCTTCTCATGTGGCTGCATTATGCCCCCCTTGCACCTCAAATCATGTGAAACCACTTCTCTCCTGTCACTACGAACTTCGTAAAAGTTTGCTACCTGTCACCTTTTCCCATGGATATTTATCCCCACCTGGTTCTCTTTTTCCATTGAATTAAAGATCTCATCAAGGTTGCCAATGACTTCTCGTTTGCCAAGCTATATTTTTTAATACTCGGGTGTTGAATCATTTCTTTGGAATACCTAATTATTGGTAGTTGAGCATTATAGTGCTTCCTCTGTTGGCTTCGACAACATGTCTCTGCTGTTTCTCTTATTTTTATGACTCCTTATTATTGGAGCTGCCCAGGATATTTACTCTTTCACATTCTTCACATTCTCCCTCCACTCTTTTTCAGCCATTTTTACTTCCTGCCCTTTCCATTAAATGAAGCCTGTAGCCTCACCTCAAAGAGCCAACTGGGTATTGACGCCTCCGATTCTATATTTTCCCAAAGAATCTTTTAACTTCTACCTCCTACTAAATTGGCAATGTATTCATTGTCCAAGGATACTTCCTACATATCTATCAGGTCTTAGAAGTCCACCTCTAACTCCTCTGTAGCAGTCTTGATTTAGGCCCTTGTCATGTCTTGCTTATTATTGTTAACAGCCACCAATATGAGTTTTGTCATAGTTAACTATGACAAAACTTACACTCTTGTGGCAACAGATTACTCAACACTGGGTAATGTAAAATAACAATAATGTATTGTCTTGAGTCAATGTGTCAGCGGTCTGTGCTAGGCTTGGCTGAGGGTCTTTGTTGACCCTAGCTGAGCTTGCTCTTCTGTCTGGTGGTGGGCTGGTTTAGGCTGGGATGAGCTGGAGCAGTTTGGCTGTGCTCCACCTGTCTTTCTTTCTCCTCCCGAAAAAAGAATGTAGGCCAGGCATGGCAATGACAGCGCCGTCTAAGCAGAAACAGAAAATCTAAAGTCTTGAGCCCTGGCTGGCGTAGCTCAGTGGATTGAGCGCGGGCGCCTGCGAACCACACGATCGGGGTTCGATTCCCAGCCAGGGCACATGCCAGGGTTGCAGGCTGGTTCCTTGCAGGCTAACTCCCAGCAGGGGACGCACGAAAGGCAACCATACATTGATGTTTCTCTCCCTCTCTCCTTCCCCTCTAAAGATACATAAATAAATAAAATCTTTAAAAAAAATCCATCTTCTAAAAAAAAAGAAAAAAAGAAAATCTAAAGTCTTCTTGAGTGCTAGGCTGGGAACTGGCATAGTACTTATACCTNGGCTGGCGTAGCTCAGTGGATTGAGCGCGGGCCTGCGAACCACACGATCGGGGTTCGATTCCCAGCCAGGGCACATGCCAGGGTTGCAGGCTGGTTCCTTGCAGGCTAACTCCCAGCAGGGGACGCACGAAAGGCAACCATACATTGATGTTTCTCTCCCTCTCTCCTTCCCCTCTAAAGATACATAAATAAATAAAATCTTTAAAAAAATCCATCTTCTAAAAAAAAAAAAGAAAATCTAAAGTCTTCTTGAGTGCTAGGCTGGGAACTGGCATAGTACTTACACCTTGTTTTATTACTAAAGCAAGTGATGTAGACTTGTATGCAAAGTCAAGAAGTGGGGAAACATACTCTACTTATGGCGCAGACTATAGATACAGGCATAAATTAAGACTCATGGCCTCTCCCCACTGCCACACTGAGTCTAGCCTCTCCCCAGTCCAATCTGTTCTTATTACCACTGATTCTTTAAAAATGTACAGTCGATCATGTTAATTCTTACCCTAAAATCTGTTAGTCGCTTCCTGGATAAAATGCAGAGTTCTTCACTTGGCTTATCAGACCCTTCATCTTACCCAACCTGCTTTTCCAACTGCATTGTTCATCTGCCCAGTGCTTCCATTTACTCTTGGGAAGTCAGTCACCTCTCCCCCATTCCATAGCAGTTTTATAAATTACAGAGATGGGCATGGGGTACAAGGTTAATTCATGTTACCTTTTTCCTTTCCAACAGCAATTCTTCCATCAGTGGAAAATAGTTTTTCTTTTTGCTGAAGTTATTGGCAGTCATTTTACTGCTTTATGAAGAGAGCCTGTCAGCAACATACAAAGAAAAACAGAGCTGAGAAATGAAGAATAATAAAGCAAGCTCTAAAAACATCTTTTATACTTTTAATCCTGGATACAGCCATGCTTGTATCCCCCCTTTTTTTTATTAAATCCATTTGAACTTATCTGTGTTGTGTTACCAAATGCTCCCAACCCAAGCCCACGTATGTAGCTACTCATACTTCTCATTTAAGGCCATGAACCAACACCCTCACATGTTTTATAAATGTTCTATCCTCTTTGACACTGACTTCATTAAAGTTTCCAATGATTTACTAAGTGCAAAGCCCTGGAGTGTCTTTTCCGTTTCTCCCAGCCAGAAAAAAAATTAGTCATTTTTTAAGATCAAATCCAATGTTGAATGCCATTTTTCCTGTGAAATCTTTCCTAACTCTCAGACAAAATTAATTTGCAGCGTATGCATAGTTAGAGACAGTAAAGGGAAAGGAAAAAAAAGACACTCAACTGTTGCATGCTTCATAACAAAGTAGACATTATTTTCTACGGATTCATCCTATCAACCAGTAAATGCAGTCATCTCTATTTTTAAAATCTACCTAGAATCAGATAACTCCTCATAGCCTCCATTTCTATTAGCCATTGTCATCTTTGTCATGGATTGTTGCAAGAGTGCCTTACAAGTCTCCTTGTTACTGCCCTTCTTTTCAGAGTGTCCCTGTAATACGAACTGAGATGTTCACAAATAAGTCTCCAGAGTCCAAAATGATCTGCCCCCTCTTCCATCTTCTTTCTGCTCTTATACCCTTGCTCACTAGGTATAAGACCTTCCTGCTGCTTCTCATACACTCACAAACTGCTGCCCTGGGGCTTTTGTAGTTGCTGTTTTGTTGGTTTTTTTCCCCTGAAATTCTCTCCCCCCAGATATCTTCCTGAGTTTGCTCTCACCTTCTGCAGGTCTTTGCTGAAGTGTCATCTTCTCAGTGAGGCCTTATGAGATCAATATATTTAAAATTGGATCTCCCATGTTCCTCTTCTGCATTATACGGTCCAGAGAACTTATATAGCATGGCAGATAGCATACCTATATATTTTGGCTTTGTCTGTTTCTATTCACTAGTATGTGAGGTCTGTTCAGAAGGTATCCAGCCATGTAGTATGAAAAATAGAGACATTTATTGAAGAGGATAAAAGAAACATTGTACATAGGACAATGATGCCTCAGTCTCCTTCAAAGTTGGCATCTTGGGGCCTCACACATTTCTTCTAGTTGCCATCAGCTGCCCCATCTTATTTTCCTGAATCTCATTGACAGTCTGAAATCTCTTCCCTTTCAAAGGTGACTTTAGACTTGGAAAAAGCCAGAAGTCACAGGGCGCCAAGTATGGGCCGTAGGAGATGCTGAGTAACCTGGGTGATTTGATGTTTGGCCGAAAACCTCTGCAGGAGATGTAATGCATGAGTAGATATGTAGTCATGATGAAGCTGCCAATCACCAGTTGCCCATAGTTGCACCCTTCTGAATCATCCAAATAATTTCCATGGAGGAATATTCAAGCTTAATGCAAAATTTGGTAGAGATTTGTTTGTCTTCCTGCTCAGTCATTTTGAATGTGATGACCACACAGTGCGCATGCTCACTCAACAGTCTCTACCACCATCACTGACTAGTACAGTCATCATTGTTCATGGGTGTGCATCCCAGTCCACTCTCTTTGGCTGCCACCTTACATCTATGTCACACAAAATATTCTTGTTACATTAACAGTCGCTGGACTTTTTTCCAGACAAACTTCATAGTTCAATGAGGTGAGTTTTAAATTTATTTTATTGTTTACATGTTTTAATTTTTCTATTTCATTCAGTGTTCTCTCCACATTGCCTAGAATACAAGAAATGTATGCCTGGCATACTAGAGACTCTAAATAAATTTGTATGCTATGAATGAGTGAAAGGATAGACATATTTACTTTTGTGTGTGTCTCTCCATTGAACTGTGGCATGGAGGTCAGGGACCACATGACCATTTATCCTCTCCTCTGCCCTCTACCCTCACTGGACACCAGGGCACATAATATGTGTTCAGTGAATAGGTTTTCATTTATTTGTGTGTGCATCCTTTTGTTTGGACTACACAACTAGTGAGTCTGGTTAGAGATGAGAGTGTAACTGTTATCTTTTACAACTGAGTTTTTCCATGGCTGCTTCCTTCATAGGACAAGGAATCTCAGCCTCCAAACAACTTGGCTGAAGAGGCTTAGATGTTTTCCTTTGCCTATCAAAAACACTATGTTATTCACACTAATTTTCTGACTGTATCAAAATACATTTAATGCTTGATTCATGTGTGATAACCATGTGATCTGGTAGTAAAATATTGTAATATATTTGGTGAACTTCAAGCAAAATACAGAGTACATTATTGAAATATAGCTAGCCTGTTCTTTACCATATTGATGAGTATATATCCTCTTTAAGAGATTGGAAATGCATTTTTGGCTGGCAACGTCTGTGACTTCAAAGATTGAACAGAAAATGTGTAATAGCCTCACACTCTGCATTTTTCCTAATATCCTCTCCCGTTTCCCAAGATTGTTTGAAATCTGATGCTCAGTTTTACTAGGAAAATATTTTTCTGCATTAAAATTATCCTCATGAACAAAAAAGTTGAAATATAGAGAATTGCATACAAAAAATTGAGCAGAGAAAGTGTAAGCTGAGGCTTAATTTAATATTTATTTTTTCTGTTTTATACATTATTGTCTCCTGGGAGAAAGTACTGCTGTTCACAGCTAGGGTTTTTATAGTTTGATTTATATGTCATTTTTCTTCAGAATTTACCAAATAAATACACTGTTTCACAGTTTTATACTCCATGGCAGAATGCTCTAAATCTTTCTCTAGTTTTTGTAAAATCTTGGGCAGCATATTCTTACCATTTTCTGTTAAAAATTATGAAAAATATGAGGGTAAAGAAATACTTGTTGTTCCCCTGAAGAGACTAAAGAGAGCTTTCATAATAAAGAGTTTACACATCATTCAACATTCTTCTCCAGAATTCTAATTTTATTTTAAGGAGACTAATAGTACTACTATGACTCTGGTACTCTTGGATAGCATTATTGAATTGTCTTACTGGCATACCTTGTTTAATCATCAAAATTCTGCTGTGAGAAAAGCACTATTTATTAACCCCATTTTACAGAATAAAAAATTGAGGTTCATTGTGGTTAAATGATGTTTTGAAGGTCACAGAGCTGGTGAAGGTGGTGTTAAGATTTGAGCACAGTACAAAATAATAATATTTTTTTAAAAACTGAAAAAAAAGCCTTGAACACAGACCTGCCTTCTTTCTCTTCAAATGTTTGGTATGAAGCTCATGACACTGTTACGAAGTCTGTAACCTAAATAACTGACTTATTCCAGAGTATGAATATGTTTTATCAATCTATTAATAATTCCAGTATAATTCAGATTAATTCAATATGCTATGCTAGCATTTTGTTCTTATGCTAAATTTTTTAGACATTTTTTTAAAAAGAAAATTATAACAATGTTAAAAGTGATGATAAAATTCTGTATTTTTATCATTTTTTATTAATGTTCAAATACAGTGGTCTCCTTTTTCCCACCGCCACTTTCTCCTGTCCTATTTGTCTCCACCTCCCACCCTCAGTCCTTTCCCCTTTGACTTTGTCCATAAGTCCTTTACTCATGTTCTTTGACAACCTTTTTTCTTCTTTCTGCTATTATTTCCTTCCCCTGTGCCCTCTGGTTACTGTCTAGTTTGTTCTTAATTTCAAGAATTCTATGTATTTTTTAATTGTGATGATAAATGAAATCAATTCAGTGAATTTTCTAAGTATTAAATATCAAACAACAAGCATTCATTTTGAAATCCAATCTTTAGGACATTATATCAACAACTAGGTTTATCAAGTAATAAATAATACTCTGTTTTCAGGAAAAATGAATTGTGTATGCATTCAAAGTAGAAAAGCATTCTCGAATTGCTTTTGAAGGTGATTAAATGAGGAAAAAGAATACAATTTTAAAGCACCTTTTACATCACAGGTATGCATCTTATTACATATCTAATTCCCTTCCATAAGCCCGTTGAAGTAGGCATTTTAGCTTTAAAAGTAAAGAAACTGATGTTCAGAGAGATAAAATAATTTGATATACATCTCCAAGCCAGATCATTGCAGAGTGTGGATGTGGTCCCAAGATTACCCTGACATCAGTCTACTCGATTCTCATGATCCATGTTGCTAAACGTTGAATCTGTGATGAACTGGAGGAAGATTGCTAGGGGATGAAATCAGATAGGTCATCTTAGTTGGCTGGGTCAGGTAGTCCTTATAGGCCATTAAATGTTTGACTATTTTATTTTATTTTACTTTATTTTAATCCTCACCTGAAAACATGCCTGTTGATTTTAAAGATAGGGGCAGAGAGGGAAGGGAAGAGAGAATGGGACGATGCTCAATAAGCTGAGCCACGCAGCCGAGACATGTTTAACACTAGTTTAAATGAGATGGAAAAGCCTTAGAAGCTTTTGAATACAGACAAAACACAAGCTGACTTAGGTATTAACAGTATTACTCTAACTGTTCTCTCAAAAATCGACTCTAGGGTAATAAAGACTGAGATAGGGAGACCAACTAAGGACTACTGCAGCAATTCATGTGGAGAATCTGATTTAAATTATATTTTGATGATAGGGCTAAGATGATTTGCTAGCGGTTGGATGAATACAATATCATGCTTTACAAAATCTTTTCTATCTTTTCTGTCTTCTTTTTTGCCTTACATTACACCTGAGTCATAGGTGTATTTTAGGAAGAACACTGGGGGGAAAGTATTAGATGAGAACATCACTAGAGGCAAAGACACCAGGTAGAAGTCTGTGGCAGTAATCTTAGTGATAGATCATGGTGGCATGAATCAGTGACTGTTCATGGAGATAGAGATAAATCTGTAGAATTAAGGTAGGAATTAGTAACTGAGAGTAAAGCAGAACAGTAAGTCATAACTGACTGACTTAGGCAGCAGTTTGAATGATGATGCCTTTCTAAAATAAGGAAACCCGAGAGACTGGGAATAGGTTGCATGTGGGAAACGGGGGAGGATGGTGTAAATTTAGCTTTGGACATACTAAATTCAAGCTTCCTGTGGGGAATCCAGGTGGCTTTCAGGAGAAAATGGTTTCCATGAGGATGAGCTCAGAGGAGAAACCAGGGTTGAAGTTGGGGAGTAGGGCTCATCTGTATGTAGATAATTAAAGCCACGGGAATAGTTGAGATCATTCAAGCAGAATGTCTGAAATAGTAAAAAAAGGTTTGATGACATATCTAAGAGGAGTAGTTGCATTTAAGTAGTGAATTGAGGTAAATGAGTATAAGATGTAGGAATTTTTTAAAAAGTGGCTAGACGAGGTTGGAGTGATGTGAAGGTTAACTGTGGGGAAGCTAAAGGAATGAGGGTGAGTGGTCAGTGGTGTCAAATGTTGGCAACAGTCATAGTAAATCAAAGATTGAAAGTAAATCCAGTGGATTTAGTAACAAAAGTAGACATGACCTTATGAATTATAATGGTGAGCCAGGACCGTAGTACTCTGGTTTGCCTGTTGGCTTGTCCACTAGATGAGCCCCTATAGCATGGTGTTGAGTTCTTAATCCTCATTCAGTTCCCATTCCCCTTCTCCACCTAGGGCATGTCAAACAATAGAGATTTGAGAGTTGACTGTCCTCCTGAAATAGAGAATTAAACTGCAACAATAAATCATGGGCTTCATGTTGTATGTGCTATGCCCCTTATGCTTCTTAAAAAATATTATCCTCAATTAATTTTCACTGAGAGACTTAAGACAACCGGAATATATAGTATCTTGAATTGCATTTGTCACTTCCTGCTTAATCATAGATGTCTCATCTTATTTTTAGTGCCACTAAGAATTACTCTCTTTGGGAGCTAATCACTACAGAGTCACAGAGTGTCAGTTATTTGTGACTTGAACAATCTATTTTGATGACTATCCCACTTACATCTAAGGCATGCCACTTCCCAGAGTATTGCTGTGTTGGATGACAAGATCATTTTACACTGAATTCCAAGTCTTTACACTCCACTACTAATATATCTGGATGTGAATACCCTAATTTGTGGGCTACATAACTCCTTTGTTCCCTTGAGATAGATGTTGTATTAAACTGTCCTTCATACCCCAAAGACAGTGTTCCTTCCCTATAAAGCCCCCCATTATACACGAGTGCAGTGAAGGGCTTTTGTAGTCTCTCTCGGAACTCTATTCATGTCCTCTCTAATAAAGGCCTCTTTGTAACATGCGCATTAGTAGAACTCTCTAAAATCTCAGGTTCTCTGGAAGAACTCTACAGAAAAGAAAGGAAAAATGTTAGGGTATGCAGTTGGCACAAATATAAATAAAAGGTTTATCAGTTCAAGATATCGTTCCCTTTGTAATAATACCAGTGATACGAATTCGTGTGCCCGATTTTATCGCATCGTTCAGATAGCAGTGGCTCTCTTCTTTGTCTGCTTTAATGGTGTTTACCTACCTACTTTTTATGTCTCTAACCTTTGGCCTTGCTTTATCAGTGCAGGAAACTTATGCATACCTGGAGACAAAAAATTTCCATAAACTGCTTTTTATCAAATAAAACATTTGTACAAATAGAAGACTTTCTGGATTTCAGTTAAGTTTCTTACCTTGTATCTATATAACATTTCAAAGAAGGTTAAGTTTAACTTTGAAAGCAAAAGCATTTTCCACAGTTTTGTCTTATATCTAATTGTGTCCTTTGTCATCTTTTCTATCTACTACCAGAGGGATGGCGGGGAAGAAAAGAAGAAGGAAAGAGAAAGAAAGAGAGAGAGAGAGGGAGAAAGAAGAAAGGATGGAAGGAAGGAAGGGAGAGAAAAAAAGAAAGAGATAAAAGAAAAAAAAGAAAATGAGAAAACATGGTGGAGGAAAGTCAAACCAAAGATCGTATTAGGCCAAAGCAAATGGTATTCACCTTTTATAGTCCCTATGCTTTATAATGACGATACTTCATTGAAACAATGATGCATACTTCAAGGGTTCCCTGGAGAGCTGTGAATACTGTTTGGAGAGATTCATGAATATGTGCATTAGCACAATCCAACTGGAACTTGCCCTTAAAAGAAAAAAAACAAAACAGAGAAGCTGATCAGTTTCCGCTTATGTATATAATCAGAAGGTTACCATATTATCTTCCTCTCTATTGAAAAAGCAGATGCATTTTTTCCCTATCACCTTAATAGAATAAATGCCAAAGGAAACAACAATCTTTCCCCCCTGTGATGTTCATTACATGAAATTCACATAGAGACTTTTTAATATTGCTCTCTAGCAAAAAAAAGCAGAAAATGAATATAGGCTCATTTTTTCAAAATTAATTTTAGTTTTTGCATAAGGTGAATCATGGAACAAATCTCCAACAGACATTTCTGCTCTAATTTGCTGACGTCCATTAATAAAATTGCATTGAATTCAAAGATTGCTAGAGATTTTATGTACAATACAAATATTTCAGGCTCAGCTCAAAAAAAGGTATGTGAAATTCTGTGCCATAAAGATGAATGAGGGACACATGGTAGATCTTGAAGTACTAGTTTATTTAAAGCACAAAGAATTCCATGAAAAATATTTCTAACCAGCAGTTGGTGCCCAAGTTTCAGTGAAAATGGCAGACCACCATTCAGCTAGTGACAGTGATAAAGAGCATCCAGGTACATTTACAGATTTATCTTTTAAGTTTTTAGCTCCATAAACTCCAGACAAAAGGGAGTAGAAAAAAAAAGAAAAGAAAAAAAAAGACAAGGCTAGCAAAACCTTGATCGCTACAGACAAACAATAAAAAAAAGTTGTCACCTAAAGAATGAGTGTTATTTTCTGTGCTGTACCGAGCAGAGATATCATTAGCACATGTGAATAATCACTGCAAAAAATTTTGAAGTTTTTCTCTAGATTTGAGAAAAATGGCACTGAGTTACTTAGAAAAGACCATATGCACATTTTAAGGCATTGATATTCTTATAAGTTCTGTGCTCTCAGTTCAACCGTGTATTTGCAGCCTGTTGTGAAAACATAGAGGAGAAAAAATAATTGTCTCAGAAAGAAGAGCACAATTATATTCATGTTACACACTATTTTAATTCCTGTCTGGCAGTTTTTTTAATGTCAGTTACTTAGACATCTAGGAATGTGTCAGAAGTAGTTTCAATTCATCATTTATAGTCCCCATGTTTGTGGCAAAAAACAGTGTTTAAACGTGTCCCTTGTGTTCTCTACCCTCTGTTCGAAAGCTTCCTGGACATTTAGGCTCTCCAAATGTGATTGGAGAATCTGCACCATTCTCAGTATATAGGGTAGAACTAAGGGAACATTGTTAATTTGAAAGAGTACAATGGCATAGTCATGCATTTAAATTATTTCTAACTTTTCACCAGAAGTCCTATTCATGTTATAGAAAATTACTGCTTAGCCAAGCACCAAGAAAGAAAGTATTTTATTTAGTAATAGTTCAAATAACGCAGTAAAAGTGTCTCTCTGTGCATTTGAACTGGCCCTGGTGGCCTGATGCAGTATTTTGCCCATTTTCTTGGCTTTTCCAGCTTCATACACACAAAAAGAAATTGTACAAAACACTTAAGCACTATTTTTTTCATAGCTGGTAATGGGGCTTTCACTGCACAAGGCAAGGAAAAATTATTTGGAAAGGTGAACAGGTTTTCAGAAAAACTAGAAAACTCTCCTCATTCATGTTCGACTCAGCCTTCTGTCCCTTTCTAGTTGTAAATCTAGTCACTAGAATTTCTGAAAGAATTATACTTCCTAATGCTGAATATAATCATCCATAACTGACCCACACAAGCAAATTTTACAAAGCAGAGTGGTGTTAAAAGGAAGATTGCTACTTAGGGGTAGTTTTACTTTTGTTCTTGTGCATACAAAATCTATTTATTTACTTCCCTATTGATCAAACCATCTCGGAATTCACACATGCAGCACAGAATATGTGGCTTCCAGCTCTTTTTGTAAATATGTCCTATCATAGGATCTGAGAAGTTTTAATCTTGTGCAAAAAGGCAGTTTTCACCAGCGACACGGACATCTGTTTTGTGAAAACAGCTAGCTAGTGAATTGCAGCTCGGGGTGTGTGTGTGTGTGTGTGTGTGTGTGTGTGTGTAGGCGAGAGGTGGCAGTGAGGGAGTAGAAGGTCAAAGGGTAAATTCCAATTGCTGTGACATATTTTTATGAGCTGAATCACACCCAGCTTTTAGCCTTGAAAGGGGAAGAGGATCTTAGAAAGGGAAGTAACATGAATAGGCAAGACGGGAAAATCCTCAAGAAATGCTCTTCCAAATTAGGAGTTAATTGCTCCCCAATCTGCCATATTCAACCATTTGAATTTTATTTGATTGTCGCAGTGCTCGAAAAGACCCGTTTTCTCTTACGTGAATCCCAATAAAATTAGGATTGCGAAAGATAAAGTTATCTTGGAGAATTTACCTCCCTTTCACACCTTTGGTATTCTTCTCCTTGCTGGAGGGGTGGAGCGGGAGGCACCCTCGGAGGTCAGAGAGGAGGAGGGCACTACGCCTGGGGGTGCATAGTTCCCGGCCCAAGGCTGACAAAGCATTGCTGCTGCAGGAACGAAAATGCTAACCGGAGCGGAGAGAAAAGACAGGAAGGGCCCCAGGAACCAAGCTTTGTTAGAAGCCTGAACTACCCCACGCTAGCCTCCTCTCCCTGGCAAATGCGAAGGCTATTTTCTGCTTTTTAGAAGAGTTGCTGGCGGAGGGAAAAAATGCTGATGTTAAAATCAAGGAAGAAACAGAGGGTCAGGGGCAAGAGTGAAGGCAGAAAGAAGCAGCTGCTGTGGCCGGCCCAGCACCGGCAACTACCCGGCAGCGGCCGCCGCGATGACAGCTCGAGAGGCAACAGCTGTGGGGAGGCCCGGCTTCTCCCCGCGCTGCCTGCACCGGGGGTCAGAGTGGGGAGTCCCTATCGCTCCTGCCTTCTGAGCTAGCACATTCTTCTCATTCCTTCACTCTCGCCTTCTCAGCGTCAGCTGACCGGCTGCTCCCTCCCTCGGTTTGGGGATTGGCAAAGCCGGTTCTCTTTTTCCGCGCTGCACGTGAATGACACCGGGGCTTGTTCTAGTAGGTGTCCCTGCACCCTCAGCGGTGCCTTCCCGAGCCAGTTAGGCCCAGGCCTCAGCCGCGTTTTATCTACCCGTTGGCTCATCAAACCCTATGGCGTTTTGTTGGTGACATCGCCCGCGGCCAAACAGGACCTAAATTTTCAAAATTGATGGGCAAGACTTAGGCATAACTTGAGAGGGTGACCAGCTCTAAGGCTTTGAGATAAATGAAAAAATTAGGCAATTTCAGTATTATCAGAGACAACACTATGACCCTTTTTGCTGTAAAAGAACATAAATGTGACTACAGATTGAATGAAGTTATAGGCCATAAGAGGGCAAGAGAGAAAAGGGAAGAGATAATAGGCACTGTCCATTTGAGCCTGTTACACTTACTGTTTCAAATCTATTCAAGTAGTGTTAGAGGCAAACACATAGTTCACCGGCAGTAATAAAAGAGGGAAGGAATAAAGATAAATATTACTGAGGGCTGCAGTGCATTTAGAGTAGCCACAATTGCTGTTTACTTGCTTTTCATTTACGAAAATTACACAGGGCAAGGTCATATTTGAGACACATCTTTGTATAATTTTTTTCTCATATATTTAGGAGTCAGGGTGAGTGGAAGCATTGAAGTTTATTTTCCTTATTTAGATAAACAAAAAAATCAATAAGCCTTTTTTAGTATGGATTTTTCTCCTCCATGAAATACTCCAGCAAAAGTAATCGTGCATTTTTTTTGGCATTTGTAACTATCCTGTTTGTCTTCAATGAGCTTATCCGATAGGACCATTGAATTCTGCCTAAAAGTTCACAAAACTTCACATATATATGCACTTTAACTCTACCACATCATTATGTATTTCTTTATACACTTGGACACTTAACCATTAAAGATTTTAGGCATATTATTCACTCACTGGAGAATTAAACAGATTTATTTTGTGTTTTTAAATACAAGTTCCATAAGGGCAAAACTAGAGATTTCTCCAGAGTCTGGAAGCTGCCAGACTAACAGCTTTGCATTTAGGGTTGGGAAGAACAAGCCAAACTTCAAAATTTCAGCTTATATACACATGCTAATTGTTTTCAACCAAATGGGAACTAATTTTTTAGAGGGGAAAAACAGTGCCTTAAATTATAAGAGGTAACTCTTTGGTGTGGTGACAAAAGTATACGGATGGAGTAATTGTCTATTTTGAAATTTTAGAAAGCATTACATTTTATATTTTGGTTATTTGCAGGAGATTGGAATAATCACAAGATTACATTTGTCACATACGTGGATGTCATCAAGATATTCTTGGATAATAGAAAAACAACTATGCAACTTTTAGATGAATCATTTACATAAATTCCAACAAAATGATGTAGCATTTAAAAATATTTGTAAATAATTTTCTTAAAGATAATTTATAAAATTGACTATCAGATTATTTTAATACTATTTTAATGTAAAATTAAAGGAATTTTTATGAAATATGTGAGATTATATGAAAGCTTGTATTTCATTAAGCATATTTTTAAAGTAACATTCATAAAAGGAAGAATGAGAAGTGTATACTTCTGTGGTGAGCTAAATAAGCAGAATTTTATGTCTCTGGTTTCATTTAAACATTTTATATTTTTATACTGTGATTTCAGGATTTTGATGTGTTATTTTTGACAAGCTACTTAGCTTGTACATGGGGTTTTGCTCTTTACTGACTCTTTTTATTATAGAAAAATCAAAGATTTATTCATTTGCGGATTGAAATTAGTTTATTTGTTACATTATTGCATCACTGATCTTTCTAGACACAGTGAGAGTGCATGAAATTTGCATTACAGTATTTTTATAAAATTAAATGAAAAATTGACTTCACATAATAGAAACAAATTTTTATACTACAAAGTTAAAAATATATAGGTTATTTAAAATATATACTAAAATTGCATTATTTCCCCTTTATAGTCAAACAAAAGCTCCTTGAGTGAAGATGCAGAGATTGCTTGGGTTTTGTCTAAATTCAAAGTGCCCTCTACTGTCAAAAAAGTATACTGTGCAGAAAGGGGAAAATTTGACAAGTCTGAAATCTAAAATCTAGACACTGAGAGAGAGAGGGAAGAAAACCAGGGTAGGTGATGTACTGCTGCTCAGCCTGGGGGCAATTCAGTTTGGATGTTCCATCAGTACATTGTTCTGCTCCTATCCCATGTTAAAAGTTATGTTAAAAATTACTTCTAATTTTACAACTTTTGCTTCATGCGTCTTTTCATTTTCCTTAGCTTTGGTTTTTAAACTGAAATTTCACTTTGGTGTCACTACAATGGTCTGAGCAATGCATGTTATGACTGCCAGGCTAAATGTTAAGGCTATATAATACCTTGATATCTTTATTCTATTCCTAAGGAATATTATTTAGAGGTTCTTTTCATATTGTTCTATGTTAGAACATTTTTGTTTTTACTGTGTATGATCTGTACCTAAATTTCAAAACATTCTTTTTTACTCTGATAGAATAAAGATAAGTGATCAATTAATCCAGTCTGGAAAAAAAATCAATGAAACTTAAAAATATCATGCAAACAAATAGGGATTGCCTATTCTGTTTATTTTTAAGAAGATGTTCAAACATTACAAGGCAGTAGTAAGCCCACTCTGTGTGTTTTAGTATAAGCCTGTTACAATTTTTCAAAAATTCAGTGACCCAAAGAAAATTTGGCCGTAAGAAATCCAGGCTATTTCATAATATTAAATTGTATTTTATAATGTATTTTGAGGTTTGCTATAGATATAGGTGACAAGTGTTAGAAGTGGTTGCAATGGAGGTTGTTACAATATGCTAAAAAAGAGTATTCTGATTGAATTTATAATTTTTATAACATAATCAGTAATTTGAAGTGAATTTAAAGAGACGCAGGAGTGAGGGATTGGAATGCTCACAATCTGTCATGTGTGCAACACATGTGATCAGTCTTAGGGAACTAGCTCTATGTTTTAGCAAAAGCACACTAGAAATTTTGATAACTTGGAAGAAGATTTTACGTAAAAATCTAGCCTCTAGTTTTTCTGCCAAATACATGTAGGGACGATGTTTCATGTTAATCAACCACAAGGGATTGTGGGTGTGACTGTGGGAGAGGGGGAAGGCCCGAGAGCTAGTGCTCCCAGTAACCTGGACCTCGGGCAGCTGCCTGTTTTCAGCGCTTCCCTTCGCAGAACCTCTTTAGCCTCTCTGATTGATTTCTGACTCTGCCGCCTGCCAGGTGTCCATTCTGCCTTCCGTGAGGGAGAAGAGCATTCAAATAGCGCTTAACATGAAGGTTTCCCATGTAGAAAGGGTTATATCTATCAGGGGTATTTGTGCACTGACAAACGAATAACTGAACAAACAAACACACGAATGAAAGAGAGAGGAAAAACTTATCCCAAAGAAATGGGTATCTGGTGGTAAAATTTAGAGGTAGTTTGGAGGAGAACCCTTTTGGGTAAAATAACATTACGTGACCTCCAAGTTAAAGGTAGACTTTTTCTGTAGTTCTCTGTTCATTTATTATTTTCTTGCTCTCTTCTCTTGTGTGTTGATGACTTTCTGTTCAGTTGTGTTTGGAACAAGAAAAACAATCAGAAAACAATTAATAAAATCGCAATAACGATATACCTATCAATAATTACTTTAAATGTAAATGAATTAAATGCTCCAATCCAAAGATAAATAGTGCCCTGGCTGGTGTAGCTCAGTGGATTGAGTGTGGGCTTGCAAACCAAAAGATCGAGGTTTGATTCCCAGTCAGGGCACATGCCTGGGTTGTAGGCCAGTTCCCAGCAGGGGATGCATGAGAGGCAACCATACATTGATATTTCTCTCCCTCTCTCCTTCCCTTCCCCCTAAAGACAAATAAGTAAAATATTTTTAAAAAGACAAATAGTTAAAGAAGATTTGGTACATATGGACAAAGAAATATTACTTGGCCACAAAAATGAAATCCTACCAGTTGTTATAACCTGGATGGACCTAGAGAATACTATGCTAAGTGAAACAGTCAGTCAGAGAAAACAATTACCATATGATTTCACTTACCTGTGGAATCTAAAAAACAAAATAAGCCAGCAAAACAGAAACAAACTCAGATACAAAGAACAAACTGATGATTGCCAGATGGAAGGCAGGTAGAAAAGGTGAAGAGATTAAGAATTACAAATTGGCAGTTATAAAACAGTTATGGGGATGTAAAGTACATCTTAGGGAATATAGTCAATAATATTACAATAACTACATGTGGTGTCAGGTAGATGCAAGACATATCAGGGCGATCCCTTTGTAAGTTATTTAAATGTCTAATCACTATGCTGCCCACTTGAAACTAATATAATATTGCATGCCAACTGTAATTGAAAAATAAAAAAAACATTGAATACAATATATAGTGTTGAACGAAAGAAACCAGTCACAAAAGTACATGCTATAGACTCCATGTAGATTAACAGCAAGGAGTATGATGAACAAGCTTGTTTACGTGTTTATTTGTAGTGACATAGTGACAGAAGTCAGAGCAGTGGTTACCTGCAAGGGACAGACCAGCTTGGGAAGAACCGAGGGGTCCTTCCATATGTTCAGACTATTCTACCTGTGGTATTCTACACTAGGATGCAAAGAACACATGTAAAGCTTTGTCAAATCAGACACAAAGACATTTTAAATAAAAAATTTTTAAAAAAACAAGTGTTTAGAATGAGTATCTGATTAGAGATGAATTGCTGATTTTTCTTTTTCTATTCCTATTTTTCAATTTTTATACAAAGAATAATTGTCTATTCAAATAGTCATGGGGATATAAAGTACAGCAGAGGGAATATAGTCAGTAATATTATAATAACTCCTGATGGTGTTAATGAGTACTAGACTCATCAGGGTGATCCTCTTGTAAATGATAGAAATGACTAATCACTATGTTGTATACCTCAAACTAAAATAATATTGTATGTCAATTGTAGGTGAAAAATAAAAATTCAATTGATTCTTTTTATAGCAAACAGAACACCAGTCTTCTCAATTGTTGGAAAAATCCAGCAAATCTAGTACATCTAAACGTTTCATCCGGCTATTTTCAGCAGTACTTGAGAGCAAACCTATTTATCCAGGTGTGTACATAACCTTAATTTCTGCTGAATTGCCATTTCTCTTGATCAGTGATCAGCTATTTTCCACTGCTTGGAAAAGAATTGCATTTATAGCATTAATCCTAAATTCATAAAAATGTACCCACATAAAAAATCTAAAGCTATGACATACTAGATGACCGACTAAATATTCTATGCTTCTGTTTCATTTGCTTTTTAGAATTAACTCTTCTGAATTCAACTTGAGATAATCTACTTTTAATTAGCCTAAGCTAATTTTATTAATAATAGATCTTTGTTCTTTGGCATAAGTTCAGTTTGCCACTGTGAGTCACTTTAGAAAAACTGTGAATAAAGGGGCTTTATATCTTCTAGCCAATAATGATCTAACCTAGCCCTAGGGAACTCCTCTGGCAAAATGAATTTTGAGTTAAAATGTTATGACGATGGAAAAATCATCAGATCTCTGAAGGAATTAGTTTTTATTTTTGATTACTTAAAACTAGGAGGTACTCTTTACCCTTTTGGGGCCTAGTTGTCCAACTGTGTCATAGTTTCTGTAGGCTGTATGATATCCTTCTGATAAATTTCATTTTTCTGTAGAGTAGCAAGTTAGTTTCTATTGTTTGCAATCCAATAAATCTAATTGACACAATACATTTATTTCTCAGTGATCAACTCATGGATTGATTCATAGGTGATATTTACGAAAAATTCACAAACTTTTGTTTCATGATCTGGAAGCTTTGTTGAGTAGGGGACTTGGCCAAAGACAAGTAGCACACTTGTGCAAGAGAATGAGATTCAGTTCCAAGTTCAGGGTGGGGGTTGGGGAGAGGGGCATAAAATTATACTGAAGCCTGGATCAATCACTTTAATTCCCATGGTCTGTTGCATTTTAAATATAGATTTTTTGATAAAATTATTGTCTTTATCTTCCTTACAATTTAATATTAGTGTGGTTACAAGTTGGTTTTATTATATAAAAATAATGTGTGCAATGGAGATCAAGCAATTTTAGGAAACAAAATATTAAGACGAATTGGGATATTTGTCATCTATGTAGGGCTCTAATGTTTTACAGGTTTTTTTGCAAAAAATATCGTCCCTAGAAGAAGAAAATCTAGTGTATCCAAATAGTGGAAGGAACATATTCTGATTCTATATTGTTTATGTTTCTGTATAAATATTTATTTGCAACTTGAAAAATGCACAATGAAACCCTTCTTTTCTGTTGCACATAGAAAAAAGTATAAATTGTGAAAAATTGCCTCTCTTAATACTTCAATATAACAAAGCATGTCACAAGCATTTAATAACGGGATTATTGTTGACTTGCTTCATTCCTGGGAACCAACAGGAAAATCTCAAGGGACAGATCATTAAATCTTCCTTCTCAGTGTTAACTTGGACAACAGCTCCGGAGACATCTCTGAGGGTGCAAGGCACTTATTAGAAGCATGTTTAGGAATCTCTGACTGTTTTTCAAAAACCACTTCTGCAGAAAACAAGATAGTTACCAAGCATTTCTGGAAACCATTTATAACTGAGGAGATTCAATTCATTAGAAATATGATAAATTATAAATGGTAACAACTGAAAACAGGTAAGTTGTGGGGAAAACATAAATTAAATATGAGAAGTGTAATGTAACCATGAGAGATCACTTGGTATGTATTATTTTATTATATTTTATATTATATGTTTTTAGATAAGGCAATTTACCACAGTATTATGTATACCTCACGAACTTTATATGGGAAATAAGCAAAGACAAATTTTGGAAACAAAAATGTACAAAATCTGTTTTTTTCTTACTGCTATTTTTTTCTGTTTAAACTATATAAACATTCTGATATTCATGACATGATCAGCTACAATTAATTTGCATTTTGTTTTTCTTCCCGAAAGGGATTATTACTAAAACCATGATTTTTTCCCAACACTTTATTTTTCTTTGGCCCAGCACCTGGGTTTTTTTTTTTCTCCCATGGATTCCAATAAATAAATGTATTGTATTTAATATGAGTACTGATTGAGACTTAGTATTTTTTTAGTCAGTTTCATTTGCTTCTTCTATGGGTTCTCTTTCTTAGTAGGTTCTTTCTTGATTGGTAATTTATTAGGTTGACTGTCTCAAAAATGAGGTTTAGTGATTAGCCCAAGACCACCCACAAAGAGGTTTAAAGATAAGATCTTGGGACTCAGTCTGACACTCATTTATTTACTCATTTATTAAATCACTCACTTACTTAGATTTTCCAACAAGCTTTTGTTGAGAACCGACATATGTTAGATACTCTTGCAAGCACTGGTCATTACTGTTTTCTGCCCAGAATAGTTTTCATGTGTCCAAGGGGTAAGACAGGCAAGCTTCTTAGGGCAGTTACTACCTAGGCCTCAGGGGCTAAACTGGGGTGACACCTTCAGGCATCCATTTTATGACTAATCACTTTTAACTGCAGTAGTCCTGTCTTAAATACAGGGGATTTGGCCCGAGACCCCCAGAGGGTGCCTGAAAATGGGGACAGTACCAAATTCTGTGCATACTATGCTTTTTCCTATATACACATGCCTATCATAAAGTTTAATTTCTAAATTAGGCACACTAATGACCTAGCAACTGTAAGTAATAATAAAGTATAATAATTCTAACAATACTGTTAGAAAAAGGGTTACTTGAACACAAGCAGTATGATACTGACGGAACTGTAATTGTAACCCGCCCCACCATTTTTTTTGACACTGTCTCTGTAAGCGCTGACTCTGATTAATATGTAGCTTGTAGAAAAACAGCAGGTTTGTATAAGAATCCTAGGAACTAACTAACTTCAAAACATACGAATTCCGACCTTCAGGCATCCCAGGTCCGAGGGATTTGCCGACCTTCGACCATTGGACCCAGCGCGATGTGAAGCCAGGACCACTAAACCAGGACGACGCACATGGGATCAGCACATGAGGGTCAACTGCAGGATTATGCAGGTGGGACCATCACTTGCCTTATCGGAATGGACTGTGCTTGTCTGTACATAGAAAACTTTTCAACTCTCCCCTTGATCTCTGTTCTGCTTCCCTCTGTTCCTTATAAAAATCTCTGCCTGTCACAGAGTGGGGAAGACAGACTTAGATACAAGTGTCCCCCATCTTCCCAGGGTGATGGGTTTTGAGACATGACACGTGGCGTGCTTCTGAATAAACTACTTTCCTAAACCAGCACTTGTCTCTCTAATACCGGCTTTCAAAGCCTCAGACAGCCAAACCTGCATTCGGTTGTAGATTAATATAGTTGCCTGGTTTATAAATATAACCCTGAGAAAGCAAAACCACAGATAAGAAAGGATTACTGTCATTTCCAGGAAAGTTCTCTTTTATTTCTTCCTGTTTGTTTGGGAAAAATACTGCCTTAGAATTGATACTTAATCTGGATCCTCTAACATGTAAGATCAACTTTGCAACAACCAGTGTTAGATGTCCACATGCAGCTCCTGGAATCTGGAGGCATGGACACTTGTCCCGTCCTCTTTCCCCCAACCCTCCTCTCACCAGCTGTGCACAACTCGTCCAGGAAGGGAGTCCTCCATCTGGAGCCAAAATCATGTGAAGCTGTAAAATCTGTAATTCTTTTCATTTTCTCCCCTGCACTTCCCTGCTTCTACAGGTCAGATATTAACCCAGTTTCCCTTTCATTTCCCTTTTTTATTTTATTTTTTATTTTTTAAAGGAGAGTGGGGGGTCAAGGTCTCAGCCTCTTTTTTCTTTTTTTTTAAGATTTTATTTATGTATGTATCTTTAAAGGGGAAGGAGAGAGGGTGAGAAACATCAGTGTATGGTTGCCTTTTGTGCATCCCCTGCTGGGAGTTGGCCTGTGGGGAACCAGCCTGCAACCCAGGAATGTGCCCCGACTGGGAATCGAACCCCGATCCTCTGGTTCGCAGGCCTGTGCTCAATCCACTGAGCTACACCAGGCAGGACTCTCATTTCCCTTTTTAAATAATCCCTCTTTCTATTCAACTCTGTCAATAATTATATCATTCATGAATGGCATTGGACAATTCCCTTAACCTCAATGAATCTGGTTTTGTTATCTGGATACGTAAAAATAACTTTACTTATAGAACTGTGGTGATGATTAGACAATTCATTTAAAAATGTTGAGCTCAATTTTCTTTGCCTAGTAATTGTGATTGGTGAGTGCCTTATGCATATTAGTCTTAGTGGAATTTGTGAATAAAGCCTACAGAAAAATTTTAAGCTAACTTGTTGACATTGTTATAATATAATCAACAGTTCAATTTTTGGTATTTGTGTTTCATACTCTGTTAAGCAGTTCATTTTTAAGTATATTTTATTGATTATGCTATTACAGTCGTCCCATTTTTTTTCTCCCCTTTATCTCCCTCTCTCTAGAATCTCCATTCCCTTAGCAATTTCTCCCCTTAGTTCATGTCCATTCTTTGGCTTCTCCATTTCCTGTACTATTCTTAACCTCCTGCTGTCTATTTTGTACCTACAATTTATGCTTCTTATTTCCTGTACCTTTTCCCTCCTTCTCCCCCTTCTCCCTCCCAGCTGGTAGCCCTCCATGTAATCTCTATTTCCATGATTCTGTTGGTATTTGGGTTCGCTTAGTTTGTTTTTGTTTATTTGGGGTTTTTTTAGGTTCTGTCAATGTATGGTTGCCTTGATAGTTGTGAGTTTGTTGATAGTTGTGAGTTTGTTGTCATTTTACTATTCATAGTTTTGATCTTCTTTTTCTTAGATAAGTCTGTTTAACATTTCATATAATAAGGGCTTGGTGATGATGAACTCCTTTAAATTTACCTTGTCTGGAAAGGTAAATTTATCTGCCCTTCCATTCTAAATTAGAACTTTGCTGAATAGAGTAATCTTGGATATAGGTCTTTGGCTTCATGACTTTGAACACTTCTTGCCAGCCTTTTCTTGCCTTACAGGGTTTCTTGAGGAAATTAACTGATAGTCTTATAGGAACTCCTTTATAGGTAACTCTTTTCTTTTCTTTGCTGCTTTTAAGACTCTCTCTTTATGTTTAACCTTTGACATTTTTATTATGATGTGTCTTAGCATGGTCCTCTTTGTGTCCAACTTGTTTGGGATTCTCTGAGCTTCTTGGACTAGTGTGTTTATTTACTTGGTCATATTGGGGAAGGTTTCTTTCATTATTTTTTTCAAATAAGTTTTCAACTTCTTCCTCTTCCTCTTCTCTTGCTGGCGCCCCTATGACTTAGACATTGGCACATTTAAAGTTGCCCAAAAGATTCCTAATCCTCTTACAATTTTTTAAAATTCTTTTTTCTTCATTCTGTTTTGGTTGTATGTTTATTTCTTCCTTTTGTTCCAAATCATTGATTTGAGTCATGGTTTCCTTCCCTTCACTGTTGGTATATTTTTCTTTATTTTATTTTGAATAACCTTGACTTCTTCCTCTATTTTGGGACCGTACTCAATAATTTCTGTGAGCATCCCGATTACTAGAGTTGTGAACCCTGTGTCAGATACGTTGGCTAATACCTCATTGCTTAGTTCTTTTTCTGTAGTTTTGATCTGATCTCTCATTTAAGCCATATTATTTGTCTTGGTGCACCTGTTACATTGTAAGCTGTTGAGCCTTAGATATTCACAAGGGGTGGGCAACCCAGTTTTTTGCATTGTGGCACTGTTTGTGGGAGAAGGGAGAAGGATCAGAGATGGAAAATTGCCACTTACTCAGCTCTCACTCTACATTCAGTCAATCCCTTTATTTACCACAAATGAATGGTGCCCTTCCAGGTGCTGCCCTGGCACTGATTCCCAGGTAAGTGGACTTGTGTACATTCTAGGATCCTGTGAGCCCCTCAAACAGACTTTCCTGAGAGACTGGCAGTTTCTTCCACCACTGCAAATCCCACAGGATTTTACAGCCAGAAGTTATGAGGCTTTATTTACTAAGACCCCTGGGTTGCACAGTCTGTCCTGGTCTGGGATCGCTCACTCCCCAGTTACTCCTGCCAGTTTTTATGGCGGATGTGGGACAACCCATTCCACCAGCCACTGCCTTGTTGCACATCCTCTTTGCCCTGGCTGCCCATCTTCACTTCTCCTACCAGTCTGGATGAATGTTTCTTCTTTAACTCCTTGGTTGTTGGACTTCCATGCAGTTTGATTTTCTGGAAGTTCTGGTTGTTCTTTGTTTTTAAATTGATTATTATCCTTTTTTTTGGTTGTGCGAGGAGGTAAAGTGTATCTACCCATCCCTCCATCTTGGCTAGAAGTCAAGAGTTCAATTTGTGGAGACAACTTACTCTCTTTTTTATATTATTGTTTTATACATTACTTCTTGGGTGTTTATGCAATGCTTGTTATTGTTGTTGTGATTTTTAATTGACCACTTTCTTTTACCTTGAGAACACTCAGTAACCAAGCAGAAAACTGGATGTTCTTTCTAACATAAATCATTAAATTAGAAAGAGTAGGGCTCAGTATTCTCTAGTTATAATTGCTGAATGGAAGATCTTATGCTTTGCTCTAAATTCTTTTTATATGCTGATAATTACTAAATTTTTATAATTGGGCTGATCTATTCCTTAAACTCCAAACTCACATAACTAATTGCCTTTGTGAAGTCTTCATTTATCCAAAGAGCATCCCAAATCTTTATGTCTAAATCTGAATTATTAATACTTTCTAGAAATCTTTTCCCTCTCAGGTTTTTACATTTTTTTCTTAATTATCCTGACAAAACACCTTGGACCAGTTTTTAGGTTTTTAGATCTTGTTTTTTGCTTGTACCTCAATGTAACGAATAAGTGAATTATGTCAAACTCAATCTTCAAAATTTATACAAATCAACCCCTTCAATGCCATACACCTAGCCCAAACTACCATGAATCTTTCCTCAAATTCCATAATACCACTAGCTTGTGTTCCTGTGTCCACTCTTGCTTCTCTTCAGTCTATTCTTCACATAGCAGCCAGAGGTGTAACCAAACACAGGTCCGGCTGCCTGCTGCTACAGAAGCCAATACTCAAGAGGCGGTTGCTGATGTAAAGAATATTAATTTATTTGCAGATGCCCGCCATCTGGAAGATGGGAGACTCATGTCTCAAAGTCCATGTCTACCTCTCCGTGGAGGCAGAGGTTTTTACCAGGAGGGAAAGGGGTAGGAACAAAGAGATCAAGGAAGGGATTGAAAAGTTCTCTACATGCAGATGAGCACAGTCCATTCTCATAAGGCAAGAGGTGATCCCACATGCATGATCCTGCTTTAGTCATCCTGGCTTCATGGTTGAAGGCCAACAAATCTCCCTGGGATGCCTGAAGGCTGGGGTCTGTATCTTTTGAAGTTTGTTCCTAGGTTTCTTATATAAACATGCTGTTCATCTGCATACTACATATTAGTCAGAGTCAGCAATTACAGAAACAATATCAAAAAATGGTGGAGTGGGTTACAATTTCCTACCTTTGCAATTTTCTATTGTTACAGAGGGATGTATTTAAAATATAAATTATATCATGTCCCTCTCATGCATAAAACTGTACAAAAGTTTATTCTTATATTTAAAGTAAAATTCAAAGTTTTATGATGGTCTAAAATGTTTTAACTACTGAACAGATAATATAAATTAATGAGAAAAACTCATGGTCACATCATAAGGAATTCTTATGTTATGAGACTCTCGATCCTGCTCTTCCTTCCTTTCTTTCTTTCTTTCTTTCTTTCTTTCTTTCTTTCTTTCTTTCTTTCTTTCTTTCTTTCTTTCTTTCTTTCTTTCTTTCTTCTGTCTCTCTCTTTCTTTCAAGCAGATAGGCAACTCTGTAGGTATACACTGTAAGTTCTTACCTTCCTCCCATGGGCTGTGTGTCTAATACCAGTTTAGTTTTCAGAATCCTTGCAGTGCTATTCTGATCTTTCCTGATTGTACACAATCCAAAGACCTGTCTGAAACCTGTGCAGTAGTCTACTCTGTAGTTTAGTTCTTAAATCTTTTCAGCCTGGATCCAAATTGGTTTTATTCATGTATAGCTCAGCATTGGACGAATCTCAGAACTTGATGTGTAGATTCAAAGAGTTCCTCCTCTAGCTGCTTCCTCTCAGTGATCTTACCTCTACTCTCTGTTTTCTAGAGTTTTCCCTTCTTGGTGTTCTGACTAGAAAGCTGGAGCAGTAGTTTCTCATACTATTGCATGCTTCCCAGTACTTAGCTTGCTTTATGACAAACCTGCAAGACACAAGAGTGTGAGGGCCTCCAGGGTCGCCCCTTATTACCCCTGCTGCTGTGGAAGTTTCATCTGGAAAAGGTCCAAGAAAGTAGAAAGAACTGTTATCCTTCAGGTGCTGCTGGCATAGGGTGGGGTGTTGACTGTTGCTTCTTTGTTGTTGGTATTTGCCTGGCCTAAAACAGATAAAGTCAAGTGTGTTCTGCTGCCCTAGTGGAGAAGGGAGGGGCACTGCTCTGTTGCTGTCAGTCACCTGACGTAAGGCAAGGGGAAGTCAGAAGGGGTGGCCACTGCTGTGACTTCGAACACATGCCAGTGAAAACATGGAGGGAGGTGTGACCATCCTAGCTAAAGTCTGTCTGCAGTCATCCTCTCTCTGCTTATTCTTTGCTTTATAGACTGTATTACTACCTGAAAAAATACAGGTCATACAGGAGCTACTAGATACTAGATGATACCAAGTGTACACAAGGCCTGATTATCAAGCCTGGAGATGGTACATGGCTGGCTGTAGTTCTCATCTCCACAGTTTAAAGAGGGAATGATAATAATAATAATGATCTTATACTTAATAGCATCTTCTAAGACTAGGTTCTTATCTACTAATGCCCAAATTATCTGCATATCTCATTCTCTCTTCTTCTATATAACAATACCAGTTTTCTTTAACTAAGTCACATACATTAGCATGTTATGCAGATGGGCAAGCATTTAAGACTTCTATGGTATTTAAACAAGGTAAAATCTTCTCTGACCAGTTACTAGTACTAAAAAGATCTTTGTAATAGATGCTATTAATAACAGGATCTTTGTATAAATAATTATTTGAAAAGTATTCCTATTTATTAATCCAGAATAATGAAAATAAACTCTTCTTTTTTCTTCTAATGTAGAATAAGATAGCATAAAGTTGAACATAAATTTTATTTTAACAACTATAGACATCCTTTTAACATATGTATTAATCTAGATCATCCAGAGAAACACGACAGAGTGGGATACATAGGTGGGTAGGTAGGTAGGTAGGTAGGTAGGTAGATAGATAGATAGATAGGTTTGTTTTAAGGAATTTCCTCTGCAATTTTGGCAGCTGGCAAGTGTGAAATCCTTAGGGCAGACTAATGAATGGGATAGAGACTCAGGTAAGAGTCCCCATGTTGTGGTCTTGAATCCAAATTCTGCAAGGCAATAAACTAGAATCTCTGGCAGAGTTTTTATATAGAAATTTTGAAGAGAATTTTTTCTGCTCCTGGAAATGTCAGTTTTTACTCTTAAGGCCTTCAGCTGATTTCGTGAGGATCAAGCACATTATGGAAGGGAACATGATTTACTCAAAATCCAATGATTTAAATGTTAATCACAGCTGAAAAAGCAACTTCCCAGCAACATTTAGACTGTTTGGCCAAATGAACTTGGCACCATAGCCTGGACAAGTTGACATATAATATTAACCATCACAGCATGTAATATATTACATTATATTACATTACAGAGTGTTAAGAAATGAATTGCTGATTTGACATTGATGGACAACTGTGTCTGTATGGATCTACATACAGATAAGTTTATAGTTGATTACTTATTAAAAAGAACTGTAGAAAAAACATATAATTGTTGGGGAAGACTACTTTTTTCTAAACATCTGCCATTCTGGTTCGTTAAGAAAACATAACTTCTGAAAGCCAGATTAACTGTTAAATATCAGGTGAAACCCATTTAAATAACTCTTTGAAACATTTTCTACATAATCTGAATAACAGAAGCTACTACACACACACCACAAAGGAAGCAACAAACTTCTTCCTTCTGACAATTTCCTTCGTACTCCATGTTGTGGACGGCCAGAAGGGGGGAGAAGATAGCATTGGCCTTGACAGTACACCACATCACGGTAGTCTAAAAAAGCACTTCCATATTGTTTCTATTCCATCGTGCCTTCTGATAATTTTTAATTGAATTTCATACCTGTGTATACACTCTCATAAACTTTGTCTTCTATATCTTTACTTTTCCCCAAGTTTCTTTTTCTTTACAATTAAATGATTAGGTGTAATGACCAATGCAGTGATAGCTAAAGCTTTGGCACTCACCAGGAGGAAAAAATGAGGACTTATTTGGGTAAAAGTTAAATTTATTTGTTATTTTTCTCCAGGGACTGCATTATTAAAAATAATACAAATAAGAATGAATTTGGCATATGAAAAAATAATTAAAGTATCACAGGTTTAGGAAATCAAATTGGCACTGTTACTGGGCCAGTGGGTTGCACTCTAGAGATACAACTGAAGCAAATGGTTTGGGCTGATGATTCGCCTTAAATGTAACCTTAATGATGTTTTATGAGTAAAAAAGGCATAAAGGGAACTGTAGTGCTAGTATTCAATATACTGACCTCTGGGCGGAACAAATAAATTAATTTTAAAGTAAAATTAGCCAATATAGAATAAAATTTTAAATTACATAATGAGATAAACAGCTTTGAAGGGAGCATAATTTGTAATAATATGAAGAGAAAGTGTTCAACTGGGAAGATAGTCCAAAGAGAAAATTTTGGTAATGGGGTGACCTAGAAAGAAGCTAAATAAACAAGATATAAAAGACAGAGTAAGAACACAAGCAAGATATGATTTACTTGAAAAACAAAGCCAAAAATCCCTAAAAACATAATGACAGTTAATTTTATTTTCTCAGAAATCTGTTCACTGATTCTTGATGGTAAAATTGTTTCAGTGAGGGCTAAAGAATCAAGAATTGATAGTTTTTTTTCCAAAATACAATGACATTGCAGGTCATTTTACAGTTATATTTTCTAAAAAAAATCAACAAAACAAAGTTAATCAGACGATTTACCTGTACTGCAGAGAGGATGTAAAGATTAATGAGTTAATTATTGTGAAATATTAATATACTTTGGGACATCTGAATGAAAAATGAAAATAATTATTTATTGCTTTGTAGTTGTCTCAGTAATCATAATTACTTTTTGCTACAGACTCCTTTTGTTTATATATATATATATATATATATATATATATATATGTATATATATAATTTATTCAGGCTTCTTGCACAGTTTTGCACCAGAACATATGTTTGATAGAATAAAAATACCTAGATAAAATAATGCTAAAAATAATGTGCCATTGATTATCTCTCAAAAAATGATTATTTTTTACTATTAATCTAGTAATTTCCTTGTCTATATCAATGTTTAGATGATTAAACAGAGAATTTATAGACTAGTGTGTACTTAAAAATGGGATATATTTGTGGGCACTTGGTTATTTTTTTATATACACTTGAAACCATGTCAAAATATTTGATAAAAAACAATTGAATGAAATGTGTAGCAATTACTAAACTTACAAAAGTGTAGAATTCTTGGTATTTGTTGAGGTGAATGCAATAGGAAAAGACAAGGTAAGCCCTGACAGATGAAAGGAGGAGAGGAGTGCACAGCCATGGCGTCTGAGGGTTGCAGAGGACGCAGAGAGGTTATGCAGGTTAGCACCTTTCTGGCAGGACCACACTAAAAAAGTACTGAGCCTGGGAGAATTCAACCTAATGTTGAAAACAAAACAAAACAAAAGTTAAAAACTAAAATCTTCTAGCATGGCAGATAGATTTGGGTCTCTGGATTTGTTGTTCTTGTTTTTTCCTGGCACTATTTTTCATGTTATTCTGGGCTTTAACATTATTTATTATAGTATTGACTACCTTGTTGCAGTTATACAAACTGTATGTTTCCCCCAAATTCATTTCAATGCTTAAATAAAATAAAAGCTTTGGGTCCTGAAGAATAGCCTCATGTCTCTCTAGTTCACACTGTCTTTTTGATACTAAATTCTGGCAAGTTTTAACAAGTTTTTTTTTTTTAAATCACTGGATTATATTTTCTCGATGAGACAGGAGGGATAGGCATCCTTTGGCAGAGATGTTGTTAAAATGCAGCAAAGGTTATTGTTGCTGACATGCTGCTGTTTGTCAGCATCTCTTTTCTCCTTAACTCATCTTTCTCTCTCTGTTTTCTTGAAACACCATCAATCTCTCTGCTTTACCTCTCTCCATTCTTTTCATTTCTTCCCTCCCTCCCTTCTTCTCTCCCTCCTTTCCTTTCCTCCATCCTTTCCTCAGCAAACCTCACTTTATAATTAGTGGACATTCTGTTGGCACTTAAGGTTAAAGATGTGACCACGCCAGTCTTACTATTCAAAATGTGCTTGTAGAGCCAATGACATTAATGTCACCTAAGAGCTTGATAGAAATGCAAAATCTTGGATCCCACAACAAACCTTCCAAATTAGGATTAGCCTTTGTGTGTGTGTGTGTGTGTGTGTATTAGAGAGAGAGGAAGGGGGATGGAGAGAGAGAAAGAGAGATTTGTTGTTCCACTGAATTATGCATTTATTTGTTGCTTCTTGCTTATGCCTGTACCAGGAAACCCACAATCTTACTCTCTGGGAAGGATGCTACCTG
This sequence comes from Sturnira hondurensis, assembly GCF_014824575.4. Taxonomy (NCBI): domain Eukaryota; kingdom Metazoa; phylum Chordata; class Mammalia; order Chiroptera; family Phyllostomidae; genus Sturnira; species Sturnira hondurensis. Next base: position 50,734,829 of record NW_028076767.1, read on the forward strand.
GCGAGGGCAGGATCAACCTTTTAACAAGATCCCCAAATGATTTATGCATGTGCAACTCAAGTTTAGGAGGTGCTGGTTTAGAGAACCTAGATATCCAAGAGATACCTCAAACTCCACACTCTCCTCCCTCTTAGGTAAGGCTGTCCTGCATTTTCTACCCAAAAGAGGAGACCATGTGTTCACAGGGTGACTCGAGTCAGAAACCCAGGGACTCTCTCTTGATCCCTTTCTCTTGCTCACCACCTACATGTAACACACTACCAGTCTTGTCATTTCTGTTTTCTAAATATCTCTTGGATATTTCCTCAGCATATCCCACCACATGTCACTTTCATAGATTCCACTTTCTCACATGAACTTGAGCGCAATCTTTAAACTAGTTTCAGACTGCTATTACCTTTCTCTGATACCACCTCTTTGATAATTCAAAGTTTATTTTTAAAAATATAAATCTCATCATACACTTGCCAGACTAAAATATTTTGATCATTTTCCTTCTATTGTTAGAAAAGATATGGTTTGTATAAATCCTTTAAGTGACTTTATCTTCTGCAGCTCTCCAAATCACTCCATATGCTGCACTCATTTCCAGTGAATTACAGTATCCTAAATATGTCATTGCATTGGGTGCCTTTATACTTTTATATGTTTTTTCCTGTAACTGAAATGCTCTTCCCCTAACTTGTCTATCAGATGAACTACATATGACATGTCAAGGCCAGAAACAAGTAACCCTTGCTTTATACTGTTTTCCCTTTCACCTCTCCAGGCATTGTTCGTTTTTCCTTTCTGCACCTCTGTACTTACCATCCCATATTGCAATGATTTATTTATGCAGAAAACAAATTTCTTTACATAGTACAATGATTTACTGCATGTGGTTGGTGTGTAAAAATTATTGTTGAATTGACAACAAGTATAATAACTATTTTTGAAGAAATAGTATTAACCAGAAAAATTATAAACATGACCATAAACCACACATTATTCAAATTAAATATTTTGCAAGATATATTTTGACCTTCCTAATTTCATGGGATAGACAACTGTTTTCTTCCCTCTAGGAAAAATTCAGAAGGTTGATTAAAATGATGCAAAGTAGTGCCACAACTGGGTGAGATTGTTTTGGACTTAGGTTCTAGGAAAAAAAGATTAAGGTTGTTTTAATTTCTGATTTTCCTTAACAGCCCATAAATAAGTACAAATACAAATAAATCTTCCTTGAATTTTTAAAAAGATTTTATTTATTTATCTTTAGAGGGGAAGGGTAGGAGAGAAGAAGAGAAGTATCAATGTATGGTTGCCTCTCATGATTCCCCTACTGGGAACTGGCCTGCAACCCAGGCATGTGCCCTGACTGGGAATCGAACCGCAATGTTGTGGTCCGCATGCTTGCGCTCAATTCACTGAGCTACACAAGCCAGGGCTGAATCTTCCCTGAAATTTTATCATGTTTTTATGTAAACATATGTTTTTATTACTCTCAGATAAATGTCTGAGTGCAAAAGAAAAATTGATTAATTGGATCTCATCACAATGAAAAAATTTTGCTTTGACAAAACCCCATGTGAAGTGGATGAAATGAGAAGTTACATACAAGAAGAAAGTGTTTGTAACCACATACCAGATAAAAGACTAATATATAGAATACACAAGAATGTCTCAAAAGTGAACATTAAAAATCAAACAATCCAATTAGGAGGAGGGCAAAGACACAAACAGCCATTTCACCTAAGAGAGTATACAGATGGGAAAAAAGCACATGAAAGATGTTTAGCACCATTAATCATTAGGGAAATGTCAATTAAAACCTCAAAGAGACATGACTACACACCTATCAGAATGGCTAAAATATAAAATAGTAACATCAAAAGCTGGCATGGATGCATCGAAACTGTACCACTCGTCAGTGGTACAGTGGGAATGTAAAATTGTACAGCTACCCTGAAAAACAGCTCGGCAGTTTCTTGTATGTCTAAACATCTACATCAGTTTTTAGAAATAGAGTGTAATTATCACATAGAATATTGTCAAAAAATTTCACAGATAAAAATAATCTAATTTAATGGGTTGATATTTTATATCTGTACATTGTAGACAATGGACTACATTCAGTAAAATGAGTCTGATGTGTTGGTATTGAAACTACATTTGAGTTAACAGAAACTCTGGCACTGAGCAATGGAGTGATTGACGGAGATATGGGTGCCAGTAATGTAAGCGATGGCATCCCACAATCTGTAAAGTGCTGGAAGCATGCTGGATATCACTATTTTTTTTTGTTAAAGATTTTATTTATTTATCTTAGAGGGGAACGGAAGGAGAGAGAGAGAGAGAGAGAGAGAGAGAAATATCAATGTATGGTTGCCTCTCGTGGGTCCCCTGCTGGGAACTGGCCTGCAACCCAGGCATGTGCCCTGACCAGGAATCGAACCTCGATCCTGTGGTTCGCAGGCCCGTGCTCAATCCACTGAGCTACACCAGCCAGGGCGATATCACTATTCTTATTTATCTCAGAGAGTCATTGAGAGAATCAATTAGGTAATACATGTAAAATCACGTTGGAAACTGAGAAAAATGTTGTAAATATTAAATGTTGAGAATTATCTTGACACCACTAAGTTAAACATCAGTAGGCAGAGATAGAGAACATTTACATATCTTAATTTCTCTTTAATCTTCTTAGTAATATTTTCAACCTCTTTTGTAAACATAATTTTAATAAATTTCTTTTACCTTGAGTTTTAGATTATGATCAATTTTCTGGTTGTGGTAAACTAAAGTTATAATGTAGATTTGAAGTTTTGGAAACATTTAACTTATTTCTTTACCTCACGGAGGCCCAACGATCCTTTAACCTGTCAGATACTTTTTGCCTTTCATTGCATTAGCTGTTGCGCTCCTCTCAGCCATCATCACGCCACGGAAGGACGTCTTAGCTGCTCACTTTGCTTCTCGCCTCTTTCTCAACTCCACCCTCCCAAAGCTGCCCCCAAGCTCACTGTTCCATTGCTTCATAGGGTTTCTAAAAATTACCATGGAAGTAACGGTGATAATACAAGAAACATATGTAAACTAAGGGTAAGAAGAAAGTATATTCACCATGTGGATTATAGAATTTATATTAAGAAAAGCTAAAATAAATAACTAAAAAGAAAAAGTTCTAATTCAAAGCTCTTCTTTGAGACATTTAATAATATAAAAAATTAAAATGAAAAAAGGAGGCCATTCCAAATGGCCTATCAGTACGATAATGCCAAAGCAGAGAAGGGAAGACTAAACATTTCTGTCTTTTTTTCTGTGTGTCACTTCAGAACCTGTACTTTGAAGAAGCTCTATTTCTGTCTCATGTCTCACAAAATCTCTCACTATGACAAGTTTATCAACTTTCAGCTCTTAATCTTCTCCAATCGTGTTTAATAATGTCTTGACATCTCAATACCCCCATGCCTCCTAGATAAGACAAGCTTCCTCTAAAGTTTTCCTGATCACAAACACAGACAACATCCCTAGCCTCATACCTTAAGGAGTTCCAGTTTCCATTTTGCTAGAAAGTATCAGTTTTTTTTTTATGTCTCTAAAAGGACCATTTGGGTCATTTTCTTAGAATTAATCTGTCTTGGAATCTCTATCTCTTGTCAGATAAGAACCTTTGGCAGCTATGAAGTGATTTTTAAAATTATTTTGTTTAGCTTCTACCTACCAAGGCTCACAAAATCATAGGTTCTCAGCTTTGCCCAGGGGTCCCACATGTTGCTGTGGGACCCAAAGTGACTTGTGAAATATTTATGAGTGTTTAGTTAGCTTTCATTACAGAACATAGAGTCTGGGGCAGGTATGTTAGCTTCTCTGATCAGTATAATCTACGAAAATTGATTGCGAAAAATAGGTTCTGTTATTGGGATGTCAACCTGAGTGCTAGAAAGAAAACCGTGTGTGAGTGTGTGTGTGTACAAATAATTCTTGTTTTAATTTGCATGTCCTTATGACTATCATGATGAAATATTATGAGTCATGCTTAATCTCACCCAAGACCGAATTATTTCTATATTCAGCATCTCCGTGCTCCATAAGCTCCCTGCCCTTTAGTCACACAGTAGCTATGCTGTGTTATCAAATTGTTATGCTATCACAGTGCTGGTGTGCAAGTAGCACTTATTTTACTTAGTGATGGTGTCAAAGCCCAAGAGTAGTGAGGCTGGCAATTTGGATATGCCAGACAGAAGCCATACAAGCCTTCCTTTAGGTGGAAAGGGGAGTGCAGTCCCATAAGATATTTTGAGGGAGAGAAAGAACACATTCACATAACTTTTATTACAATAAATTGTCATATTTTCTAACTCATTATTACTTATGGTTGTTAATCTCTTAATGTGCCTAATTCAAAAATTAGGTTTTATCATAGGTGTGTGCGAGACCTGTGCAGAAAGTATCCAGCCATGTACTATGAAAAATAGAAACATTTACTGAAGAAGATACAAAAAATATTGTACATAGGGCAATGACATCTCAGTCCCCAGCAAGGTAGGCATCTTGGAACCTCACACAGTTCTCCCAATCACCATCAGCTGCACCATTGTATTTTCCTGAACTTCATCAATGGTCTGAAATCTCTTCCCTTTCAAAGGTGATTTTAGTTTTGGGAAAAGGCAGAAGTCACATAGCACCAAATCTGGGCTGGAGAAGGGCTGAGTCACTTGACTGATTTGATGTTTTGCCAAAAAACTGCAGGAGATTTGATGTATGAGTGAATGTGTTGTCTTGATGAAGCTGCCAATCACCAGTTGCCCACGGCTACAACCTTCTGAATCATCTGAATAATTTCTGTGGAGAAATGTTCATGCTTAATACAAAATTTTATTTAGATTCATTGCTCTACTCGGTGATTTCTAATGCAATCATACAGTAGACATGCTCCATCAAAAGCATCTACTACCTCCACTGACCAGTACAGTGAAGTCGTGGTTATTCATGCATGTGCATTCCAGTCCACTATCCTTGGCTGCCAGGTTACAGGATGTCATGCAAACTGTTCTTGTTATATTAACCATGCTTGAATTTTTCCTGAAAGACCTCATATGTATAGGAAAAAACACTGGACTGTTGACTCTTAGAAAGCACAGCAGTTTGGGTCACCTACCCCTGTGCAGTTGAAAACCCTTATATAACTTCTACAGTTGGCTCTTTTCAACTGCATCTTTAACAAACTTTGGGTTGGAAGCAGTTTTTTTAGATCAAAATACTGTTTTAAATCTCAAGTTGGGAAATTGCAGTTGGGAAACCATGGTTGGAAATGTAACAATGTCAACTTGCAGTTGGTTGAATCCTTGGAAGAGAAACCCACTGATAAATAGTACCAACTGTATTTATTGAAAAAAAAAATCTACATATAAGAGTCCCACACAGTTTAAACACATGTTGTTCAAAGGTCAACTGCATACATAACATTTGGTACTATCCAAGACTCAGGCATCTACTGAAGGTCTTTAAACATTACCTTACCCTGCAGATAAGGGGCGACTACCGTAATTTGATTCAGTGATGATTGGAGGCTTAGAGATAATGCATGTGTAGTGTCTGGAAGAAGATCTGGTTTACAGTGCATATTCCAGGTTGGGTGCTACTAATATTAGAAGTAAGAGCATTAATAAAGAATGTAATGTAACATAACAAAACTAAAGCTACTAAACTAATCATATGTCAAGATATAATTTAGAATCAGTAGCTAATAACTAGTTCTAAACCAATACTCAAACTTAACATAGAAAATAAAAGAACACTTTTGTAAAAAATGATTTTGTCTATTTACCTTCCAGAGAGAGAGAGAGAAAGAGAGGGAGAAAGAGAGGAAGAGGAACATAGATGTGTGAGAGACATATATCCAGTGGCCTCCCACGTGTCCCCAACAGGGGACCTGGCCTGCCATCCAGGCATGTGCCCTGACTGGGAATAGAACCAGTGACCGCTTGCTTCACATGCTGGTGTTTAATCCACTGAACTACACCAGCTAGAGCAAGAACATGGTTTTTTCTATCAACTACAAATACAGTTTTCCTGAATCAGAGTCCCATGTTTAACAACAAAGTCCTACCATCATCCATTTATTCCCTTATTCACCATGGCACTCACTGACCTCCATGACCAATGTGCCTCTACCTCTCTGAGTTTGGTTTTCCTCTCCAACAGGATTACAAAGGTTGCCTATGAGAGCCTTGCCTACAAAATGCTTATCTATCTCTTTTACATATTTGAACACTAGTCAGGAGAAATAAACAGGCTAAAACCATGGAAGATTTCGTGTAAGATAATTATTGCAAAAGAATTATTGCAATCTTAGGATAATCTATTAAAGAAGAGTGCATTTTTAAAGATATATTCAAAAAATGGATTAAATTTTAATTGATTATCCTCATTTTAAAGATGGGGATAAATCATCAATCTCTTAAGATAATTTGGAGAATCACATGTCTAAATAATATCAGCAATGTTTAGTTCCGGCCACTAGAAAGTTTTCATTAATAATAATTAATAGTGATGATGATGATAACGTAAAGAAGTATGTGGAGAGTTTTGTGATAATCTGATATGATATATTTAAGGCCTTATATAAATTTTTCTAAAGTGTCATGATCTGGTATTCCTCTGTAAAACAGATCTCCAAGACAAACATTCTGCCCCTGGAAGATACATATTTTAACATCTAATTATTTAGATGTTCCACATAATTAGGAAGTAGGAAGGACTGATCCATAAGTGTGTAAAAAAATAAGGCAAATTATCTGAGATGCAGCTCATATAATACTCGTACAATTGAAGCAGCGCAAAGTATGATGTAAATCATTTTACTAAGTCAGATTAAAGGTGCTATTACTCATGGTTATGTAATACTATCTGTAATTTCTGTGTTAAACTTGACATTATAAATCCTTTAATCTGAGAATTTAAAAGCCATTCTATGGCTCATTTTTCAAACAGATTCCCGTTAACACATTTACTGCTAATGAACCACTAACATGTTCTCTCTTTCTTAGATAAATGCTATTGACCAACATTATTATTTGCTCCTCATATAATTATTTTTTTGGCTTTTTAATTTAATTGCTTCAATAAAAAATACACCAATAATGCATTTTTAATTACACTTCCCAGGTGACCTGTGTAAAAAGAGGTTTTATAATGAAGCCACAATAATTAGCCTGTCACAGTCCAGTTTGGGGCTATTGTCTAGTTGTCCTTTCCATGGCTTGCGTGGCATGACTAGAATTCTAAAGACCTTGTGTATTATCTCCCATAATACTTAGAAAGGTATTAAAAATGTGTGCAATACTGGCAGAAGCAGGCTTTCTAATTATTGTCAGCTATTTCTAGTGTGACGTGGTAAATTCCCTTGAGAACAGAAACAACAGCCCACTCCAGGGTTTGTAATAGGCCCTAGAGCCTAAGGAGTTGTAGACAGAGCCGCTTCCCTCCGGATGGATAATTGGTTTACATAGCAGCCCAACATCTGAACCAAATCCATTTTTTTTCCTATTGTGATTTCACTGTTTACTCTAATATACATAAACTATTTTGCTATATTAAACAGAATATGACTCATTCTTTAATAGCTGAGTAAATTTGCATGTTCTGCCTCACCTGGAATACTAATGACTATTATGTCTGCCCATTTTTCATGCATGAAATATTAAATATTTGGTTTGTTAAGCACACATGCTTTCTGTAAATAATGTGTTGTGGCAACTTGTTAAGTACAATTATCCTTTAGTATCATTTTTTCATGGATGAAATGTGGCTTTAAGTTAAAGAGAAACGCAGATGATTTTCAAGAAATGTAAGGATAGTTTTCTAGTAGCGTGTTGTAATCAGTTATTGGGAAACATTTGCTAATGTTTGCATACTGTTATTAATGCTAAAACAGTGACACTATTGTGCAAACAGAGAAAGTATATCAGATTCTCCTGGTTATGCCGCTGCTTTTTTCCAAATGTATTGTAGCATACTGAAATTACAGGGAGACTTGATTTTTGTATTCCTGGCTTCTAACAAATAGACGAAAATTGCTATATATTGTAAGCAAATCCTATTGTACGTTTTTTAAAAAATTACATCATATCTTTAACTCACCAGTTTTCTCCTCAATGCCAAAATGAGTCAAGTTGAAAAGCATTATCTCATCTAGGAGGGCCAGTTTTTGTCAGCAGAATCTGGAAATGTCTTCTATTTTCTACTCTTTTCTCCAGCCCTTTCTTTTCCCTCCAATTGACAGTGCAATGATTAGCTAATACTTTCTCTTCTTACCCTAAATACGGGTCTTTTTTATGAGTCTGCGTTCTGTGGCATCCTGTGTGAGGCATGTGTTAGGAACCGTCACTGTTTCCTTCTCTACTTTAAGGAGACCCTATCCGATGCTTTGGGGGGCTCAGAATGAGGATTGGGATTATTTGGCTAACTTGCACTTAAAGTCATGTGAATGTTGATTGTTGTTGGAGTGTCTGAGTTGTTGCAGGATTTCAGTTCTCCCAAAACTGGTCGATTGATTCAATATAATCACAATAAAAAGCCAGGCTTTAGTCAACTCTAAGATTTATTAGAAAATGCAAAAACCTAGACTAGTCAAAATAATTTTGAAGAAGAGTAAAGTCAGAGAACATGTATTATCTGGTACTTAATATGAAGTTATAATCAATATAGCATGGTGTTGGCATAAAGATAGAAATATAGATTAATAGAACGCAGTACGAAGCCCAGAATACATGTTGAGTTTCAACAAAGGGAATTAAGGAAATCCAATGGGAAAAAAGACAATTTTCTCAACAAATGGCATTGGGATAATTGGATAGCCACATAAAAAAAAATAAAGTTCACCCTGGCTGGTGTAGCTCAGTGGATTGAGCGCGGGCCTGCGAACCACATGATCGTGGTTCTATTCCCAGTCAGGGCACATGCCTGGGTTGCAGGCCAGTTCCTAGCAGGGGACACATGAGAGGCAACCATACATTGATATTTCTCTCTCTTTCTCCCTTCCTTCCCTTCCCCGCTAAAGATAAATAAATAAAATCTAAAAAAAGAAAAAAACTTCAAGAGAGAAGTCATGTGAATGAAGGGGAACGTGAACAATAACAAGGGGGGATGGAAACGGGAAGGAGGTAGGGAGGGTTGGGGTGGTGGGGAGGGGTGGGAGGAAAAGGGATAAAACTGTACTTGAACAATAACAAATGTCAAAAACAAAACAAAACAAAATAAAAGAAGTCATGTGCTTGGACACAGAGATTATATGCTATGATAGTCTGGTGTTTTTTTTTGTTTATTTTATTTTATTTTATTTTTTAAAGATTTTATTTATTTATTTATCTTTAGAGGGGAAGGAGAGAGGGACAGAACATCAATGTATGGTCGCGTTTCGTGCGTTCCTTGCTGGGAGTTGGCCTGCTGGGAACTGGCCTGCAACCCAGGCATGTGCCCTGACTGGGAATCAAACCGCGATCCTCTGGTTCGCAGGCCTGTGCTCAATCCACTGAGCTACACCAGCCAGGGCTTAATAGTCTGGTTTTGATTTTTATAGAAATAAAAAAATAGCCTCGGCAAATAAAAATGTAAAGTGGGAAGTAAAACATTCTGCTGCATCACAGCACATTTATATTATCCCCATGTTTTTCCATCATGTGCAATAGAAACAGACCTCTTCCCTGCCTCTCAGTAAATGGGACAAGTGACTCCATGACTTCCAGCAAGCTCTTTAACCTCAATTCTCAGCTATGCAAAAGAAGAAAAATAATAACATCAACTTCATGAAAGGATAAATGTAGGTATATAAGGTGCCTGGCACAGTGCTCAAAACAGGATAAGCACTCAATAAATGGCAGCTCTTTTTCCTTTAATTAATGTATTTTCTCTCGATTAATTTATTTTTAAAGATTTTATTTATTTATTTTTAGAGATGAGGGAAGGGAGGGAGAAAGAGAGGGAGAGAAAGATCAATATGTGGTTGCCTCTTGCACACCCCCCACCAGGGACCTGGCCTGTAACCTAGGCATGTTCCCTGACTGGGAATTGAACCAGCTACCCTCTAGTTTGTAGGCTGGCACTTAATACACTGAGCCACAGCAACCAGGGCCTAATTATATTTTTATGTCCAATTCTTTTTCTAATGAGATTAATATAAGAATATTATGTAAATATATGACTATAATTTGAAAAAGATATCTTCCAAATACTTTACTTAAACTGTGTGCATTTGACATCATACAAAATGTACACAACTGTATGCCACTTTTAATTTTTAAATACATGTGTTTGTATTTTAATAAAGATTCAGTAAAGGTTGATCAAAGGTATTTCAGTATATAATAAACATCTAGAAAATGCCAAAAAACAGGCTAAGATTAGAACACTTTGCTTCATTAGAAATATTCTTAGAAGAGCAGAAAAACAGTAAAAAATCAGTCATGTGAGTGGTCAAATATCACCTTTTGGCATTCTAATAAACTGTTGCTTAGATAGAAATATCAAGCTATTACTAATGACTATTAATGTGTACATGCTTCATGTAATTTTATAGTATCTTATTTTAATATCTATAATTTTAATGAATTGCAATTTAGGAAAGAAACAATTTTCATTTACTTTATATAACATAATTATGGATCAAATTAACCCCACACTAGTCTTAATTACATTTAGTTTCATTTGGCTGATCAAGCAATTAACATGCCACTGTATTTTGGAAGTACAAACGAAGTTGTTATGGTCTTTCTCTCAAAAAACATGTACTTGTTCATCTCAAGTGTAGTCACCATGTAAAATTATTTTGGGCAGTGTTTATTCTTTCTTTTCTTCTTTCTCTCTCTCTCTCTCTTTTTTTTTAGCTTTGCTATGCACTCAGTATGTTGCTGTCCAAGCATAGGTATAACGAGGGAGTGCTGCTCTCGGGGTCCCGTTACATGCTACTGCTTAATAATCTCTCTTTCGTGCCACCTTTATCTGCGACACTCAGATTGGTTTCCATGCATTTCTCTTCTAATTGGAACTAATTTTAGGTTTGCCATTTCTTGTGATTAAACAACCTCTTTAACACACATAGATTTCCTTCCCTTTATGTATTGTTACCTTCACAGCTTTCTTTAGAAAAGAATGATTTGTCAGGAAGAGACCATCTTTTTTACTCCATTAGCTTAGTTATGTATGTAAAGAGCACAATTTTAACAGCAATAAAAAATATTGGGCTTAATAATAATAGCATTCAGGACCATATGAGTATCACTGCAACTAATCCTTTTCAACTAATTGAAAATGAAAATGATCCTTTGCAATATGTGTGTATTGTGAATAATCCTAATTAGGATAATGCAAGGTTATTTTAGCACAGTTCAGAGGCAGGGTACCGTCTCAGAAAAACAGCTTAGCTGAAATGTCGTCCATTTAGAACCACCTTGGAGCTCATGAGGAAAAATAAACTCTGAGTCAGGGACACCACAGAAGAGAGGTCCTTTAGAAAGCAGTGGGTCCCAGTTGTATTAATCAGGCTTACAGATGGAAAAGTGCCTCGTACTGTGATAATTCTAATACTCTGCAATGGGAAAGATAATTTTTAAAACCATGACACCAGTCTCATAGCCATGATAGAATATATTTCAACAGGGTTAATGGAATAGAAGATACTTATACAAACTCAGTGCTGGTGTGTTATTTCCTCATGTTCCGAAGACTTTTTTAAACACTTCATGATAAATATTTTTCCCCTAAAGCCTGGATAAAGATGGTAACTTTTCCTTGCTTTCCTGTGACATTTCATATTGTGACTGGATTTGTCAGATTGCAGCAGCCAAACTTTATTACATGTCAAGGCAATGGAAAGTATCTTCCTCTTTTTTTACTAAAAGAAGCAGGACTCTTAGATTTTTATGTAAATATTTCCTTGCACATAAAACAAGAGGAAAAAAAGATACATTAGAGCAGTAAAACAAATGAAGGGATCCTACAATGGCTGGTTTAAACGAGACCTGCCCATTGTAACTGATTTTATTTCACTTGTATGACAGAAAAATATAGCCGTATGTTAGTTTACTAGTGATTTATTCCTTTTAAAAATTATGGTTAGGGTTTGAGTATTCATAGCGATGAAAGATCAGTGTCTTTATTCATTTAAACAAACATTCGTGAGAAGCTATGTTATATTCACAATAAAATGTTCCCTGTTGCCCCTGTTCTCACTTTGCTTGTAGAGTGAAATAATCATACAAGTTGATACACTGTCAATAAAAAGGGTATTTGGTTAATAAGTGCATATTGATTATTTTGAATCAAGTCAAAAAAACAGTGAGGTAAAATGTTTATTGACTATATATAATGTCTTAAAACCAAACAAAACAGGAAAAAAACAAATTAGAAATTCTCTCTTTCCTCGATGATCTCTAGGCAAGGACTACCAGGAACACACTGCACTTGACCCAGTTGTGATTCCTGCCTGAGAGAACTTTTGCTTGTGCGTCGGGGGGTTGCCAGGGCACTGGTGGTGTTAAGCCTGCCACCAGGGCTGCCTTTGCTCAACTCCTCTATCTGGGTGGGCAGTGCTCAGCTCTGTGGCCTAAGGGCCAGCTGATTTCTTCACCGTTTTCTGAGTGCTCACTTGTTAAGTGTCCCATTTTAAACTCACAACAATCTTCTGAACCTGAAGCTGAAAGTTTAGGCTCATTGCTCAGCTGTCACACTGTCAGTGATTCAAAGATTGCTCAGGTGATGAAAAGGAAATCACACCTGAGGGCGCCACACAGAAGAGACCCAGAGTAGGTGGAGCTTAGGGACGACTCCCCAGGTTGAGGGTCCTGGAAGGGGATGGGCAGGGAGGTGTGGAGAGAAAGCACCTTGGGCATTTGGTGTAAGCGGCACATCTGGGCTTCACTGACATGGGGGTGCATCTGCTCTTAGCTCACATGAGGTTCCTGAAGCCCCCCATCTTCCCAGAGAGCTACCTGGTTCCACCTCCACTTGCTGAGGTTCTGAAGTTCTTACAGTTTCTGCCTGATTGAGTTTCTGGGTGTGTCAGTGGCTTTACCTGCCCAGCCTTTTCTGGGAGAAGGTTGGGGCATTCGTGTGTAGGATGGGGCAGCCAGGTTGGAAAGCCTCAAGTCCCCAGTCAGCTGTGGAACAAATCACTCACCTGGAGAGGGTTTCGGCATTGGTCCTCCACTTTTCAGGACCTCAGAGGTTTCTAGTGGTTCCATTTTACATTTTCAAACAGACCTGAGCCCACAGGGAACTTTGTGGGGTCTCAGTAAAAGGTTGTTAATAAGACTTATTGTGGATTCAGGGTTTGGTTGTGTGATTTAGGGGTGGTTCCAAGTAAGTGGATGTTTGCTGTGGTTGGGACTGTCAGTAAGTGGGGGAAATTCTACTACTGGGTATCTTAAATTCTGATTTGTTAGATTAAACTAGAGAGAGGTGAAAACTGGTAAAGAAGGAGTAGTCATGCATACTTCCCAGAATGGAGATGTTCAATCATTATTTGTAGTTTGGATGATGCTCATGTTTAATCTGTGTTCAAGCGTGATTACAGAGTCGTCTTGTTTCTGTCTTGTCTCTCATGATCACAGAGTGATCTTGCCTGGTTTTTGGTGTTCGATAAAATACTTTTTGTTCACAAGAGAATCCAAGATTCAAATGATCCAGTTTGGCTCTTAGCAACACCAAAGCCCAGCTGGTAGTTCCAAGCTACCTGCCCATATGCCTTTTCCTTTCTTAGTTCCATGCCTGTTTACCTTGATTACCCAGCTGATCATAGCGGGGCTCCCCCGGAAGAAGAGTAAGAAAAATCCTGTTTCTTTGGCTCTTCATATGTCTCCTAGGACACTCATCCACTCCCATAAAATTTCTGTGCTGGAAATTTCAAAGTCTATGAAACAGTTGTGAACTCCTATATTCTATTACAGGCCTTTTATTATTATTTTTGGCTGCCTCCTTTTTTATCGCCCACTTGAACATAAATTGTCTAAAATAAATCTTCCAATCTGCCTCCTTAGATCAGCTCCTCCACAGAGCCATCCTGGACTCCCACCTCTCTCAGATGCGACACCCCACCTGCAGAACTCTGCAATCCCTACTTCCATACTTTTAGAAATCAGGTCAGAAGTTGTTTTCTCTGATTTCACTTGGAAAAAACTAATTCCTGCTTTCTCCATGATGTATATTCCTTTACAAGAGTGTTTATTGTATCTGTTATGTTTCTCAATGTGTTTTATCTCCTGTACTCTGACCTCCTTACCTCTGTCTTATTCGTATGTTTCTCCTCAGTCTCTTATATTGGAGGAAATATAGCATGAAGTTTAAGACCTTAGGCTTCGAGTCACCCTGCCTAGGTTCTCTTCTTGGGTCTGCCACTTCCTAGCTGTGAGATCTTGGCTACCCAACTAAGCTTCTCTGGGCCTCAGTTCCATTATCTGTAAGACAGGGTTGTTAATCATGACACTTATCTTGCAGCGTTGTTATGAGAATTAATGAGACATAAGGTATGCAAATTTCTGAAGCAACACTCAACATATAGGTGTGCAATAAATGTGTTAGTTATCATTATCACACTCCTGCCACACACATGAGGCACAATGAATCTTTGCTGAATTGGATTAATACTGGATTTCTAATCATTGCATATAAAAGGTGCAGTTACCATAGAATATAGGGACAGTATCTCATCTTCACCTAGGTTGAGTTGTGCTAGTAAGTTTCTAGGCAGAGTCTCTGACCCTGGTAACTACCAAAAAGTACTGAATCAGCAGGTGCAGTGGTTTTGACACCACTTAAAACTGGGTTTAAAAATGGGCTCAGCTTTGAGTAAACTTCTTCAGGTTACTGAAGCTCCTCTGAGAAGTGGGAATAATATCTAATTCACAGGATCGTTTTTAAAATTAAATGAGTTAGTATATGCAAACTAATGAGTAAGTTACTAGTCAAGTGATATAAATTTATTTTCCCATAATTGCTCCTCCTACTATGCAAGGTCATACTCTCCCACATACAACCTTCCAAATAGCATGGTAAGGGTTAGAAATAGCTAGAAAGGGTTACAAAGCAATTCTCTGCTGCATGTCTTGGAAGTCCATATATTGACATGAGGCCTAGGTCAGAAATGAAGTCCATCAAACTAGAAGTTATAGAGCTTCTTACAGGTTGTAAAGTGGGACCGAATTAATTAATAATAGAGACAAACCAGTCAAATTGGGTACTGGTTAAGAAATCAAGCAGGACCCAGGCTGAGGCAGAGAGGACTTTTCAAAACAGGCAGTTCTGGTTGTCACAGTAATTGAGTACAGCCAGCATCACCCAGTGTTAGGTTCTTTGGATTTGTAAGGTTTCGGTAGGCAGGGAAAGCCAAGCAAAGTCTGTCCCTGTTAGAAAAAGAGAAACAGTGAACCTTTCAAATAGAAAGTTGCTTAAACAGATATTAGAGGACAAAATAGGTTACAGGACAACATAGAGGAGACACAGAGAACACAGCTGCAGGGAGGAGCAGAGGGAAGTGGTGGGGGCCACTAAATGCCCTCGGAATGAGTTGTTGTTTTTCTATCTCTCGGATCCAGTCTCCTGTTCTCATTGACAATTATCAAGCTGTTGTCTACTAGCTCCAAACCTACTCTTCCATAGTATGCTTTGTGATACTAGGCTGGGACTCTGAAAATTTTTCTGCTCCTTTGCTAACTATCTCCCTATTAAGTTCTGCTAATAACTGGCAATACAGAGAGATTTTACGCCTGGAGGAGATGAAGAGACTTCCTTCTTGTTTCATGTGATGTTCCTATTAACAGTACCTCAGCAATGGCCTTCGTCATAAGAATTGATAATTCCAGTTTTCAGCTTTTTTCCCCATCCTTCTAGAACCAGCTTTATCTTGCTCCCTTAGAGGGCTCAGCATTAGCTGGTGAGTGTCTTCCTCATGAAAGCCCAGCTCTGTAGGTTTCCTCTTCTGAACATCAGGGGTGTGATACCCCGACCTCTTCCTTCTGCTCCCTGGTACCTGCTGTCACTATCTCTGTGTTACCACATGCTTTCTTGTCGCCTCACCAGTCCTTCAATACCTCTTTAGCCAATTCTCCATTTGAAATTCTCTTTATTTCTGTTTGCTGATCCAGACTGACATATTTGCTCATGCCCTGGTGAGATCTTTGAATTTGTGCAAAAAATGTGAGTGATGCTGGCTCTTACTCTGCACGTGTGCAAATCAGCTGTCTCAGACAATGTCTGGGAGGGGGTGTGGGTATGTTATGTTCCTCGGATTATCTCATGAGGAAGGCATCCTGAGCTTTTCATTCCCGTCTTTACCGTGGCTGCTACCCTTTCTTCACTGTCAGCCTTTCTTCCTGTGCAGGATACGCTGGGAAGCTATCAATCCCACGGTGGCATCCAGTCTGGCACACAGGTATTCATTGAACACCTGTGGGCAAATCAAGTAACTAGGGCATGGAAAAGTTTTCATGCATTTGTGTGAGAACGATGACAATCACCTATACCAGTACCCGGTAATATAGTGATTTCCCTTATAATGCAATTTCTTTCATAATTCACCATTATAAGAAGTCATGGAATAATAGTTGCTTTTTGACAAGGAAGTGTTTAACTTTCAAACAGCCATATATATGAATATATATATATATATATATATATGCCAGAAAGAATGTGTGTGTGTACATATATACATATACATATAGAAGAGTGTATGTCTGTATATATATCTATATATACACACATATATATAAATATATATATATATGCCAGAAAGAATGTGTGTATATATATACATATACATACAGAAGAGTGTATGTCTGTGTATATATATTTATATATATCTATATATACACATATACTCTTTCTGGCTATTAAGGAGAAGAAATGGACTTTATGAGATTTCTTTAGCCAGAGTAACACTGAAAAATTTTGAAGCAAATATATTGTTTATATTTTCTATTGAATATAGAAAATTTTTTATATTTTCTATTGAATCGAATATTGATCAGAAAGCTCAGACCTAGATGGAAAATCAAAAACTATTTTATACAAAAAGTGAATCCATATCAAAGTCTTTTTTTAAACTAACATTATTTTGAAAGAGTTAGAAATTGGTTTTGGCTGGTAACTTAAGTTTGAAATTTATGACTTGAGGAATTGTTTTAAAGTTGAAGATCATATCCTGAAGAAAATTACACTATTGGTGATGCATGCACTAAAACCACATTTTGATTATAAGGTATGCAAGCAAATGTCTGCTCCTCTAGTGACGGAAAGCCTGAGGGTCAGAGAAGTTAAATGAATGGTCTTATTTAGGTATTCTAACTCTTAGTTCCAGGTGAACCCATCAGAGGACAAAATTGGTAGGAATCCACCCTTATTAGTACTTACATGAATAATAGAAGAACTTACGTAGCTGTGCATATGAACATACACATATACAAGTGCTCTGTTTTTGAGCCTTATTATGTCACTGAATGAGATAATGTGACAAGATGATAAAGGTTATCCAGGACTTGAGGAATAAGTACTCTGGGACTGAATTTCACGACATGATTCTGGAGTGAGGAACATTGTGGGGAATTAACAAATGTGGGAGATGGAATCTGCCTCAAAAAGATACTTAGAATATTTATGGGAATTAAAAATAAAACACAAAAGAGTAAAGGCATCAGTGATTTAGAGGAGACAGGATAATGTTTTTTGTCACTCATGCTGTAGACTTAGGGATGGAAAGAAATACTGTTCTATGGGAACAGCATACACATAACACCCAGATTTTTCCCAGTCACCCCTGGCCAGAATATGAAGGTTGTTGAGTGCTTCAACATTAGAATCAGTTATAGGAAAAGGAAGTGGCTGGGGGAGTGAAGGCGCTGCCGGGGAAGTTGCTCCGCCAGATATTGAAGAAATAAAATTTTAACAAGTTTGCATTGATAATTTATACATATTTTAATTATTAATGCTGAAGTTTATAAGAGCATTATGAATGATGGTAATTTCACCTTTAAAAATACATATGCATGTAGTTATCTGATATTTTATAAAATTCCATGATTTTATATGTAGCACATGAATTAAAAGCACTATCCTCAGTTTTCTAATTTGTGGAGATAAATGAAGCTCCTTCAAACTTTTTTAATTTAATATTTATTTTTATACTGTTAACAGTTGCTCCCACGCTTTTCTCTCTTTCCTTACCTCCACCCAGCTTCACCCTTTGCCCTCCCCAACCCAATCCCCATATTGTTTTCCATGTCCATGGGTAATGTGTAAATATTCTTTGCTTACACCCTGCTCCAGCCCTGGCTGGTGTAGCTCAGTGGATTGAGTGTGGGCCTGCGAACCAAAGGCTCACGGTTCAATTCCCAGTAAGGGCACATGCCTGGGTTGTAGGCCAGTTCCCAGCAGGGGATGCAGAAGAGGCAACCGCACATTGATATTTCTCTTCCTCTCTCCTTCCCTTCCCCTCTAAAGATAAATAAATAAAATCTTAAAAAAGATTTAGTAACTATTAAGAAAATCCTGCGTCATCTTTCATCCCTTTCCCCACCTTCTTCCCCCCGGTTGTCTGCCTGTATCTAAGCTTCTGTTACTATTTTGTTCATTGGTTTACTCTGTTCATTGTAGTATACATATAAGTGAGATCATGTGGTGGTATTTTCCATACTTTTACAGTAAAACATTGAGATTTTCTACATGACAAATAACAAATCAGAATCTTTCTGTTACCTTTCATGGATAGATGTGTTCTGTGAATGCCTCCTTCATTCCTAGTGTCTACTAAGTGAAAACCACTAAACCATTTTGGGGGAAGAAACAAAGTTATCCATTTTGAGACTTTCTTAAGAATCTCTAAGAGAAAAATTTACTACCAGTAGTGGCTTGGTGATTCTGAGCAGGAACAGATTGTTCTAAGCTATAGTCTTAAAACCATAGACTGACGAGGTCGGAAGGGGTCTTTGAAGTAGCTTACCGAACTGATCAAAGTCCTGTGGTTCCCCAACTTGTTATTAGGTAGTCATTCAGTTTACATTTAAATATCTACAGTGACAGAAAGTTTCATCACCTTTTGAGATAGTTTATATAATAACCACAATAATTGTGATTAGTTTAACCTTATGAGGTTAGAATGAGGCTAAATGCATCTATGTAAAGGACCATCTCACAGCACCTTGGAGTCAGCTTTTTCTTGAACGGTGCCTATTTTTCTATCACTTGTTTCTCCTGTGACAGTTTCAAGTTCCCTTCCTATCCTAGCCAATTGTTTAGAAGTGGAAGAGGTAGGTTTTCTATTTATCCACCCCTCCCATATTTAAAGATACACCCAATGGTGATTTTGTAGTTACTTATTTCAGTGTTTCCCAAAGTGGGTTCATAAGCATACTCAATGAAAAATGTTTCAAAGGACAAATACCTTCAGAAAGGGTTGCAAATTTTCTTGTGGTGATTTACATACAGTTATCATACTAAAAACTCTAGGAAACTTTGAGAAAAGAACCCTGCTTAACTTTCTATAGTTCAGTATTTCCCAAAGGTCTTTGATCTTAGAACACTTTCATAACAACTGCTAGCATTTCTTCAAACCAACTCTTCTTTGAAATGCATGTTCAGAAATGATGGCTATAAATTTACTGACAAATCATAGGAGGAGGGCTG
Source organism: Sturnira hondurensis (assembly GCF_014824575.4). NCBI lineage: Eukaryota > Metazoa > Chordata > Mammalia > Chiroptera > Phyllostomidae > Sturnira > Sturnira hondurensis. Next base: position 50,754,479 of record NW_028076767.1, read on the forward strand.
AACGAACACACTGGGCCAAGTAAGTGTTTGATGAGGGCCGTCATGTAACAGGAAGAAACGGCAGCACTGTCAGCGCGGTATCGCCGTCTTTGCCTCCGCTGCCCCTCGTTCGGCCCAAGCTCTCCCCTGTGTTTCGGTATTTTGCCCCATTGCTCTCGACCTCCACGTGAACTTGGCAGCCTCATACAGAACAAGCCCAAATACACTTGTAAGAGCTCTACAGAGCTTTAAAACATCTTAAATAAGACCACAATTGTTCTTTTTAAAAGGATAATGGACTGGGAAGAATTAAACAGAGTCTCTATCACAAGCATTCATCTTCCTTTACGGTACTTTAGAGACAAGTGGCCGGTTATATGGCATACACTTCTTTGCCAGCCCCCACCCCCCAAAAAACCCCTAAACCTCCTATGAATATTTAGTAATCAAATATAATTTATTATTAAGTGGAGTTTACCAAAGGAGTTCCTAGAAACAGCGACTTTCATTTGGATGGTGAGTTAGAGGAGCAATGTAGAAATGAGCCATAGCAAGATGGAAAAAGGGTCTTGTTAGTTAAAGTGTATTTTACAGGTAAATGCTGGGAAGTCTGGCTTTCAACTGATTTTTGTGATGATTTGGTGGTATTTGCAACAAGAGTTTAATACTTTGACCTGTGTTTTATTACTTATCAGTAATTTTGCAGCTAACAACCAAACTAAAAGCAAAATCAAAGAAAAGACACAATTACAGTAGAATTTACAGAGAATACAACTAACCTACCTCTGGCAAGCCGATATGAAACCTCTCCATTGCCATAAAGGGTCACCCCTAAATCAGGGTTCTCTATCTAGATTGTTTGATTAGACAGTATTTTAAAAATTAGGAGAAAACGTTCTTGTGATAATGAGGCAGTTTCATCGACTAAAAATTAAGGTTTCCTTTTTTAAATCTTCTGTATTTTAAAAAACTTTAAGCAATACTCTCCCTAATGATAATTACTATGTTTCTAAATTGAGGAAACTGGTAGCAAATAAAATCTCCTGTGTTGGGAGTCACTAAATGTTTTAAAAAATACAACCCTGAAACAGAACCAGCAAGATTCCTCAGAACATAGTACTGAGAAATGAAGTTGACTGAGATGTTGCCCCAAACCATAAACTTATGAAGTATATATATATGTATAAATTTATGATTGTATGTATATATATACATATATATATATCATACACCCATGCATACACATACATAAGAACCATTGCAGCTGTATGTTGAAATTTGCTAGGAAAATAAAATGAACCAGGCTCTTCTTTATTTTGTGGTCTTTAAAATGGAAATTTATAAGAAATGAGTTCATGTAACATAATAAGAAAAGCAGGAGAGACTATCTCTGCCTTTTTATTTCAGTACTTTGGCTATGAAACTAGCAGGTATCAGTTAAAAGATGTTATGCTGATAGACATTAAATAATTCTTGTGGAATGAATTAGTATTTTTAGATCAGGGAATAGTTCTATAAGTTTTCCTCCTGAATATAAAAACCATCTCATTAGAATCATTAGTTTTCTGTCTGAGAGGGACATGGTGTGTGACTTTTGAATCCCGGTTCTGCCAGTTAGAAGCTGTGTGGTCCTAGGCTAGTTATTTCCCCCTCTGAGCCTCCAGCATTAGTATTTGTACGTAAAAACTGGCGAAACAATGCCATCCTCACCGTGTTGTGGTCACGGCTTCTACAAGATTCCAGAGTGTCTTCCCTTGAACAAGTATGTAGTAAATGTCGTACCTCTTTTTTCTTCCCCTCCTCTTTTCTTTTTCTCTTCCTCCTCCTTGTCCTCCTCCTGTTTTTATTTCCCTCCTGCATCCTCTTATTGTTACCCTTAAATTCCCTGCTGCTGACTTCTCATGTAGAATTACCATAGAATTTCAGCTTTCCATAGAATCGGATGTCACTAGATTAAAGGTACATGTGTCACAACTGTAAGAGTCAAGAATAGAATTACCTTCGACAAAAAATGTTGGAGACAGAACAGTGGTGCCTCAGTTTCTCAGATTTTTGCCTTCTATTTACTTCACCGTTAAAATATGACTAATGATATCCTGAGAAGATTCTCCAGGATCCTCTCAGCAGAGCTAGCTTGAGGATGGTGATTGGAAGGGTGTCTTGGCCTGAACCAGCCTTGCTACCAGGAGAACCCTAGTAAGTGCTTCCTCCAGCTGGTCTTCTGGCCCACCAAAGTTGCAGGCGGGTGTGTGGGGTGGGGGTGAAGGGGTGGGGAGGAGTTAAGAATTCCGTGGCAAAAGTTGAAGAAATGATGAGGATTCTGACATTTAACAATTTCTTTTTGCAGTGTCTTATAATTTTTAAATGTCACAGAGAACTGGAGTGGTTATTAAATCTGAGATCTTAGCACAGAGTTAGGTCAGTTTTATTTTACTAAAATTGGCTTGTTTATTTCTGGCAAGTAAGCACTGCACTCCAAAGTGACTATTTCTGTCCTCATCTCTAACTACTCTATCATTTGGTTTTAAGACGAAGGGCCACAATTTAAAAGACAAAGCAATAAAAACAAAAGCAGATTTACTTTATTGGCTACAGGGTTTTTTGTCTGCTAGAGTAATAAAATAAGAATGAAGCTAACGTGTTTGATGCGTTTCCCATCCAGATAGTTTTATTATCAAGAGTCTTATCAATCAGAAGCATAAGTGCATCTGTTCAGAGACCTCAGGGTCACCTTCGGAGTAATATTGATATTTAGATATTTTCCAGTAATCAGTTTAGCTGTAAAATAGTGTTCTTTCAAAAGTAAAACAAAGGGGGAAATCCTGTAAACTGCATTGTCATTGAACTTCTTCTCAGTAAATGGCAAGAAAGTTTTCAAATCTGTAATAAATACTAAGGTACTTAGTATGTGACTCGCCAGCAGAAGAGGGGGATTCCGGGATGTGTAACTGATTCTGCTCTCAAATACCCTTCTGTGATCTCCTGCATACACAAAGAATTTTGGAATGATTGGTTCCCCATATCTAAAGTGTGGTTCAAAGGCCATATTCTTAATGAGATTTTCGAAGACACCCCCGGGTAGGAGCATTTGCACCCTCATATGAAATTTCAAGATGTTTTGTTTATACTTCTTAGCATTTATTATTAGGTTCTACCTTATGTTGTCAATATTTATATACAATTTGTATCTTTCCTATGTAGATGTTAATCCAGAAAAACAAGGCATTTGTCTATTAGCCTCACCAGAGGACGTGCTTATTGATATTAGAGAGAGGGGAAGGAAGAGGGAGAGCGTGGGAGAGAAACGCTGATATGAGAGAGAAACATTGATTGCTTGCTTCTTGTACGTGCCTTGACCAGGGACCAGACCCGCATCCTAGGTTAGGTGTGTGCCCTAAATAAGAATCGAACCTCGACCTTTGGTGTAAGGGATGATGCTCTGATCAACTGAGCTACACCAGCCAGGGCTTCACTTTCATATTTGCCATGGTGCTTTACACAAAATAAATACCCAGTTTAGGTCCATCACTTTGGGGCTAACCACCAAAGTGAGACACACACACACTCTCTTGTCAGTTTTGCCATAAACTACTTTATTTATTTTTTTAAAGACTTTATTTATTTATCTTTAGAGAGGTAGGGAAGGAGAGAAGGAGAGAAATATCAATGTATGGTTGCCTCTTGTGAGTCCCCTGCTGGGAACTGGCCTGCAACCCAGGCATGTGCCCTGACTGGGAATCGAACCACGATTATGTCGTTCGCAGGCCTGTGCTCAATCCACTGAGTTAGGGCTGCCATAAAGTACTTTAAAATTTCAGAGTCAATCATCCTAGAAATCATCCTCTTTTACTATTTGCTTACATTTTACTCACTAAGATGTGGCAGCTGAGATAAACTGACTGGTAAAAAACAAGGTAAACAATATGTCCAAGAACACATAGTGAAAGTTTTTTTGAACTAAAAGAAAACTGAGACTAAAATTTTTGGTACTTTTATTTTCTGAACCTCTTATGTATGCATGTATGTACACATGCCTGCTATGTATATGGTAATTTATTATTTTTAGTCATATCACAGTCCCAAAGAGGGAAGTAATTGGTAAAGTTTCTATCAGGAAATACCAGCAGATCCCAGGCTGGAATACTGTGCTCAGGCACACATTATACATCCAGGTTGTATTATTTCTCTGATCCATGAACCTGCTGGTTACTTCTCCACGTGCCCAACCAAACCACCTGGCAGACGTAAGATGAGAACCAGAGCTGAGTGAGGACAGCAACAGAGGTAGAGATTTGGTGAGGTGGCACAGATCTCTAAGACTATAAAAATATTGATAACTATGCCCTACTTTTCATCTTCATGTTAGATATTACTTTCCTCCCTTGATAAAAGAATCCTTCTAGATGTCCTTGTGTCTGGCTCTACAACAGTGAGAAAGAAATAATTTTCACATTTCACCTCTCACTTTTGAAGAAAAAAGAGCCAGAGAAGTTTGTAAGGTTACAAACAGAATTGGAGATAGAACCAGGGTTTGAACCTAAATCCATAAACTCATAGCCTTTGTTTTTTCCATCTTCCACACACATACAGACAAGGGGTGTATAACGTGAGGAATGATTACATTTCTGTAGAAATGCTGGCAACTGTGACAATGAAATCGTTTTCAGTTGAGGAAATCAAAATATTTTGTGTGCTTGCAACATGACGATGCCAGTGGCTATACTTTATAGGTCGTGAAAGTTAGAGAAAGCCCTTTTATATTGTGTTCTTCATTCAGGCAGACTCGAGCATTCAGCTTATATGTGTTTAGTGATTCTACTCCATGTTGGTTAGTAGGGTTTATGGTTTTATTAATAGCTCAGTAGCTTTTTATGTTAATGAAAACAACAATAAAATCAGACACAGAAATGTAGTATGTGGATAACTGGATAAGCATGGTTGAGAGTTTGAGCTGTTCTTTCAACTCTTTTTATTCATATGTAAATATATATCTAAATGTCTCATATACGAATATTTAAATTTTTAACCAGATGCATATTATTCTATAACTGGCTTTTAAATTTTATGTTATGATTTCTATATTATATATCTATTTAACCACACATACTTCTCCTGTTACGGGATATTCTCTCTCTCTCTCTCTCTCTCATCTCTATCTCTCTCTCTGTCTCTCTCTCTCTGTCTCTCTCTCTCTGTTTCTATTTCTCTCTCTCTTTCTCTAAGACTAATCTGCAATGGGCATTTTGACACTTACACTTTCATAAGTGATTGTTTCCTTATGATAAAATCTTACATGTAGAATGGCTGGGTGTTGCAGGTTGTGTTTTCCAACAGCATAGTTTGAGGTGAAGATTGCATTTAGGAGATGTATTAGGAAGTGCTCCTGAGGTCAGTGTCCATGGCACAGGTGGCAAACACAAGCCTGCAGGCCGAATCTGGCCCTCCACTCTGCTTTATCCAGCCCTCCACTTTGTTTCTACCCAGTGGCAGCTCTGAGCTCTCGTTTTACTGTTAAGGAGTAGTTACATTTTACAGTCCTAAAATTACATTTGGCCCTCTGAAGGCAACTGCGAGGCTGATGTGGCCCCCGGTGAAAGTGAGCTTGACACCCGTGGTCTATGGAAGGGAAGAGAAGGAAGCTGGACCAGTGAGAAGTTGGTTGCCATGCAATCTCAAACCAAGCCATGGCTGGTTGTCCTGGGAAATTTTAAGGTGGGTTGCATGCTTAGAGTGTTCTCAAACTAGAATGAGCTGGACTTGATCAGCCCCTGGATGCAGCTGCCCGTGGGAGAAAGCGGCCTTGCCCTGTAGCTAGGTGGCTGTCTGCAGCCAGGGTGACTCTGGAAGACAGTTGACAGGTGGGGGTTGTTTGCTACGCACTGCATGGGGTCAGGGGCAATGAATACGATATAAATTGATAAATTATGCCTGGTTACCATCTAAAAAGGCACTAAAATATTTGAATTCCATCAGCAGTGTGTGAGAGTACTTGTTGCCCAAACCCTTAATAATGCTGAAAACTATCAATCTTTATGATGTTTGCCATCCTGATAGACAAAAATCCTCACTGTTGTTTTCATCTGCATTCATCTTTAGTGAGATCGATATATATATATATATATATATATATATATATATATATATATATATATATTTAAAGGCCTTGCATGTTTCCTCTTTAGTGGCTGGCCTATTTGTGTCTCTTTTGACACTTTCTCTTATGCTGATCTTTGTACGGTAAGAACATTAACCATTTGTTTTTTACACGTTGTACGTATTTTTCAAAGTTTGTGATTTGCTTTTTAATGTTCTTTGTGTATCTTTCCACGTAGTCTTTTCTATAGCCAAATATGTAGATCTTTTCTTTCTTTTGACCTTTGTGATAAGAGGATTTTTCTTATGCAAGATTATAAACGTATCTTCATAGATGCTTTACTTCTAAATTTTATGGTATGTGGTATCCATTTTGATTTACTTGTGTAAATATGTGTAACATGACACCACAATTGAAGTTTGTGCTGAGGCACCAAGATACAGCTGATACCTTGTTCTAAAGTATCTCCAGGGGCCAGAGCGGGATGCAGCCACTGCAGTTTTACATCCTGAAGGTTGCAGGGCTCTTCAAAACTCTCAGCTTCATCAAGGGCATATGAGGGTCAGGAGCAACTGATTAAAAAGCGAATGTTCTGTAGTTAAGCTCCTAGTGTTCTGTGAGTGTATCTCACTCAGGGAGGAATGCATAAGGTGGGTCTCTCTCCACTTTAAGGAGATTGCTTAGCAACTCCAATGTGTTCTCTGAAGTTTTAGGACATGGTCACTAGGTGTCTAATGCATGATGGAGAATTTAAGGGACAAGGGACTAGCTTCCTAGCCTTTTTTGAGTTTAGAACAAAGGGCAGATTGCCACTGATTGGCCGATTTGCATTCCCAGAATTTCTCAGAACAGAGGTTCCTGAGTGTTTCCCATGATCAGAAGCTCCTCCACCACATCTCTCAGCGCAGAGCTATAAACTGTGGGGCCGGCTTAGGTCTTATCCCAATGGGACACCAGTGAGAGCAAATACTGTAGATATTAGCAGACCTCAGATCATATGGAAAGGAAGAAAAGTGGACAAAAAAAGTTAGTTTATAATTGTAACTTGTGAGTCCCGCTTCTTCAACATAATAGTTACAGTGGTGTGAGACAAGGATCTAACCTTCTCAAATGTAGCTAATTTTTCCAATATTATTTATAAAGCATCCACCCTTTAATCATGGATTTGAAATGCTACCATTTTTATATATTAAATTTAAATATCTTTCTAGTTACCCTTCTACTCCACACTGTTCTAGGAATAGAAGAATTCCTCTGCTTTGTCATACACATTTAATAAAGTGAATTCATAAAGTGTTTCAGTATCTGGCTGGATAAATCCATTACTATTTTGCTCAAACATTGTTTTCTTTATCTGAGTGTTTATTTTTTGCAAATGAACAAAATGAACTTTAAGTTAATTAGCCTCCCCAAATTGTAGATTTTTTATTATAATTGCAATAAATTCACAAAATGATTCTTGGCAATATTTGACACCTTTTATAGAATTTAGACTTCTCACCAATGTCTTCCTTTATGTCCTTCAGCAACTTTTTCTGGCTTTTTTCCTAGTGTTTGCATTAAATCTGAGATATTTTTTATTTAATTGTTATGCTGGCTTAGATTATTCACTGTCACACTTGCAAATGTCATAGAATTACATAAATAATATATAATGATTATAATTATATCTACTGATAAATGCTTAACTTCTGATCCTCTGGAAAATGTTTTAAGTCCCTGAGTTTTATATTTTAATGATTTCCACAGTGTAAATATTTCTGCCATGGCCAACTTCAAGCTGTCATTTATGTCATCAGCATATATGACACCAGACATAGAATTAGAAAAAGTGTACTGAATTTACTCTTGTGAGCTGTTATGTACCAATTCAAGTATGTTACAGTTACTTCTTGCCTAGTCGAATAATTTTTAAATGATTATAATCAACATTTTGTGAAGTCTAAAGTAAACTATATAAATAAGAATTTAGAACCTAAGAATAAAAATCTAAGAACCTAGAAATTAAAATTTGGGAAAAAAACTTTTGTTTTTAAATATATATTTTTTCCTGAATTTACATCTTGCTACTACCTCAGATACATATTAATTGAAAGAGTATTAGTTATAATTTATCTTGTTCTCCCTCTTAGGGGCTTTTGATTTGTGGTTTTCCTTTTCCTGTGTTTCTTATCTACAGCTGTGTGTGTAGGTGAGTGAAGTGCACACGGCATTGGAGTCCTCTCTACCCAACATCCTTAAGGACTCCACTCAACTGTGAAAGTTCTCTTCCCCAAGGGGACTTTTAGAGAAGCCACTTAGGGCACAACTTTCTTGTGACAGTCTCAAAGCTCTTCACTGTGTTCTCTGAGGGTGCTTCTTTCCAAAGCTTCTTTCAGCATCTGCTGGTTGCATTGTACACATGTCTGTGTCATGTGTAATTTATAGTTACAAGGTGAGAAATGCTATGGAAATTCAGTGGCGTTCTGAGCTTTTTGTTTTGTTTTGTTTTAATTCATTTTTGTTGTGATGACTCAATACTACATTTAAAGTGTTAACCTCATTTTTCTCTTTTCCTCTCAATTAGGACCCATCAGTGTTTACATAAATAAAATCTCGGGACAAGTGCTGCATGCAGTTGCTTAGGGTTCAGCTAAATTGGACTTTTCCATCATCTCTTTCCACTACAGTGTCTGCCTTCCCCAAGTAAAGTTACAGGCATCTTCCCAGCCACCATTCCATGCCTGAGGGTTTTCCAAACCTTTGTATGGAAAATTTTTCCACTGACTTTTGAGATAGGTTCTTTCTTTGCCTGGCATAGTAGTTCGCTGAGACTGCCATAATAAATCACCACAGACTCAATGACTTAAAAAAATAATGACATAAATTTACTTCCTCACAGTCTGGGGACTAAGGGCCCAAGGTAAGGTGTCTGCAAAGTTGGTTTCTTCTGAGATCTTTCCCTGATTTGTATACGGTCATCTTCTCTCTTGTCTTCACATAGTCCCTCCTCTCTGTGCTTCTGTCCTTGTTTTCTCTTCTGAAGTAGACACCTGTCATATTGGATTGAGCCCAGTTTAATGAGCTCTTTTTAATTTAATTACTTCTTTCAAGACCTTGCCTCTAAAGATAGTTACATTTTGAGGTACTAAGGGCTGGGTCTCCAACACATAAATTTGTTGGAGATAAAACTCAACCTAAAATACCAGCATCAAAATTCAAGCCATTGTCCATTAGTTGGCATTTTACCTAATCTGCCTCTTTGATCATACTTAATCTGGCTTGCCACATTTAATTCATTTTATTTCTGTATTTCCTTGGACTTTTCAATGGGATTTGGGGATGAGCACATGGACTCAAATTGTTATCTCTATGTTGAGGACTTCTCATGTTTTCCAATTTCTAAATAGAAAACAGAGAGAGGAAAGAACATATGGAGAGTGGTCACCAGGGCACTGATCTACCCGAGTCCTGAAAGGCATGACGCACGTGTGTGCACGGGCATGAACCTTCAGTGAGGTGTGGATCTGAAATGCTCTCACATTTAGTCATCATTTCAATTGCTCCAAAATGCTTATAGCCAACATTTTGAAGTTATTGATTAATACATAATTAAGCTTTGTAAAGTTAGAGATGAAATACAATGAGCACATTTGTAAATATTCTAAGACCATTGTCAGAATATTATAGTAATACTTCTATTTTCTTAAGGACAATTCAAAATTATATTACCTTCTATACTACATATGAGGAAGTACTATATACAATATTATATGTAACATAAAGTACTATATATAAAATAAATAGTAATTTATAATATTTCTGTCTACTATTCTTTAATTAATAATATTATTTTCTAATTACAGCAAAATATAAGTCTTTATAAACTACATAAGCACTATTAATAAGAATGGTTAGAAATAGGTCTTAAAGTTTCATATTGTAAGAACATTTTCCAAGAAAGCATTTCATTGTCTTCTCTTGATGCTTCAGCCCACACAGCTTACACAACTGCCCCCTTTAATTAAAATGAGAAAATATATTACTTATAAAGCTTAGTCTTAAGCAGAGCCAGAAACAAAATCTATAGTTCCCATAATGGGAGATGCACTAGAGAATGGAATAAAATGATAAATTGATAAATACATGGTATAATTATTTTTCTCCTGTTGCTATCTATCTTTTATCACTGGCAAGAAAGTACAAAGAATTATAAAGCCCTGTTTAATAAAAGAAAAACTATGAGCTATATAACTTACAAGATGAGATCTTATACTTTTAAAGGTTTTTGAAATTAAAATTCTGCCAAGCTCTTTTTATTCTGACATAATTTTTCTCCTCTCTTTATAATAATAAAATCCTCTGGATAATTTCCCCTGTTGTTTTTTTCAAAGGAGTGAAATTTTTCAAGTGTAAAACAATTTTTAATGACATATACTTTATTTTGTATTTGTCTATGGATGCTTTGGTCATACATTGGAAAAACAAGAACAAATGCAGTTATGTTATTAAATGAACTTTGGACATCAAATAAATATTTACTGGAGGCAAAGAAACAAAAATATAAGCTGCTTACTCTGGGAGCTTTTCAAATTCTCTAATCTATTTGAAATTATTTTGATTTTGTTATTTAAAGGTTAGAGTTTTGCTTTTGTTGCAAGCAAGTCTCACTCCGGCATCCCCTGCCTCTACTATCTTCACAGTTGTTAGCATCCTGGACTCAGTATTTCCCATCATTCTGCTTAAAGTACAGTTGGGTGTTTCTACTTACCATTACATTTTGAGTCAAATAAAATTTTCATATTTCTGCTCATAAAATAGGTATTTTCTGAGGATGGGGAGAAAGGAATGTAGCGGCTGGGGGAGACAACCTGAGCGGGCCACTGTGCGCACAAGCACACGCTCACTCAGATTGATGATGGTACTCTGATTCACAATAAGCAAAAGTGATGCAGTAATGCAGAGCTATATTAGAGAAGTACTCATAGTCAAAGGATTTTCAAAATGCTTCTATCACAACATAAAAACAAAAAATTTTCACCATTGTTTTATTGTGTTTGTTCATCTATTGGCTGGTGTGTAGGAATATAAAACCTAATGGCTGTTCCTTAGGGAAGAAGGGGATATAATGTGTATTTCATTTTAACTCTTTAAATAAAGCATTAAGGTTCTACTCAGCTTTAGTGGACTCTTCTTGGCTCAGCCCCACTTTTTAAGGGGGGCATATGGAGACTAGGTTGAATCTCATAACTCTTCCGTAATGAGCAAAATAAGTAAAATAGCATTTACCTACTCATTGTCAGATATATCCTTCTATTTCTTACAACCTTCAACTACTCTGTCAAAGGCAGTTATTTTAACCACTTTTATATAGAAAAAAACGGACTCGGAGAATAATGACACTGCCACGGTTTAAACACAGTACTGTCTTACTGAAAAGGATACATTGATTCTAACTCATGTGGTTGTCCCCAAAATGTTCAGAAGCCTTTTCTGATTTTGTCACTAATAGCTACTACAATGGATTTGAAGTCACAAAATGAGGGTGAAGCATAGCTGAGGTGAATCACAGTACTCAGCTTTCCTTTGGCTCCACCAAAGAAGTTCAGCCACGTAGTCAATTGAAAGAAATGAATGAAAACATGTACATATACATCCTACAATGACTGCTCAATGACTATCTAAACATATCATCATGCAAAAAACTCAGATGAATGACAGACATGCTGAGATTTATAGATATGTAATGTCTTCAGTTTTTGAGGTCCTAGGCCTACCCCCTGGCCCAAGCTGATTCTTTGCCTTTCCCCCAGGAACAAAACCATGGTCCTCAGCATAGAAATCTTCTGTATTTCAAGAACGTCTTTCACCTAACTAGCCCAGTTCTGTCTTTTGACATTCCTCATTTGGCACAGTAATACCAACATACTGGCATTTCAAAAATGCATCATGTTTTTCTAAACCACTCTGTCTTTGGTCAAGGCGACCTGTCTGTCTTGGATGTTAACACCACTACTACCTTCTTCTTTTTTTTTTCTTTTTTAAAAATTCATTTATTTATCTTTAGAGGGGAAGGGAAAGATAGAGGAAGAGAAATATCAATGCATGGTTGCCTCTCGTGCATCCTTGCTGGGAACTGGCCTACAACCCAGGCATGTGCCCTGACTGAGAATCGAACCTCAATCCTTTGGTTTACAGGTCCACACTCAATCCACTGAGCTACACCAGCCAGGGCACATTACCACCTTCTTACTAAACTTTCCCTGTCTCTATTTTGGGTCACAGATGAGAGGCAATGATTTCTGTGGCTTCTTCTGTAGGTCTCCAGAAAGACTAAAGCAATTCTCCTAGGCTCCCACACACTTTGTTTATAGCTTCACTTAAAAGTAATTACTCAGGCCCTGGCTGGTGTAGCTCAGTGGATTGAGTGCGGACCTGCGAACCACACAATCACGGTTCGATTCCCAGTCAGGGCACATGCCTGGGATACAGGCCAGTTCCCAGCAGCAAACACACCAGAGGCAACCATACATTGATATTTCTCTCCCTCTCTCCTTCCCTTCCCCTCTAAAGATAAGTAAATAAAATCTTTACATAAAAAATTAATGATTCACATTAAAATAATCTTTTTCATTTGTATCTGATCACTGTAATCTGAAACCCATGCTGACAGATACAACGCTCCACCTGCTTAAATTGATGACTAGATCAGAGTAGGCACCCATTCAAATTTATTTAACTAACTTTTTAATAATTAACCTGGAAAATAAGGCTGAAACTTCATTTCTTTTTAGGCTTTCTTTATTTTATTTTATTTTATTTTTATTTATCTCTTGTTCAAGTACAGTTTTCTTTCTTGTATTCCCAGCCCTGCCCACCCCAGTGCTCCCCACCCCCCTCCCATCTCCGCCCCCCGTCTTAGTTATTGTCCATGTGTCCTTCATACTTATTCATGTGAGTCCATCCCCTTTTACTCTGTGCTTCTCTCCCCTCTACCCTCTGGACCCTGTCAGCACGTTCTGTATTTCAGTGTCTTTGGCTACATTTTGCTTGCTTGTTTGTTTTGTTGTTTACATTCCTGTTAAAGGTGATATCATATGGTATTTGTCTTTCACCGCCTGGCTTATTTCTCTCAGCATAATGCTTTCCAGTTCCATCCATGATGTTGCAAAGGGTAGGAGCTCCTTCTTCCTTTCTGCAGCATAGAATTCTATTGTGTAAATGTACCATAGTTTTTTGATCCAGTCATCGACCGATGGGCATTTAGGTTGCTTCCAACTCTTGGCTATTGTAAATTGTGCTGCTATGAACATCGGGGTGCATAGGTTCTTTTGGATTGGTGTTTCAGGGTTCTTAGGATATACTCCTAGCAGTGGAATTGCTGGGTCAAAAGGCACGTCCATTTTTAGTTTTCTTAGAAAATTCCATACTGCTTTCCATAGTGGTTGTACCAGTCTGCAATCCCACCAACAGTGAACTAGGGTCCCCTTTTCCCCACAACCTCTCCAGCACTTGTTGTTTGTTTCTTTGTTTATGATAGCCATTCTGACTGGTGTTAAGTGGTATCTCATTGTGGTTTTAATTTGCATCTCTCTGATAGCTAGCGATATCGAGCATCTTTTCATGTGTCTCTGGATCCTCTGTATGTCCTCCTTGGAGAAATGTCTGTTCAAGTCCTCTGCCCATTTTTTAATCGGGTTGCTTGTCTTCTTTGAGTGGAGTCGAGTGAGTTCTTTGTATATTTTGGAGATTAAACCTTTGTCTGAGGTATCATTGGCAAATATGTTTTCCCAAACAGTTGCTTCTCTTTGTATCTTGATACTGTTTTCCTTAGCCATGCAGAAGCTTTTAATTTTGATGAGATCCCATTTGTGTATTCTTTCCTTTATATCCCTTGCTCTAGGGGACGTATCAGTAAAAATATTGCTGCGTGGAATGTCTGAGATTTTCCTGCCAATGCTCTCCTCTAGGACTTTAATGGTTTCCCGGCTTATATTTAAGTCTTTTATCCACCTTGAACTTATTTTGGTGTATGGTGTAAGTTGGTGCTCGAGTTTCATTTTTTTGCATGTGGCTGTCCAGTTCTCCCAACACCATTTGTTGAAGAGGCTATCTTTACTCCATTTTATGTTACTGCCCCCTTTGTTGAATATTAATTGACTGTAGAGGTTTGGGTTTATTTCTGGGCTCTCAGAACAGCTCTTATTTACACTAATATTAGAGCAACACTCACGTGATAGATTCTATGTGATCTGACTAAATGGGGGTTATAGAGCTTGGGTTCTATAGCAAAGGAAAGCACGTGAAGTATAAAATCAGCAAAACACTGTGGAGGAAAGAGCAGTGGGAACCTGTCAGGTAGTACAGTATACCCAGCCAGGACTAAGAAACCTATACAGAAAGAGGTGGGATACAAAGATATTCTTGAAATGAAAAAAGGAGTAAGAGTAATGCAAAAAAATAATAATACACCTAAAAGAAAACTAAGCAATGCATAAACAATCCAACACACACACACACATGCACATACACACACACACACATGCAAAAGTCAGGAGAAAAGGGGAATAAGCAGAAAATTTGGGAAGAACAGAAGGACTAAAACTGGACAAAAAGGAAAAGAAATGAAGAACAGAGTATTGAAAGATAGAGCAACAATACAGTTTACAAGATATAAGATTAATCACAAAAGAGGTTGAGAGAGAAAAAAAAGGGGGGAAGGGAAAACACAGACACACACACACACACACACACACACTAGAGAAGGAGGAAAAAAAAAGGAAGCACCCTTCCTTTGTTGGTTTCAAACTGTCCAAACCGGTTTTTCTGGATGCCTCCTCTCTGAGGGCAGGTAGGCAGGTGCTGGAGAGCAGGCTGCCGATTGGTCTGTGGTCGTGCACAGCCCCAGGAGGTTGTGTCCCTCGGTATCTGGCACCATCCTTCTCAGTCCCGTGGTGGGACCCAGGCGTTCCCACCCCTCCCCTAGATGGCTGCTGGGTGATTGGAGTCAAGCCGTGGTCTTAGAGCCCCTCAGTTCACTTTCCAATAGAGACTTCTCCACAAAGCCTGTCTCTCAGCCCAGCCCAATCCCAAAAGACCAGCAATGACAGTGTCCTTCTTAAATCCCTCGGGCTGGCGGGCTGGCGACCTCAGTGTCCGCAGTTGCCACCCTTTACGTTAACGTAAGCCCACAGGTCTCTGCCCGGTATTAACCTGTCTGCCTAGACAGGGAGGGGGGAGTCAGTTCTCTCCCAAGGAGTGTGTTGCCGGCCCACCAGGTGCCGGGTCTCCAGCGTTCACTCCGTCACAGGCACCCCGGCCCTGGATTCAGAAGGGGCTCCTGTTTCCCACTGATGGTGCCAGCCCCCATTACGCGCCAATTCTCGTCGGCTCATGCTCCACCAGAGTTCACCTGCCCTGGGCGAGGCCTCGGGTACGAGCAGCTTTTGTCCTCACTCGCCTCCTGGAGTCCTCACCTACCTGCAGGTGTCTGGTTCCTCTGTCACACTCTCTGGTCTCCTATTTTCATAAATGTTGGTGAACTGTTGGTTGATTAAGCTGTTCTTCGGTAGATCCGCCCAGATTTTCCACCAGATGCACGAGAGCTGGGTTCCCTCGGTGCTACTCTGTCGCCATCTTAACCCCTCTCCTCTAGGCTTTCTTTTTTGAGCATGGCAAAACAACCAATATATTTTCCTTCCATATATTAAATAATAATGAAAACACTTTCTCAGAATCATACACTACTATACACATAAAAAGGGGTACATGATCGTTTTTAGTCCCCATTTGGAGAGAAATTTAAAGAATACTTATTATCAAATAATTATTTTTTAATTATTTTTAAAAATAAGAAAAAATCCTGTATTCTTCGATTCTGTATTTTAACGTTCTTATAACTTAAGAGTTAGGTGACCACTTACTTGACTATAAGACTAAAGGACAGAATTTTTTTCTACTTTGTGTTTAAGAGTAGAACCTACCAATGGGAAATACCAAGGACCTAAGTGATTTCCCATGAATTACCATCAAAGGGACTTGTGACTACTTTCAATTTGAGTTTTAGACTTTATTTTCAGAAAATACTTAATTTTTTAGTGAGTTAAAACTTTAATTTGTTTGAAATAACACAATCACAGTGAAATATTATGGATATGCCTAAAAGTAGTACCATTCAGGAGGTATATCTGATACCTGTATCTCTAACATAAATATATTTTTGAAATGTGTTGGAAGAGAACAACACTTCAGAAATTACTTCATAATGGTTAATTGTAGATTATCACAATGAACCCAAATTACAATTATTACATTGTAACCCAACTTTCTCTTCCATTATTTTTTGAAGATACACAAGAGTCTAATCTCATAAATTAAGAGGGTAGATTTTGTACCGCAGGTTTATCAGTCTAGAAGTGTTACTCAGTGGATGATTTCGGTGGAATTAGAGAACAAGCACTGTGAGCCATGGAGGGATCACCAGGAAAAACTGGCAAGCAATCTTTCATTTTACTTTGCCATAATGTTGATGGGATAAACATCCTTGTAGCTACATTTTTTTTCACTCATAATTACTGTCTTTAGACAATTATTTAGAATTTTGGGTAAAAATATGCAAAATAAGGTGTGTGATGTCTGTTCCTAAATTATTCTTCAGAAAGTTTTCATAAATTTCTATGCAATCAGCAGTATATGAATGTTTGTTTTTCTCATCAAAATATAATTTATCATTAAAAGTATGTTATATTTAAAGAAGTCCCATCACTTTGATCAATCATGCATTCTTATTTATTTATATTTTTATTTTAAGTATTTTTATTAATTATGCTGTTACAGTTTTCCCAATTTCCCCCCTTTATCCCCTCTCCACCCTGACCCCCCAACCCTCCAGCATTCCCCCTGCTTAGTTCATGTCCATGGGTTGTACATATAAGTTCTTTGAGTTCTTTGTTTCCTATACCATTTTTTTCTTTCCCCACCTATTTTATGCCTACCAATTATGCTTCTTCTTCCCTGTACCTTTTCCTCCCTATTTCTTACTTCCCCCTCCCCACTGAACTTCCTCTGTGTGATGTCCATTTCTCTGACTCTGTTCCTGTTCTGGCTGTTTGCTTAGTTTTTGTTTTCATTTCTTTTAGATTCATTTGTTGATAGTTATGAGTTTGTTGTCATTTTATTGTTCATATTTTTTATCTTCTTTTTTCTTAGATAAGTCTCTTTTACATTTCACATAATAAGGGCTTGGTGATGATGAACTCCTTTAAGTTGACCTTATCTGGGAAGCACTTTATCTGCCCTTCCATTCTAAATGAAAACTTTGCTGGATAGAGTTATCTTGGATCTAGGTCCTTGCCTTTCATGACTTCAAACACTTCTTTCCAGCCCCTCTTTCCTACAAGGTTTCTTTTGAGAAATCAGCTGATAGCCTTATGGGAAGTCCTTTGTAAGTAACTGTCTCTTTTTCTCTTGTTGCTCTTGGGATTTTCTCTTTGTCTTTAATCTTGGGTAATTTAATGATGATGTGCCTTGGTGTGTTCCTCTTTGGGTCCAACTTCTTTGGGACTCTGGGCTTCCTGGACTTCCTGGAAGTCTATTTCCTTCAACAGATTAGGGGATTTTTCCTTCATTATTTATTCAAGTAAGTTTTCAATTTCTTGCTGTTGCTCTTGCACCCCTATAATTCGGATATTGGAACATTTCAGGTTGTCCCAGAGAGTCCTCAGCCTCTCTTCTTCTTTTTTTTTGGGGGGGGGGATTCTTCTTTCTTCACTCTGATCCAGTTGGATGTTTATTTCTTCCTTTTTTTGTTCTGGATCATTGCTTTGAATCCTGGTTTCCTTCTTGTAACTTTTGGTTCCTGGAATATTTTGCTTTATTTCATTTGTAGTATCTTTCATTTGTTCTTTCATTTTTTGACCAAGCTCCATCAGTTCTGTGAGCATTTTGATTATCAGAGCTTTAAATTCTCCATCAGTTAGATTGGAGATGTCCTCATCAGCTAGTTCTCAGAACCTAGTTCTGAGGCTTTGCTCTGTTCTTTCATTGGTGCCATATTTCTTTGTCTTGGCACAGCTGATAAGTTTTAAGGGGCGGGGCCTTAGGTATTCACCAGTGCGAGGCAACACTCTTTCCTGTGATCCCTGTGGGAAAGGGGCCAGAGAGGGAACAGTTCAGCTCTCCTGCTCATCTCTAGCACACTATCCAACAGACTCACGAGTCAGACCAGAAGTCTCTCCCACTGCAGCAACCCCAGCCACAGCCCACAGTCAGCTCTGAGTCTCAGTTTTCCCCTTAAGACAGCCCTGGCCCCCAGCCACCCCACTGTGCTTTTTCTGAGTTGCCCACCCTGTGGGTTCACCCTACTGGTCTGGTTATTCTGGCTGATTTTTTCTTAATTCCTTGCTTGTCAGAGTTCCATGCACTTTCACTTTCTGGTGCTTCTGGTTGTTTATTGATTTTAGAATGGTTGTTATCCTCCTTTTGGTTGTGAGAGGAAGTAAAAGGGTTTCTACCTATGCATCCATCTTTCAGGAACTCGATGCATTCTTATTTAATTTTCATTTTGATTTCATGGTGAAGCTGACTGTAATCATAGACATTTACATTTGTGTGAGTGTGTGTGAACATCTGAAACATTTCTCCATGTGGAAAATCTGGATATTTGTCTTTCTCTTGTGAATGTCAAAGGGCTTTTCATATAGTAATGTTTGCCTGTAACATATATTTTAAATTCATTTTTCCACTTTGGTATTTTGTTTTCAATGTTACATATATTAATCCCTGGCATACGGAAATTCCAAGCTTTAATGTAATCAAAAGCAACATTCTTTTCTATTTTTTTCTTTTGTGCTTTTCATTAACTACATAGAGATCTTTTTTTCCCATAGTAATTGCCCACCTACACTTTCTTGGAGTGTGTTTTAGCTTGTCATGATATCCATAATGATGTGGGTGATTATATGCTCGTATGTGCCTTAGAATTGATCATGAGCAAGCCCATGCTACTGTTTTTCAATTGCATGAGACTTTATATTGATGTTCCTTTCAATTGATATATTCTCTGATTTTATGATTCTGCATTGTGACATTATTGCTGCCAGCATAAACCTTCATAAGTTACTAAATGCATTGCGTATTTGTTCAGACACTGTATAGATTTTTATGGAAGTTCTTTTTTTTTGGTCATCTCTTTACCAATGAGACCATGTAAATGTAAAGGCATTCTGTATTTGTGTTAGAGATTAGAAAAATTCTGAACAGTCTTGCAGCTTTTGACAGAATGGCAAGCGAGTGTCTTGCCATTGTTCCTCTGGACAGAGGCAGCAAAAAGTACCAGCAGAATGCTGCTCAGTATGCTGTTCAACTGAAAAAGAATTGTTTTCTTCTGTACTCTCATGTCAGTTCTGGTAGACCTACTTTATTTTGTCTCATGATTTTCCCCCCTTTGATGCTCACCTTACTTCTATTTGCTCTCATTATTATTTTACGTGAATCATAGACACAGGGACCATGGGGAAAATGACAGGTCATTGTATTCAGACCTCTGTACCTAGTGCATGTTATTGCCAGACACTTATATTATTCCCTTTAGAATTATATTTAATCTCTTTCTGAATGTCTTATTGATGTTTCCTCAATGACCTCTTTGGGTGGCTATTCCATTGTTAAATTGCTCTTGCCTTTAGGATACTTTCTCTTATAAGTAATTTAAACATGCCCTTCTTATTTCTTGTAAAACATTCTAAGTCAAGCACAAATGATTCTTCCTCTACTGTATATTATTTTTTTCTTCTGCTGTAAAATACCACGTGTCATGGGAGGCAAGCTCTGCATTCAATGAGTAGGCCATTAGGAAGAAACCTAGCAAATTTCTGTCATTCCCTCACACATAAAGGAAACAGCTAAATGTTTTCTAATTTTTTTCCAGCCTTAATATTCTGTGATCTTATGCTTTGTACCTCGGTTGTGGAATTTCTAAATTAGTTTCTGACCCACGGCTTGTTATGCCTATGAACTTTTAAGCCTTATGTTCTTAAATTTATGGTTTTAATTTTTAAACATATAAGACTCTGAATTTTATTTATAGAAATAATAATACCTATTTTATTGAGTACATAATTATGTACTACTTTATACTATAGAAATATTTATATATTTAAAATTTCTTTGTGATGATATTTCAGTATTTTGTTAGAGTTAAATATATGCACACACAAACACACACAATGTATATATTATACATCCTGGCAAGGGTCTGTCCAGAAAAATTCCAGCCATTGTTAATATAACAAGAATGGTTTGTGCATATCAATGTAACCTGGAAGCCAAGGAGGCTGAACTGGGATGTGAATATGTGAACAATGATGACTTCACTGTACTAGTCAGTGGAGGCAGCAAATGACTTCAAGTGAGCATGTATGCTGTGTGGCCACTGCATTCAAAATGACTGAGCAAATAAAGCAATGATTCAGCATCAAATTTTACAGTAAGCATGAACAGTCCTCCACATGGAAACTATTCAGACAATTCAGAAGGCCACAGCTGTGGGCAACTAATGATTGGTAACTTCATCACAACAACATGCCCACTCATGCATCATGTCTTATGCAAGGTTTTTGGCAAAACATCAATTCATCCAGGTGACACACACCCCTACAGCCCAGATTTGCTGTCCTGAGACTTCTGTCTTTTTCCAAAACTAAAATCACCTTTGACAGAGAAGATGTTTCAGACTGTCAGTGAGATTCAGGAAAATAGAACAGGGCAGCTGATGGCAATTGGGAGAACTGTGTGAGGTCTGAAGACCTCCTCTTTGAAAAGGACTGAGGCATCATTGTCCTATGTATAATGTTTCTTGTATCTTGTGTCTTCTTTAATAAATGTCTCTATTTTTCATATTATATGGCTAGATACCTCCTGGACAGACCATATATATAATATATAATACATAACATATAATATATATTCAATTGAAACTATCATACTCAACATACCTTTATTTCCATCCTTTTTCCTCTTGTGCTTTCACAGTGCTTTTCCTTTTTATTTATAAAGAATTTCTGAGAGCACATCACATAAAGATATTTTTTAGAACTCTTTTTCTATTCTCTATGACACTATTTTATAATTCTTTTTATTTTTTCTATGTCTATCAAGAATGTTTCTTTACCTCCATGAATGTTCAAGAATTTTAGAGTTAAGTAATATTTTTTAAATAAATGTTTTTTTTTCTTGAAACAACTTGGTGAGTTATTTAATTGATAATCTTTTCTTATAATTCTTTTTAAACATTTTATTCAAGTAAAGTTGTCTCCATTTTCCCACTACCACTTTCCCTCAGTCCACCCACCCTCCTTCCCACCCTTGATCCTATTAGTCCTTTGGATTTGTCCATGGGTCCTTTATACATGTTCCTTGATGACCCTTCCCCTTTCTTCCTCCATTCTCCCCCTCCCCCAACCCCTCTGGTTACTGTCAGTTTGTTCTTTATTTTGGTGTCTCTGGTTGTATTTTGCTTGCTTATTTACTTTGTCAATTATGTTCTATTTACAGGTAAGATCATATGGCATTTGTTTTTCACTGCCTAGCTTATTTCACTTAGCATAAGCTCTCCAGTTCTGTCCATGCTGTTGCAAAAGGTAGAAGCTCCTTCTTTCTTTCTGCTACATAGAATTCCATTGTATAAATGTACCATGGTTTTTTGATCCACTCATTTACTGATAGGCACTTAGGTTGCTTCCAGAACTTGGCTATTTTAAATTGTGCTGCTATGACCATTGGGGTGCATAGGTTCTTTTAAATTGGTGTTTCAGGATTTTATGTTATTGTCCCAGTAATAGAATTGCCAGGTCAAAAGACAATTCTATTTTTTGATTTTTGAGGTAATTCCATACTGTTTTCCACAGTGCACCAACAGTGCACTAGGGTTCCCTTTTGTGCACAACCTTGCCAGCACTTATTGTTTGATTTGTTTATGGTTGACATTCTGACTGGTATGAAGTGGTATGTCAGTGTGGTTTTAAGTTGCCTCTCTCTGATGGCTAGTGATGCTAAACATCCTTTCATATTTATCTGGGTCCTCTGTATGTCCTCCTTGGAGAAGTATCTGTTCAGGTCCTTTGCCCATTTTTTAATTGGGTTGTTTGTCTTCCTAGAGTGGAGCTATATAAGTTCTTTATATGTTTTGGAGGTCAAACCCTTGTCCAAGGTATCATTGGCAAATATATTTTCCCATACAGTTCCCTTTTCTTTTTTGCTGATGTTTTCTTTAGTTGTGCAGAAGCTTTTTATTTTGATGAAGTCCTATTCTTTCCCTGATGTCCCTGATATACCGGTGAAAATATTGGTGCGTGGAATATCTGAGATTTTTTTGCCTATGCTCTTCTCCAAGACTTTAATGGTGCCATGGCTTATATTTAAGTCTTTTATCCATCTTGAGTTTATTTTTGTGTATGATGTACGTTGGTGGTTGAGTTTCATTTTTTTTTGCATGTAGATCTACAGATCTCCCAACGTGATTTGTTGAAGAGGCTATTTTTACTCCATTTTGTCCCTTGCCCCCTTTGTTGGATATTAATTGACCATAGAGACATGACTCTCCAGGCTCTCCATTCTGTTTCATTGATTTATGTATCTGTTTTTGTGCCAGTACCAGACTGTTTTGATCACAGCGGCCTTGTAGTATAGTTTGATATCAGATATTGTGATTCCTCCTACTTGTTTTTCTTCCTCAAAATTGCTGCAGCTATCAGGGTCACTTATGGTTTCATACAAATTTTTGAAATGCCTGTTCTATAATTGTGAATCATGTCATTGGTATTTAAGTAGGGATTGCATTGAATCTGTAAGTTGCTTTGGGTAGTATGGATGTCTGCTTTCACCATGTCTATTCAACACAATATTGGAAGTCCTAACCACAGAGATCAGAAAAGGAAAAAAAAGAAAAAGCATCCAAATTGGAAAGGAAGAAGCAAAACTGTCATTGTTTGCAGATGACATGATAGTATACGTAGAAAACCCTTTTAGACTATACCAAAAAACTGCTCAGCCTAATAAGTGAATCTGGCAAAGCAGCAGGACAGAAAGTCAGTATTCAGAAACCAAAGGCATTGTTGTACACCAACAATGAAATATTGGAAACAAAAATCAGGAAAAATATCCTATTTCTTATGGCAACAAGAGAAATAAAGCACCTAGGAATAAACCTAACCAACAAGGTAAAAGCCCTGTACTCAGAAAACTACACAACACTGAAGAAAGAAATTAAGGAAGACACATATAAATAGAAGCATATACCATATTAATGGATTAGAAGAATTAACATAATTAATAATCTTAAACTTAATAGTTTCCCTATTATATTACTTTTTTATTTTGTTATTGATTCAGTGATATCATCTGTCAATAATAGTGATGAGATTTGTCTCTCATATTGCTGCACATAATACAGCTTAAACCCACATTTTTTATTAGTATCAGTGAACGGGAGGACATTTCTTGGTGTGCTCTTTAGGCAACATTCCCAGATGTTTTACTGAACAAAGTAGAAAACTGTGTCTGGGAAAGTGGCATACTCTTAGGGCATCTGATAGTGGAAATAGATTCAATACTAGGTAAGTCTGCAGGTGTGGTTAGTCAGTTCGAGCTTCCATGTGCCTTAGTGGTTTGGATCTGCCACCCACACTGCGCAGCCGTATTGTTCTTCTAACAGCCACCCCTCCTCTCATTCCTACGAAAGTTCAATTTCTGTAAAGACTGTTTAACAGTGTTTTCACAGCCTTTCCTCTTAATCATGCCTCTTTTTCATGACACGTATTTCCCCACCTCTCTACCCTACCCCATATCCCCACTGTCTAAAACTGTCTTCAACAATGTGGGTTTGTGTGTGTGTGTGTGTTGTTTAATCCAATGGGTGGAAAGCCTCCTTCTAAATGACCTGCTGAACAGTTGCCACTATTGACCATTATCTTGTTCTTGAAACTTTTCCCAACATTGGTATATATGACATTATAGCCCTCTGGTTTGCATTCTAGTTAGATAAAGTAATGGTTATGTATTCTGACTCTGGAGACAGATTGCCTGAATTCAAATTCTGACTAGTCCAATTACTATGTGAGCTCAAACAAACCAGTGAACTTTTTGTGCAAAATGGTGAGGATAATAATGGTATCTATCCCCAGGAATCGCTGTGAAAATTGAGATATCACATCTAGAGGCACTGGAAACTACATTCTAGGCATGAAGTAAATGTTATATACTCATTACCTATTCTTATTTTCAGATTCCTTACTGGGAACTTCTTACTTGGATGTTTTTTCCATGTTCTTCAGGATTTCATCCATGATGTTCTTTTATTTTTATATTACAAACTATTTTATGGATAATTTTATCCTTTTCTAGATATGAATATCTAATGTGATGCTGATAGCTTCAGTTCAAATCTTTCAATTGGTCTTTAAACCTGAATATACAACTACCTACTGATTATTAATTAGATGTCTCATATGCATTTCAAACTCAACATGGTCCAAGTGGAAATCTCTTTTCTATCACTGTCAGCTCACTGACTGGCAATGTCATTTATGCCAATCTTTTTCAGGGTGAGGTGCACAGTCACAGGTGTCTAACTAAAGGGGAAAATATTTAAACTTCTGTGTATGTTAAAAATTAAAAATAAAGCTTATCTTTTGAGGTGTTCAAAACTTTGACTACCATTGGCTTACTCACTGATCCAGTGTGTCAGAGAGCCTGAGCTAGGAGTGTGGGAGAAAAGCAGAAATCCATACTGGACTCTTCCAGATTTGCTACTCTTCCAGCAATATGCTTTCTTGATTTTGCTGTCATACTTATGGACTAGGTGGAGCCATTCTCCAGGCCACCTCAGGACTTTTGTTTTGTCTTGAATTCTCTATTCATGTTCCTGGAGTTTGGGAAAGAGTCTGAATGGAGCGATGGAGCAATCCCTCCCCCACCCAATACCCAAGGGTTTGCAACAGCTATCAACTTTTCCTAACAAACTATTTGGGTTCTTGAGACAAATATTGAGTCATTAAAAGTTGTGTTTTTTTTAACAAAGAATCAGTTTTTTTAATGTACGTAGTCAATCATCTTTTAGTATTGTTAGAAAGATGGGTATTAGAGTATAGCAACAAATTACAAAAATTGATCACGTAAAATTTAAAAACACTTCTTAATCACTGATGCAGTATTTCAGAGTTCAGTAATTGCTAGAATCTGTACCTAGTCCTGGCTAAGGAGAGGTAAAATAAAGTGGTTGGATGATTCACCTACAAGGTGATTTTTATAGCACCTGCAAAACACAGCTGTGGGTTCTTTCTCTAGGTAACATATGTTTCTGTTTTTGAACTGATGACCTGCTTTGCACTTTTCAAAAACTAGCAAAACAAAATTCCCTTACAATTGAAGAATTTTTAAACATGTCAAATAGTATGTGAAGTTGAGAATCCTCTAAGGCAAAGGAGTCCAGTTTTTAAGAAGGTAGAGAAATAAGCAAAATGACCCACACAGAAAACTTACCCTAAGAGAGGAAATAGCTGGGAGTGGAAAACCAATTCTTCAGAGGACAAAGATAGGAGGATAATTGGTTCATAAGAAAAACTTCTACCTGAAGTAGAGAAAAAGCAGGTTGATAACCCTTGTGGAACTATGAAGGAAGAGAACCAGAGCTGTCTTCATAATCATGGAGGCTGGGATGGCCCCTAGGACTAGACTCTATTGTGGAAGTTAAAGGAAGTCATTGTTCACTTGTTAAGGAACTCAGATGTTTTTAGGCCACAGAAAATTTAATACTGGGACTGAAACTATATGGAAATAAAAAGTAAATAAAACTCTAGGTAGAAAATAAAAAATAAATAATATTTAGAAAGATTATTGAAAGAAGAATAATTCCCCAAATTATTGAACTTTATTCACATTTCAGTTTTTTATTAATCCTAAGTGTATCATTTCAAAAAGATTAAACCAGTAGTAATTTTTATCTTTACACATCAATGTATACGTGTGCACTGAGCATGTGTGCCTATCAGACATTATGCCTGCAGAGATTCCTCAGTGCTCTATGAGTGGTTAAGCAATCAAGCTCTGAGCTACTAGAATTGCAGTTAGGAGTGTGCATGTGTTTAAATGGATTGTAATGACAATGGAGTGATATATACACTTCTTTATAATTCTGGAATCTTTTCTGTTGGGGCTGCATCTGGATTTTTTGTTGCTGTTGTTGTTCTAAACGCAAGAAGAACACAACTTCAATATTTCAGATTATGGATTTATAGAAAATGAGACAGAAATCAGAGCATTGTAAATAGACGATTCTCAGAGAAAATAGATGTCTTTAAATCTTATTTTTAAATATTATGTATTAAAAATTAGACAGTGTGGTATTTACACTAATTTTAGTGGCATTAAGCAAAGTAGCAACTATCCCAATAAAGAAGAACTTTGGACAAAGCTGCACATTTAAAAAATTTTGAAGATCATTAGAAGCTGAATGATTCATGAGATAAGTACATATAATACTCTCACGTAACATAGTTCCTTGCCCTGTCTGTATAAAGACTAAAAAAATCAATACTTTGTGAGAGCAAATTTAAAACTGAATAAATAAAATATAATATTGTTATGCAATTCAGGAGACTCCAACTGTAATAAATGCAGTGAACATCTATTAAAAATCCTATCAATTCCAGAGCTAATAGAAATCAAAACTCCATTAGGGTAGATGATGCTGGTGTCCTGCCCATATACCCTCACTGATCTTTCAAGTTCCAGCACCTGGCTTAATAATGAACATTTTGGGAGCTGCCTTCTCTTCCTTACCTCATTTCTTCCCTGCCCTAGTGGTGCGGTTTTTCCCCCCCAAATAAATTATTCACACTGGATTCCTTGTGTCTACATCCATTTCTGGGGGCATATAAACTATGGCACTGTCTTGGGGATTTCTATGTTATTTCAGGGTGATTACGTTTCTAGAAGCCCAGTAGCCTCATAATCTGACCAGAGGTGGAACTCAGTTGCTTCTTTAGTCCTCCAAATGAATACTTACTCCTACAGCTTTTGTGAATTTAAAAGACTTTATTGAGAATTTAGAAGGCTCTCTGGCAGGAGTCACATTGCACAACGTGCAGCTTTTCTCTCCCTCCATTTTGCAGATTGCAAATTATTTTCCCTTCTATGACATCAAAACCTTTATTCAAAATTCTTCCTCTCATGACATATGCAGGCCAACCAGGACCTGGGAATCCTACCTTCTATTCCTACATGAACCTTGGAAAATTGGAAACTTGAGAACTTATCTTTAACAGCCTCACAGTAATTCAGCCTTATTATCTGGCTTTCTTACACAGAGTTGACAAGCCAGAAATGTAGCACCTCTTAAAACCATCCCTTATAAAAAACATGCAGAATATTGAGTGCTTACAATCTTTCAGGTATTGTTCTAAGCAGTTCTGTAGGATTAATTGATTTAATCTATTTTTATACCAGATTTACAATGAGGAAGCTGCAGGACAGATAGGTTAAACAACTTGATAAAGGCCACATAACTAGTAACTGGCAAAGTTAACACAGTGCTACTGGGTGTCTAGTTACCACCCATAACTTTTATGCCATAACGCCTCTGAAAACTTTGTCTTCTGGGTCTGTAAACGGCTCACTATCTGTGAAAGGAAGTGCAAACCAAAGCCAAACCCATCACAAACAATCTAATTCTACTCACTACCTTCATATTACCTCCAAAGGTCAGGCACATACTCACACCATTATCCGAAGGCTCACTCTGTCGCCAGTCTTCCTTAAAAATCAACACAGGAGGAACTTCACTACCCAATAAGCTTCAAAATAAAGCTACACTCTGTACATTGGCACAGGCCCGTTAAGCTGTACAAAGTAGTAATAATACAACTACTATAGAGAAGTAAGTCCAAATATACAATCCCTGAAGCAATCTAAATTCCTAAATTACTAAAACGGCTGCAGGGTAGCAGGGTGTAAACCAGTACTTGGATTATGGTAAATACCCTATGAAATATTTTTCCAAATCACAAATGGCCATGATCTCAACTGCCTTTTTTTAGCTATACTTGTGCACATAATCAATCTTAATTTTCTAATTGATTGAGACAAAAGAGAATATTTTTCCAATCTGAAAAGAAAGAAGTGCCCCCCACAAAAAATTTATAATTTATCCCAGCATACCTTTATTCAATCAAGAGCAACTATAAATTCAGAAATGTGGTGTGACACTCTTCCATCCACGTCATGGTGGTCATTGAGTAGCTGAGAAAGCCAGGTTGCAGAGAAATTGCCAGTAAAATTTCTTGTTCAAGGAACAAAATTGGATATTTTCTTTGGTGGAGTCTATAATATATCTATGCATCATTTATAATATTTGGGCTTTTTTGTTTGATTTTAATCCTTACCAAGGGACATTTTTTAATTGCTTTTTCTTCTTTTTTTAAGAGAGAGATGAAGGGAGAAAGGAAGAGAGAGAGAGAAACATTGATGTGAGATAGAAACACTAATCCATTGTCTCCTGTACACGCCCAGACTGGGGACCACATGCGTCCGGACCCAGGAGTGTACCAGCAACCACATATGTACCCTGACCAGGAATCAAACCTGCTACCCTTTGGGCACAGGTGACATTCCAACCACTGAGCCACACTAGCCAAGGTTCTCTTTGTTTATGTCTTTTTTTGTAAGACTGAGGAAGAAATTATTTACTTATTTATTAATTTCAGTTATGAATTTTCTATCAACAAGCATTTTTTATTATTGTTCAAGTACAGTGTCTCCATTCCCCCCCCACCTCTCTCCCCTACCCCACCCACCCCCACCTCTCACCCTAAATCCTACCCCCCTTTGGTTTGTCCATGGGTCCTTTACACATTTTCCTTGAGAATCCTTCCCCCTGTTTTCCCCAGTACCCACTCACCTCTTTCCTCTGGTTAATGTCAGTTTGTTCTTTAATTCCATGTCTGTGGTTTTATTTTGCTTGCTTGTTTGTTTTGTCGATTAGGTTCCACTTATAGGTGAGATCATGTGGTATTTGTCATTCACTGCCTGGCTTATACTTAATCTAGCTTGAGTTAATTTCTATTTCTTTCAATTTGCAGTCCAAATTGATATAGAGATGTAACCCAAATTTGTTTATTTTATTAAAAAGAACCCCCCACCTTTTTAATCAAATTTGTCCCCATTCATAATTGTAACTAAAAGTTGCTATGGAAGTTTTAGAATGTGATTTACAAGAGCCAGAATGTTCAGATTCATCTGTGACCAGGGATATGTTTCAGCATGGTACAGCCAGAACTGGTAATTTCTGAAGGCAATGGTTATTTCTCAAGGTAAATGGCATTAAGTGTGTCTTCACCAGATACTTCCATAATTCCACATTCTCCTTTTAAAGACTGAGGTCATCTTATTTTTAGTCTTCAAATCATTAATTTATTCCTGTTTTTTTCTCTTCATAGAAACTTTTGATAATGAATCCTTGCTTTATCAGAGCTTGGGGCTTTTTAGATGTTTAAGTTCACTGTGAAGTCAAGGTCTTAAAATTCCTTATGAGTAAATGTTTTTTGACTCACTTTCACCTCATTTTTAAGATTAGCTATAGCCTTCTTTAACTAAGCTTTGATTTGATATTTGATTTCATGTGTGTTTGTTAATGCAGACATGTATTTCTGCATGCATGTATCATGTAATACCATCTAAAATAAATTGTCATGCTGAAAAGAAGAAGCAAGTGAAGGCCATTAGTATAAATTCATTTAATTAAAGTAATTTCATTAGTTAATAAGGTATAACCTATGTATGTATGTATTTTGTTGTTTGCAAGCCCAAAATAATTTATTTTCTGGGGTACAGGATGTTTCCACTACTAATAATGACTATTTCAGTTATAAACCTAATTCTGTTAGATTTTCTATTTATGAGAAATACACAATTTTAGAAGAAACTGAAAAATATTATAAAAGGAAAATATCACTCAGTTTTCCCAAGCAGACTGTGATGTATTTTACTAATAAAAATTGGAAAATGGGTTTATATTCCTTTCAAATTTATGTCTGATGAGTAGTTTAAAAGCTGGATTATCATCTATATACTTTCTGAAAGGACAATAAAATAAAATTACATGAAACTAAGCAAAACATAGATTTGATTCTTCCAGGAAGAACTAACAGTATTTGCATATCATTACAGTTCACATTGTTATTTCTTTCTTTAAGCAGAAATTTAAATTTGGAGCGATATTTACTATTTAAAGTAACATAATATAATAGAAACACTGGGAACCCTCAAGCCATATTTCTTTAATCTCTAATACGTGTGTATTGTGTTCTTACAGGACATCAGTAAGACTCACTGGGCAAAATGAAATTTTATGATAACTGGTGGCAATTTTCTTGTAGAAAGCTGGGCTGGGAAAACAATGTATAGAAATTAGAGATAGTTAAAGTGTAAAGAATATGCAAAATAGAGCAATCATCACGCAAAAGAAATATTTTACTTGTGCAGTGTGCCTTTTTATTGATTTTAATTTTTATGTCAATGATCATACATAAAACTCATAAAATGTATAGTTATAATTCATTGATCTCTGTTTATAGTTTTATCATATATGTAGTCACCCTGAAATATGTTTTCATTATTTTTGGATGTTATATACATGGAATCATACTGTCTGTACCTTTTGTTAAATTGCTGCTTTTCAATCAACTTTATGACTTTTTTAAAATTTATCAATTTGTAGATCATTCAATATTGCTTCAAAGAATATCTTCATTTATAAGAGATTTTTCAAGCTATATTGTTTAATCCATTATATTCTTGGTAGATAACATCTGGATTATTTCCAGGTTTTAAACATTATTTTTAGTGTTATTGTATTGTTAGAACATTCTTGTATCTCTAAGTTATATATCTAGAATTAAAATTGTTAATCAAAGGACATTTTTACATACAAATTTATTAGATAACTCAAACTATTTTTGCAAAGTTTTGCTATTTAAAAGTTCAGGCCATATATGAATATTTCATTTCTCTAAATCATAATCATATTTAGAATTTACTAATGATTTAATTATTATCAATATGATGGCTGATATACAGTAAAATATTATGGCCTTATTTTGCCTTTCAATGATTACTAGGGAGGTGGAATAACTTTAAAAAATATAATCACATACCATTTGCTTTTATCTTCTTTGAAATGCTTCTTTATGTCATTTACCCATTTTTATCTATTGATTTGTTGGTCTTTTATTATTGATTTGTAGGAACTCTTTATATATGATAAATATTAATCTCTTGTCTTTGTGTGTTTTGTCATTTTCTTCTTACAGTGTTAGATCGAGTTTGTATTTGCTCTATCTTATCATGCTATTTAATGACTATAAAGTTTTCATTTTAATAAGGTCAAATTTACTTTTCCTTTATGTTTGGTACATTCATGTCTTATTTAATGCATTGCATAACTGATGATATTTTTCTGTAAAAATATAAAATCTTGCTTTTGGCAATTTGTGTATGGATTTTCTGTAATTGATTTTGTGGGCAGTTTAAAGTAGCATTTTTAAAATTTATTTCTGAGAGGAAAGCCAATTTTAACTGCACCATTTACTAAAAAGGTGGTTTTCCCTCTACTGATCAAAATATCCAGCTCACTCATTCCATCAGTTGGCATGAATTCAGGAGGCTCTTTGAGTGCTCTCACACTATTGCAACAGTCTTTGAATATGGTGACTTTGTAGTTAATATTGATATCTAAGAGGGGAGCCCTCCAACTTCTCGTAGGAGCATATTTGATAATTTTGCCTTTATATGTATCATAAAATCATATCATCACTCTCATTTTTTAAAAAATAGCTATTATTTTGGCTGAAATTTCAAGGACTCTGTAATTAATTAGGCAAGAATTCATATTTTTATAAAATGGATTCTTTTTATACATATACATGGTATGTGTCTTCATTTAGTTAGGTCTCAAATGTCTCAATAATATTTTATAGGTTTCTACATGGAGGTCTTACACATAATTTTTACATTTATTTATATAACATATTTTATTAGTTTTGTAAGTTTTTGTTTCTTTTAATCACATTTTCTAAGTCATTTTCCCACATATATTTGTACTTTTACACTTTGTTTATTAAATTTTCTAATATTTATGCCTAAGATAATTCTTTCTTAAAGTTCAATAATTTGTGCATAATTTGCCATAGATTTTCCATGTTGAAAATTATATCATTTGCAAATGATAACTTTAGGATGTTTTTTATGTGTTGGAATATTAAAGATATAATTTTGTTAATTAAAAATTTTTAACATGCATATAAAATTTAACAAAATTTAAACTCAATAAACTTTTATCCTTCCCCCAAATAATATTAGTGGTTAGATTGGTTAATCTTTAATTACCCATTTTTTAGTATGCTGTTGTTATAAAAGATTTGTATTCTCTCTTGATTTTATACCAACACCATTTAGGTAGTTATCATTAGTATAGATTCACCAAATGTATCTGTACAGTTTTACATTTTCCCCCATGTAATTCCTTTTTCATTTCAAAACTCCCTTCTTCTAGAAAGAAGTAGATCTTTCAGGATTTCCTCCAATGAGAGTCTTTTAGTTTTTAACTCTCTCAGTTTTCTTAATGTAAAAAAATATCTTGCCCTGACTGGTATGTCTCAGTGGATTGAGCGCTGGCCTGTGAACCAAAGCGTTGCTAGTTCAATTCCCAGTCAGGGAACATGCATGGGTTGCAGGCCAAGTCCCCAGCTCGGGGAGCATGAGAGGCAACCATACATTGTTTCTCTCCCTCTGTTTCTCTCTTTCCATCTCTCTAAAAATAAATAAACGAAATCTTTTAAAATATCTTTATCTTCTTTGAATATTAATTTTTCTAGACATGTAGTTGATTATTTACAGTTATATTGCTGTTTGAAGAAATCATTTAGCCTCTTTCTTTCCCTCTTGTTGAGAAGCCAGTTAGTTGAATAATCATTATTTCTTGCTATATTTTTCATATTTTATTATACTTTTATTGCATTTTGTTCCATTACCATTTAGTTCGCTTATGCTGTCTTATCTCTTGCTGCTTTCAAGACCTTTCGATTTAATGACTTTTCCCTTTAGCTTCTAATTAAATTTATTATATTTTATCTGAGCTGAGGATGCAGATCTCATTAGTAACAACATCTATATTTTGTTAGTATCTTTTTCTCAAATTGGAAGCTGTACACTTTGATTTTCAGCTTGCTTCCCTTAAGTGTCAAACCATTAATCTTCATGGAATTAGGCTCACAGTACTAAATTGTCAAAACTCCTAACAAAAATCACCCAGATTTTTAGTTAAAATGTTTGGTCTTGGGATCATTCATTGGAGATTCTCATTTGATAGGCCTAGTTTGGGTCCTAGAAAAACACCTGTAGGAGAGGAAAAACTTTCCCTCTAGCCTCTTAGGCTCAGTAATTGGGAGTTGTAAATTAAACTGACAAAAGGCAGATTAACAGGGAAAATGTTTTATTTCTGTGTGCAACATGCATGTATGTAGGAAAGCTCAGTGAAGAGTAACTCAAAGAGGTAGAATTTGGAACTTAGACACCAAACCTAGTAGAGAGAAGGGAGGTGGACAGAAAGGACTCTGATGGGAAAAACAAATAGGTTTTAAAGAATGATAAATGTTTTCTTATTATGAGAAAAAGTGGAAGGTAAAATTTGTGATAATGTGTGTCTACAGAGGTGTGAATCGTCTTTGTTTTTTTAATTTAATCTTTATTGTATTTTTTTACTTTACCTTTGAGTCCCCTTCTACCCCCTCCCCCCAGCAATCACCGCACTGCTGTCCATGTCCGTGAGTCCTTTTTCCCTTTTGCTCAATCCCTCCACCCCTAAACCTGGCCCCTCCCCTCTCACTATAGTGGTACAAATAGTTTTTGCATCTTTTTCTAGGCCATACAACTCCTCCAGTGAGGGGACTTATAGTAGGTTTACTCTAGGTGTCTTCTCTAGAAGCAACCTTAAGGGAATTTATGGCACTCCTCATTTTTCTGAAGTTTCTGCTTTTAATCAGATAAAGAGAGCTTTGAAAGGGCTTCTTTCTGCACCTATTAAATTGAAAATGACTTCAGTCTAAAACAGTCATTATACAAACTGGAGATTCAAATGATCAGTCACAGGCCCTAGGGAAATCTATCTCTAAACACAAACCTATGGCATGAGTTATGAAAATCGAATGCAACTTATACTGTTGTTTTGATTTTACCAAGATAAAAGACCTCAAGGAAGTCATTTGCACTTCATCGTCTTTCATTTTACTCAGATAATCATACTGGCCCTTTGTCATCAACTAGTTGAGAAAACTGAATATGAGAAACCTCTGAACATTTCAAGGAGAGATAAGAAATTCAATTGAAGCCAAATTATTTTCTAAGGTTAGTTGTGACTTTTCTTTTGGTGTTAAATTTTAGTTGTGTCCTCCAAATCTATCTGGATGATCAATAATCTTTTCTTGATTGCTCTTGTACCTCAGCACAATTTCCTCTTCTATATTTTCCCTCCCATTATCACAGACCTCCTTCTATCACCTGAGAGATGCTTCGAACATACATGTGTTCAGTGACTTCACTTGGAAGGTGTGTGCCCTGTGGAGAGTGAGCTCATAAAGAGGGCAGCTGGATCAGCTCATGTTACATCAGAGGGTAGTTCAATCCAATGCACATAACAAGCCCTGTCTTTTTTCACATTGTGGACAGCTTTGTGAAGATATAAATTTTACTAGGTTTCTATACTTCATAAAGCAAAAATACATCATGAGTATTAGAAAAATGTATTGGCCACTAACATAAAGATACAAACTTCTGGTTTCTATCTATTATATATTTCTAATTGGAATTTACCAAATTCTTATCAGATAAAGTTTTTATTATGGCTCTTTCACTTTATTTAAAATTTAGAACTTTGGCCCTGGCTGGAGTGGCTCAGTGGATTGAGTGCCAGACTGCGATGCCGAGGATCACTGGTTTTATTCCCAGTCAGAGCACATGCCTGGGTTGCAGGTCAGGTTCCCCAGTGTGGGGAGTGCAAGAGGCAACTGCACACTTATGTTTCTCTCCCTGTCTTTCTCTCTCCCTGCCCCTCTGTCTAAAAAATAAATAAATAAAATCTTTAAAAATAAATAAATAAATAAATAAAATTTAGAACTTTGTGGTACCAGATACAGATATATTAAAATATTCAAACAAAAATGTCCCCAAACCAATAAAGAAGTTACAATTGAGATATTTTCAGACCATTATTGAAAGTCATGCATGTTCATTTAAAAATGAATATGATGTGGTTCCTGCCCTTTATTTAAAATCATTTTTAATCATTATTTTATTACAGTTGTCCCAATTTTTTCCCCTTTGCCCTTCTCTGTCCATCCCACCCACTACTCCCACAGTCAATTCCTGTACTGTTGTCCATGTCTGTGGGTCATTCATACATGTTCTTTTTCTAGTCCCCTCCCCTTGTTTCTACCATTATCCCCCATTCTCCTCCCCTGTGGTCACTGTTAGTCTGTTCCATTTTTCCATGCCTCTGGCTGTATTTTGTTAATTAGTTTATTTTGTCCATTAGATTCTACTTATATGTGAGTTCATATGATATTTGTCTTTTAATGCCTGGCTTATTTCACTTAACCTAATACTCTCTAGTTCCATCTCTGCTGTTACAAAAGGTAAGAGTTCTTTCTTTCTGCTGCATAGTATTTCATTGTGTAAATGTATCACTGTTTTTTGATCCACTTGTTTACTGATGGATGCTTAGGTTGGTTCTAGCACTTGGCTATTGTAAATTGTGCTGCTATGAACATTGAGGTGCATAAGTTCTTTTGAATTGGTGACTCAATATTCTTGGGGTATAGTCCCAGCAGAAGAATTACTGGGTCAAAAGGTAGTTCCATTTTTAATTTTTTTAAGGAAAGTCCATACTGTTTTTCACAGTGGCTATACCAGTTTGCATTCCCACCAACAATGTGCTAAGTAAACAACCTCACCCCACAACTAAATTAACTGGAGGAAGAACAATGAACAAGGCCCAGGACAAGTAGAAGGAAGGAAATAATCAAGATAAGGGCAGAATTAGATGACATAGAAGCTAAAAGAACAATTGAAAAGATGAATAAATCCAGGAGCTGGTTCTTTGAAAAGACCAAAGAAATTGACAAACTTTTTTAAAAAAAGACAAAGAGGACCCAAGTACATAAAATCAGAAATTAAAGAGAAGTTCCAAATGATACCATGGAAATACAAAAGAGATTGTAAGAAATTACTATGCACAATTGTATGACAAGAAATTGGATGACCTGGGTGAAATGGATATATTTCTAGAAACATACAATCTGCCAAAACTAAATCAGGAAGAAGCAGAAAGCCTGAATAGACCAATATCAACCAGCAAAATGGAAACGGTATAATCAAAAATTCCCAGCACACAGGGCTTTTGTGCTCCTGGCTTCACAGGTTAATTTTACCCAGTGTTTAAGGAAAAACTGACTCCTGTTTTTCTCAAACTATTCCAAAAACCTGAAGAAGAGGGAAGACTCCCAAACTCTTTTTACAAGGCCAGTATCATCCCAATTCCAAAACCAGATAAAGACACAACAAAGAGAGAACACTACAGGCCAGTACCTCTGATGAACATAGATGCTGAAAATCCTGTCCTTATTAATGTAATCCTGTTTCCCCAGCTTCATCCTCCACCCACTCACCTCACTAGAAAAAAAGAATTAGAAATGACTCTTAATAAAATGTACCTTATTTCTTCCATATATTGCATCAATTCTGATTACTGAATAGAGCCCCATGGTTCATTTATATCCAGCATTGTGAGTTCTGAGGAAGGAGCAATTAGACTTCAACAATGGGATTCCAGAACATAATGGACAATATGCCAGGTATTCAGTTTCAGTATCTTCATTTCTATTCACATCTTTGTGTACTGTGTGATTTTTCCTTAATTTAATTTTAGTGCCATTATTGTATCTTCTGTTTAATTTTTTTATAGCTTGCTATAATTAAGCTTTCATTTGGCAGTCATTTTAAGACCACCGCATAGTCATGGAATTGTTGGTTAATATGTGATTACATTATGTTGTCTTTCGCCAAGACACTCTTGTAAATGAAGCATCATCCTCAGAGATTTTCTTGGCTGAAAATGTAAGTAATTAAAAATGTAAACAAATATTATCTGTTACATATGCTGCAATAATAAACACTTCAGTATAATACAAGTTAATGTCTCTTTGGGGAAACAATTTAATCCTGCTACAACATGTTTTATAAATGGACAAATAAATGGTTAAGCACTTAATATCTTATGTAATATGGCATACAGATGCCCAGAGATTTTATATGTTCTTTCTTTGAGTGTTTATGTATTTCTCAATAGGCATTACCAAGAATCTTTCAGGAGTATTTGTTATTTTATAACAACGCCAGAAATTGAGATGTAAAAAAAAAAAAGAATTACCAAACAAAATCCCCAATATAAATAATAACATAAGAAAATGGGCCCTTATTGTCTACAGATTTTAAGATAAAATTTTTTCTTTCAAGGCAAAAGTGACCAGGATAAACTTTACTCATTATTTTAGCTCTTGGTAATCACCCTAAAAATCATTGAAATATATTCAAAAGAGAGTGTACGTGGTTTGTTCATCATAATATTATTTTTCATGTCAAATATTATATAACCTAGGCATATATATAACTGTACAGCATTGGTTACATAAAATGTGGTTAACCCATCAAATGGGATACTATGCAGCTATTAAACACCAAGTTGTAGGAGAAAAGTAAATTACATGATAACAGTTATATTATATGAATAAGCAACAACAAATAAAAATAGGTTTAACTAAGAGCAGTTTTCCAAAGATTATTCAGCTCTGTTAAAAATAAGTAATAATAGGTTGATGATGATCAGTATTTATTGTATATCATTGATTTTTTCTATACTGATGGAAATCACCCAAAGAAAATGATAAGGTCAACTAATTGAATAGACTGAGTTCTAAAGAAATTGATTGATATGTTTTGCATTATATAAGCAGCTCAGGCTTTCTCAAACCTGTCCCCAGCCTTTAAATCATGTATATAAAGCAATAAACGGTACCAAAAATCCTGGTGTCTAATTGAAAATCAGATTTTTAAAAGGTAAAGTACTGGCAGGGTATTTCCTGTGAGGTGCTTAAAAACTCTATCTATCTCTTCTTGTACAAGGATAACTTAAGTTTGATTAAAATAGAACCTGTTTTGTGACTCTGGTCAAATGAGGTTATCAAAATACTTTTTTTCAGAATAACTATAAAACTGGGAAAAAATCACCAAAAAACCCCCACAATTGTTCCAGATGTAGACAATGAACATTTCACATAAAACCATCCGAGAAGCATCTGTGCTTGAAAATCTGCTGGACTTTGAGTGATATCATTCTGAATCTCTGGCTTGAGGCTGCCCTACTACCCAGCCACTCACCCACCTCCACCAACTACCTCTGCTAGGATGAGATGGTCTGGCAGGGTTGTTTTTTTTTTCCAATGCACTAAGTTTGGTGTGGTAGGTGGTACCCATAGCCAGCTACATTGTTATTATACGTAACTTCACAAAGGCAGGCAAGGAGAGAGACAATGACTCAATGTAGTTAGGTTATGAATGCCATTATGATTGGGCAGTCTGATTTCTGTTGAGGTTGTATACATGCTCAGTGGAAACTGAAGTAATCCCAAGCTGTTCATACACTCCTGAGAATATGCACGTGCACACAGAAGACTTGAAGGGGCCCAGACAGAAGGTAAAACCTGAAGTAAATTATGTGTTCTTGCCATAAAAAGAGAAATGATAATTTTGTGATGTGATGGGGTGTTAGCTAATGCTATAGTGGTAATCATTTTACAATATGTAAGTGTATCAAATTAACATGTTTCATGCCTTAAACTTACACAATGTTATTTATCAATTCTCTCTCAATAAAGTTGAAAAAAATGGCCTGAAATTTGGAAATGACCCAGATATCAGTAGAGGAGAATAGGCATACTGGTAAATTATTGAGTGATTAGATTGAAATTTTCAATAAGGAGATATACACACAGTAAATATATACATACATACATACATACATACATATATCTAATATGTGTGTATATAGGTGCAGGTATGTACATATATATTAAAATTCTGGAGTTGAAGAGTACAATAACAAATGAAAAACTCAGTAGAGAACGCAACAGCAAATTCAAGATGGCAAAAAAAAAGAGAATCAGTGAACTTGAAGGTAGATCAAGGGAAATTATACAATTTGAAAACAGAGAAAAAAAGAGTAAGGAAAAATGAACAGTCTTACAGACCTCTGAGTCAACATGAGGTGTACAGATTGACATGCAATCGGAGTCCTGCAAGCAATGAAGAGACAGAAGAAACAGAAAAACATAACTGTGGGGGCGACTTTAATCACAAGTCCCCCCAGTTGCCAAGGTTGAGAATGAATCATGGCCGAGATATGATGTGATCTGCTTGGTTAGGAGGGGTGGCTATTTTCCCTGCTGGGCAAAGGCTGTGGGCTGGTGGCCAGTTTCTCAGGGGAGACAAAAGCCAGCAGCAGCCAGTTTCTCCGAGGAGAAAAAGGCTTCGAGCCCCCTGCCCCATACCCTTTTATTGGGTTGTAGTACACAGGAATACAGGGCAGCAAGGATCAAACAGTAGGTAACATTTCAGAGAAATCTGAGGGCTTACTATGAGTCAGTCTGTCAGGAAGAGAGTTTTAGGGTTTCCTGCTCAAACCCTTAACATATAAATGAAAGCACTCTTAGCAGAGCAGATTTCACAAGTTTATCAGGAAGTCTTTGTGATGCCAGATTTTTCCCCAGGACAGGCTCTAGTAAGGCAAGGAGCTGCACCTCTCCCCAACAGGTATTCAGGCTTAAGGGGATTAGAGCCAGGAAGCACTTCTCCCAGAGAACATGGGGATTCGGGGCATGTCAAAGCTGGGTGGGGGAGGGGGGCGAGAGTCCATTGCTCTCTGTTGCTCCCCCCCCCCAGTCCTTCTATGAAGGCCTCCCAAGTGATTGAGTCTGGCTTAGGTTGCCCCCACACTGTGAGGGGTCTTACCTGTCATTGACTTCCAACCAAGCTTTGGGGGCAGAGAGAGGAAACTGAGGCAGTGTTTGCTACCAAAGATAAGCTTTGTCTCCTGTGGCTCACATTCCAAAGGTCATCCCTCGCCCTTAGCCACAAGGGGTACAGATACAATTCCTAAAACCAGGCAGAGCGGTCTACAACATATAATGAAACAAATAATGACAGAAACCCCCCAAATTCGATGAAAAACATAATCTGTATACTCCAGAAGATCAACAAACCCCCAAAAGGATAAGTAAAAGGTAAAGTGTACACATTTGAAGATGTGATGAGAGACCCACCATAATCAAGCTTTTACAAGACAAAGGCAAATGGAAAACCTTATGTAGCAACAGATCACAATTCATCATTTACATGGGAGAACAATTACAATTGATGGTTAACTTCTCATCAGAAACAACAGAGGCCAGAAAGCATGGGGAAACATATACAAAGTGTTGTGGGGAAAAACAAGCAAGCAAACAAACAATAAAACAAAACTGTCAACTAAAATTCGATAGCCATGAAAAATATCATTTAAAAATGAAAGCAAGGGGAAGATGGTGTAGACAAACTATTTCCTATTCCTCACTCTGGGCACTGCTAAAAACCTAGATTTTATATAAAATAAATACAAAAAGATTCTGAAAAGTACAGACAACAAGGCATCTGCCTAGATATCTCAGGCCAGGTACCAGAAAAAGTAAGAACATAGAAATGCCATTAATCACAAAAAAAGAGTTCTCTCCAGCCAAAGGATGAGGAAGAGGGGAGTCTAGTAAAACTAAAAGCTTTTAGATAATGACCACAGTACTTGAACCAAACACTTCTCCATCGGAGGTGGCAAAGTTCAAGTGAGTATCTAGAATTTCATTTTTCACAGACACCCAAACAGTCCTTTATTCTTATTTCTCCTTGCACTGGCGTGGTATTAGAGTAGCTGCTTGAGGGTTAGAATTTATATCCCCATGGAATGGTTAGGAGGGCCGCATCCTTCATGTAATTAAAGGTCAGCGTGGCCAACAATAACAAAGTGCTCCTCCTTTCCCAGCTGTGTTGTATCAATGGAGGTCTAATGAGAAACTTGAACTCATTCTTATGCCAACCAACGGTAAGGAGCCCTCCTCCTAGGCACTGTTAGAGGCAAAGTGGAGAACTAGTACTTTGACTGAAGTAACAAGATGGAGTTGCCCCTTCCGCTATCACGTTGTTGTAAAAAAAAGTACTGATAAAACAACATTTAAGTAAGATTCAGAGACTTATGAGATGATTTACACAATATCTGGTTTTAATAGATAGTTGCTCATCATACAAATAACCAGAAAAGTGTCAACTTGAATAAGAAAACAAGATTGTCTTAATGGATGCTGACACCAAGATGACACAGATTTTAGCTTTATCTGACTGATTTTTAGGCAGTCATCCAAAAATAATACTTCAATCAGCAATTATGAATACACTTGAACAAATGGGAAGTCTCATCAAAGACTCAGGAAGACAGAAAGGAAATTGAAGGTAGAACCAAGTGGAAGTTTTAGAATTCAAAAATACAATAAAATAACTCAATGAAGGAGCTCAACAGTAGGATAGAGAGACAGGAAAGAACAGAAGAAGGGATCAGTGAACTTGATGACAGCAAAATAGAAAGCATCCCATCTGAGAAACAACAGAGAAAATAGACGAAATAATGTGAACAGAACCTTAAGAAACTGTCGTAATATAACAAAAGATCTAACATATTTGTCACCATGGTCCCAGAGAGAGAAGAAAAAAAGTGAGTCTAATAAAGTGTTTAAAGAAATAATAGCTGAAAATTTCCCAATTTTGCCAGAGACATACACCTACGGATTCAAGATTTAAGTAAACCACAAACAAGATAACCACAAACAAATCCATGCAAAGATTTATTTTTGTTGTAATTTC
The DNA here is from genome assembly GCF_014824575.4 of Sturnira hondurensis. Classification (NCBI taxonomy): domain Eukaryota; kingdom Metazoa; phylum Chordata; class Mammalia; order Chiroptera; family Phyllostomidae; genus Sturnira; species Sturnira hondurensis. The sequence goes on from NW_028076767.1 coordinate 50,796,630, forward strand.
TAAAAACTAAAGATAAAGAAAAAAATCTAAAAGCAGCCATGGAGAAGTCCTTGGCTGTTTCTTCCTTACGTGCAATTCATGTAAGGAAGAAACAAATCAAATGATAGTGGATTTCACATGAGAAGCCAAGAGCTAATAGGAAAGACCTGTCAAATCAGAACTTTACATCAATGAAAATATCTTTCACTAATAAAGGGGAAATTTGAAAATTATCAGATTCTAAAAAAAATCTATTGTAAAAGAAGTTTTCTAGGTAGAAAGGAAATAATAAAAGAAGAAAATGAAACATCATAAAAGAAAAAACTGACAAAATAAAATATGCAATAGACTTACCTAGTCTAGTTTAAAAAACTCCTTTTGAGTTTTCTAAATTATGTTAGATGATGTAAAGAAAAACTTATAGCACTACCTTATGTAATTTCATTAAATAAAATTGGTCAAAATATACCAATTAAAATACAGAAATTGATAAAGTAGATAAAATAAAATAACCAACCTAAATGCTACCTATTCATCTCATTTCAAATGTAATCATATAAGTAGGTTAAAAGTGAAAGAATGAAAACATCTGAACCATGTAAAGGAAGCAGAAGTAGCTTTACTAACATCAGAGAAAGCAAATTTCTGAATGAATTACGTGAAAGAGGTGGAGACATTAGATAAAGATAAAATAGTAAATCCACCAGGAAAACATTATTCCTAAATGTGAATGCACCAAACAAAAAATTATATGTGTAAAGCAAAATTAATAAAATGAAAAGAATAAATATCCAAATTTACAATTCTGGTTGGAGATTTCAACACTGTTTTCTCAAAAAATAACAGAAACACTGAAGATAAACATCAGTAAAGGTATAAAATAATTCAATAATATGATCAACCAATAGGACCTAGATATTTATAGAATACTTTCCCCAACAATAGAGAGTGTATTTTCTTTTAATTGTTCACAGAACATATGCCAAGATAGACTATATAACCTGGGCCATAAATCAGTCAATCAAATAACAAATGTCAATAATTTAAAAGAGTAGAATTTTTGTAGAAATTTTGTAGAAATTATACAGAATGAGTTCTTTGACTAGAATACTAGATACCAGTACCAGAAAGATAACAGAAAAAATGGCAAACACTTTGAAAATAAAACACATCTAAATTACTTATAGGTCAAACAAAAATTCTCAGCAAAAATGTAAGTGTAGAATGATACATTGTATTGAATAAAAATGGACACAGGCATATCAAACCTGGGGCAGCAGCTAAAGCGGTGCTGAGGGGAAACTTACACCACTAATTGCTTACATTAGAAATAAAACAAATCTGTAATTTAAGGTCTCCCAAGTGGAAGCTAGAGAAGGAGAAAATACACTCAAAGCAAGCAGAATGAAAAACATAATAAAGATCAGAAGTCATGAAGTGGAGAAAAAATTAAGGAAATCAGTAAAACAAGCTGTTCTTTGAAAAAAATCAATACATTAGATCAACTTCTGGTGAGATGGACAAGAAAGAGAAAACATAAATTACTAATATCAAGAGTGAAATATGGCGTATTACTACAGAACTTTCAGACATCAAAGGATAATACACAAGTCCTATGATGACTCCACACACATCAATTTGATACATTTAGATGAAATTAGCCAATTCTTGGAAAATATAAACTGCCACAACTCACCCAATATAAAACAAATTCTTTGAATATCTCTATGGCTATTAAGGAAATTTAATTCACTATTAATGTCTCCAGAAGAATAAATTTCTGGCATGACTGGTTTCACTGGAGAATTCTATCACACAAACTGACACTTTACTGAAATTGTATACAACTAAATAACACATATACAAACACAAAAAACAATGTGTACAACTAAAATTAGGGAAATTTGGATAAGATAGATGGACTATGTCCATGTCAGTACTGTAATATAGTTCTGTGAGGTGTTATTGGTGGAATTTGCACAAAAGGTACAAGGAACCTCTTTGTATTATTTATTTTAAAGTTACACTTGTACCTGCCATAATCTCAAAATCAAAAGTTTAATTAAAAAAAAAGAATTATACCAGAGTTTATTCCAGTGATGCAAAGCTGATTCAATATTCAAAACCATCTATAAAATCCCTCATATTACCAGGCTAAAAAAGTAAAATCATATGATCATATCAATTAAGGAAGAAAAAGCCCTTAATAAAATTAATCACCTCTCTGAGATAAAACTTCTCAAAAACTAGTACAGGAAAGGAACTTCGTAAAACTGTTAAGGGACATCTAAAAACTCAATAGCTAACCTTATATCAAATGATGAGACAAAATACTGCATTCCTACAATTATAAACAAGGCAAATGTGTCGACTTTTTTTACCTCTTCTATTCAATATTGTACTGGAGGTTCTAGGCAGTACAGTAAAACAAGAAAAAATAGTAGAAATTAAACGCATCCAAATGTTTAAGAAAATAGTACCACTGACTTTACTTGAGGATGAAGTTATCTGGTATGTACAAAATACCAAGGAATTTACACACATCTATCATTTCTCCACATATTAACAATGAAACATTTGTAATTGAAATTTAAAAAATTATCCACAACAAAAATACTTTGAAGTAAGTTTAATAAAAATATTTAAGACTTGTGTACTAGAAAGAATATAACATTGCTGAGAGAGCTCAAAGCCAACCCATTTAAATAGAGTAGAGAGACAGTCCATGTTCATGGGTTAAAGTCTCAATATTGCCAGCATGAAAGTTCTCCCCAGCTGATCTCTAAATTCATTGCAATCCCTAGTACATTCTAGTAACTTTATGGTAAAGACTGTCAAGTTGATCCTAAAATTTGTATGGAAAATCCAAGTTGCTACAAGGGTCAAAATCATTTTTAAAAAGATAAATTTGTTGGAACATATAAAATACCTTTTTTGAAAACTTAAGAAGGCCACAGAGACAAGACAGTGGGGTGCTGGCATAAGGACAAAAAGACAAATCAATGAAACAGAGTTGAAAGTTCACAAATAAATTATTTTAGCTAAATTCAATTGCATTTCAATAAAGGCAAGTCAATGGGGGAAAGGTTATCCCCTTCAAAAAATGATGCTGAGACACTTGGATGTATGAGGGGGAATCTCCCTATGGAAAAAAACTGCCCGGAATTACCTTCTGGAGGGCAGACCCCATGTAGGCAGAATTCCTCTACTAGCTAAAAGTGTTCTAGAAACCCATCTGTATCAGGGTACCAGCGGGTCATTGGTGTGAATGGCTGCCTTCAGCTTCAGTACATTTTTTTAAAGAACCTCAATGTGTGTGCCCATTTCCGGATGGCTGATTTAGCCGCACACTTGCCCATATAGCACTGAGTGTTCAGCAATTTTTGACCAGAAGTGGAATGACCCCCGTGTCTCACCCTCCCTGTTCATCCAATCTCTCCCCAAGTGGCTTTTTTTGTTTGTTTCCCAGGATGAAAAAGTCCTCAAATCGAAATATTTTGCCAATGTGGAAGAAGTGGAACAAACAGCAGAAGCACGAAAAGGTTCAAAATTGACAAGTCAAAAACTGTTCTGAGCAGTGGAAAACATCTTGATAGGCGTGTTGCATCAGATAGACAGTACGTTAAAGGTGACGGAAGTTTAAACATGTAAGAACAAATACACAATTTTTTCTTGTTGTTCAGTTACAGTTGTCCTGCCTTTTTCCCCATTGCTCTCCCCTGCCCTGTCTTCCCCCACTCCCACTGTCATTCCTTACCCATTGTCCATGCCTAGGAGTCTGCCATTCACAAATATACAACTTTTTATAAATTCTTTTTAGGGTACCCCTCATATACATGCAACCCCCACAAAACTTAAAAAAATATTTTATGTTAAACTGTATTAAAAATTAACTCAGAATGGACCTTAGATCTCAATGTAAGAGGAAAAGCTATAGACAGTGTAGAGGAACACAGAATCATCTTCATGACAGAATCATCTTCATTACCCATGACTTTGGTCTGGGTAAAGACTTCCTGGATGCAACACTAAAACATAATCAGTAAAGAAAAAATGCTATGTTACGAACCACCACAGTGAAAACTTTGTGCTTCAAAAGACATGATCTAAAAAATGAAAAAGACAAGCCGCAGAGTGGGGGCAAAATTGGCAAGTTATATATCTGACAAAGGAATTGTATCTAGAATATAAAAGAATTCTAACAACTCCACTGAAAGAAGACATACAACCCAATTTTAAAAAGGCAAGATATATTAATAGAAATTACACCAAAGAAAACCTTAGTGGCTTATACAAAATCATACAATGCTCATCATTATTAATAATTAAAAAAATGTGACGTAAAATTATGGGAGAATATTACACATCTATTCAAATGTCTATAAGCCAAGAGATATACAATAATAACAAGTGGTGGGGAGGATGTGAAAAAAACTAGAAACCTCACACATTGCTCATAGTAATGTAAAATGTTTGGAGCTTTGAAAATTATTTTGGCAGTTTCTTAGAAAATTAAACTTAAATTTACCATAAGAACCATATTTTTTCTAAGAGTTTAAGAGAAGTTAAATGTATTCTCACCCAAAACATGTATGCAAATTCTCACAGCAACTATTCAAAGTAGTCAAAGTATAGGAAAAAATCCAAAGTGTCATTAGCTGCTAAATTGAAAAACAAGTGTGACATGTCCATAGGGAATCTGTCTGTGTGGCATGGTGAATGTAGCCCAGCCCCTGATTCCAAAAACTGACAGGGAACGAGTCAGCACATGGGAACCGAGCCCATGGATCGGTTTTCTCACGGGGAATCAGGCCTGCATTGTACCTAGGCTGCTTTGAGGCTTGTTTTTTGCTAAAACTTCCTCACCCTGAATTGAAGCAGCAAATGTTTACCGTATATCTTTAAAGTAACTTCCTTAAATCTGTGCTAAACCTCCCAAGTATAAGTGTAACCAGTTCAACCACTTTTCCCCTTACATTTGCAAACATCCTCTTCTTTGTAGTAATTAGCAACATCTTCTCCTTTGTTATTTGTAAAAGGTAATCACTAAAGTGAACCTGTCCATAGTAACTGAGGACCATCCTCGATGTAATGTACCCAGAAAAGCAATGAAAGCCTGTACAGGCAAGGGTTGAACCTGTACCCTCTCTTGCTTAGGGAGTGGCCATGCCACTGTGAGGGGGCACCAACTGTGAGGGGGCACTAACTGTAAGGGGGCACAGGAAACTTTTTGTTGAAGAACATGCTCTAAAATTGGATCTTAGAGAGGTATTCACCTCTGTATAAGTAATCTGCCATCACCATAGAATTGTCAATTGGTGACTAATATATCACTTATTTGTGCCTGTTAATCTGTTCAAAAATAAACACTAATATTATTAGATGTAGGATGTATTTTTTCTAGAACAAATGTAAAATAAACTCTTGAAATAGCCCAAGTCCTTTATTTAACACTTGCATAATTCAGGCTTTTTGGAAACTATGCATTTATTTCATTTTATTTCTTATATCTTGAAATAAATCTTTTATGTCATTGGTTTTAAGCAATGAGATTCACTTGATAAGTGCATTATATGCTCAGTAAAATTTAAATTTAACAACTTAAATTTTATGTTATTTTTTAAACTACATTGTTGTACAACCTATTGATTCAATCATTTTTAGAAGCATTGTTCATGCTTAAGTGTTCCCTAATGCCTCTATAGTTTTCGAACAGGTGAACACACAGATGTACATCTGTTTCTCAGGAAACATTTGGTTAATGTCTACCTGTGCACATGTACATTAAATACTCAATTTATTCATTTTGTGTTTTGCATCTTTAAAGAGTAAAAATATTCGATAATAGTACTTTTTTTTCCTGAGAAAAAGATAGGAAGAAAGAGAGGGAGCAAAACACCAATGTGAGGGAGAAACATCAATCTACTGCCCCTTGAACGTGCCCGACTGGGGACCAAAGGCACAACCTAGGCATGTGCCCTGACTGGGACCTTTCAGTTTGTGGGATGATGCCCAACTAAGTGAATTGTATTGGCAAGGGCTGTACAGTATTTTCTTATGGAATATTTTAAGATCATAGTTAGAGGAGATCTCAATTGCATTGGAGTACTGTCAAGATGTAAAGCTAGAGAATGGGAAAAAGCCAAAGGAAGCCCTGAAATTAAAGACACATTGCATGTCTTAAGTGTGACTAAAATTAAATCCTGTCTTCCGTTCTTTAACATCCAGCTCTAGTTTATTCCTTTTCTCTGACTTAATGCACACACTTTTACTTTCAATATCAGATTATCACATAAAAGCCCTTTTTATGTATCTTACTTGTACCTAATGGCATGCAGAACTGGCTTTACATATGTGGTCTTTGACCTGAAAGCAAATCGCTTAAAACAAGTAACACATATATGAAAGGCATATGAACAACTACATACATATGATTCTAATATTAAGCTTTAGTTCTTTAAAATATTTTAGTTCTTTAAAATATTAGCTTGTTACTAATATTTTATGAAAATGATAATGGGCATCCATGCAATATTAAGTCATTTTATTTCACCTATTCTTATTTCATTTCACAGCTCCATATAAAGAATTCCTCTTTATTTTAAAGAGATATGAAGACAACTAAGGGATGTCATGAAGTAATTCATGGCATTTAAACTCTAATTTACATAGAGTTTAAAATTTAGGGCTCCTATTTATTTATTTATTTATTGTTAGTTTTGCAGATTTTTTTAAGTCTTAGAGAAGAGGGCCAACCAGATTTGACAGCCCCACCAAATTCTGAGGTGTCCCCATTAGTGTTAGAAGTCTTCTATCATTCCTGAATATTCAGGAATTCACTGACCAAGCAGAAAAAAAGGAAGCCTCGGGGGGCAGTAGAGTAACTATCATTCCATGGTCATTTTCACTGAAGAAAAAAATAGAAAGTGCTGGCAGTTGGTAAATCCCTGACCTATGATACCAAAGTGTTTTCAAATAAAGCCTAATAGAAGTGCAGAATTACAATGAAAGAAATATATGTTACACATATAGACTGTTCTATCTTTAATTCTTTTGTTGTGAAACCAATCGCTACTTTTCAAGAATTATAGAAATCTCAGCTGGCATCTGTGGTTGTTGCTGTTTCAAAGCATAATAAGAAGAGAAGGGGTGTATTATTAATCAGAAAAATCTTTAATTACTTTTTTAAAAAGAGAAATGGAGAAATACACCAGTAGAATACAATATCCCATTTAATTGTGTTTATTCAATGTCACGAATGCTTACATTAAATGAAGAAAGAGGGGCTGAAGCAGAACAATAAAAGTATATCATATTTGTATAGCACTTCCTGATACAAGGTGATGTCTTAGCAAAAAAAAAAAATGGGACCTATTTTCTAAATCAACAGAAAAGATTCTGAAAGAGGTAGACTTTCAGTCCTTATTGGTTCAAAATTGCTCTTTTTTAAGGTTCAGACCATGCTTCAGACCTTAACCCTCCTATACTCTATTTCCTTTCCCCCTTCACTTTGCTCTGGGGATGATAGGAATACCCAATCAATACTGTGTAAAAGGAGCAGATATAACATCCCCAGAGACACTGGAGACAGGGAATAGAAACCACAATTCATTTTTTCTGTCTCAGTTTAGATTGTATTTATACCACCTGCTATGCCTGCGGGAATCGAATCTATAGTAGTGTCTTTTAGACACCAACTTTCTCTTAGTGGCTTTCCTTTTTCTATTCAGTATGATAGGATTCTTTTTTTTTTCTTTCTGGGAAAAGTAGTCTATGGCACTTGGCTGAAGAAATGAGGTTTCAATAAGATATAGGAGAGAAAGAGTGACAAATTAAAATGACAAAGTTGTCTTATAAGATTGTGATCCAGTGAAATGAAGTATTTCTAGTCCAGTCGATGTAGACAGCATTATGCTATGCGGTAATAGATTGCAAGACCTGGGCAGCCTGCGTATGTCTTTGAGATAACTGAATTTGTCACTACCAACACTCTCCCATGTTGTGTTTTTCCTGGCTTTTGAGAATAGAAGTATGGGCAAAGGCATTCATGTAAGTCAAGTATTTACGGATACTTTATTTCCCCTAAAATTAAAAATAAATTTTAATAATATGTCATTCATTGAAATAAAATTCAACCAAGAAGAAGTCTTGAAATACATAACTGATAGCTTTGAAAGTAATGGTGAACTTTGGCATTGAATGTCCTGTCACATCTGTTTCCTCATAACTCTGCCTGGTGGCTGACCATACACACTCTTTTCTGAGCTGTAGTCCTGCTTCCTGAACATCTTTACCTGGATAAATTTACTATCACTCCAAATTTAACAAACAGGAAATAAAATCTGTAGATTTTCTCAGAATAAATGAGTGGAAATGTGATTGCCCATTATCCAACAACAAGTTTAAGTTTAATCTGCATTTAGCTCCTTGGTACCAAATGGGGAAGGGAAAAAGAGTAGAGGACTGTAAGTATGCTTGACTGTGGAAAACTCAGAGTCATCTCTAACACGCCTTCTTTGTCCCCTTTATATGTGACTTGGTAAATAACCAAGCCCTATACATGTAGTTGTTTCTTTGCAATGTTACTTCCACTTTTTTTCTTTCCTTAATTCTGCCTCCCACCTAACCATGTCCCCATTTCTCTTCAAAGTGAGAAATATGATTCGTGGGAACTCTGTTATAAAATGCATTCAATGGAACATTGAGAATACATAAGAGAACATTTTTTTCATTTCATTAAAGTTCCTATTGATGATGGGGCCAATTATATTATGTTAAGGAATTGGGGCAAACCCAATTGTAGGGTTTGTATTTATGGTATATTTTGAAAATATTCTAAGATTTCTTGAAGACTCAAGCCAAGAAAAATGATCCCCTCATAAAGTAGTAGATGTCTTCAGCTGTGGGTAGCCACATTTTTCATCGGGTCAGAGATTTTTAGTTGTTCTAGTTCACGGATGCAATCACCTCAAAAAAATGGAAGATGGTGCGGGTTCTTTTCAGAGCTATGTGACAGTTGCAGAAAGGCAAGATCATTATATTTGTGTCTTTGGTTAAATGTCATGCCCATTTCCCCCAGGTAGACGCTGCATCTTTAAAATTTATATATTGATAGTATGAGGATTTCATATGATTTCTATTTTCCACAACCAAATTCTAAAAAGTTTAGATAATTAGTTAAAAAGTTAAATAAGTGATTGATGTCCAAACTGATTGTTACAGATGGCATAAACTCCCCAGAATCCAAGGGTCTCTGGATATCTATTTCACACCCAGCCCTAGGAATGGGTTATAAAAACAGCCCTCGGGTTTGAGTGGCACAGTTCTTTGTCGTCCAGAAACACAAAGGCAAAGTTGAGAAACAGCTACGATTCCTGAGAATGAGGGAGTTTCTTATACTGAATTAGGAAAACTGTAACACACATTCCCATAATAAGATGAAATAGAAACTGCCTCTCAAAGTCCCCATCCTTAGTCTACTGTCTTTTTTTTTTTTTTAATTTAGATTGTTTTGCTCAGTTTCCACTTGGAGATTTTCCCAATTTGTTAAGTAGAGGATAATAAAAGGTAAGTCATAAAATGTCCAAAAGAAATTTAAAACATTCATATAAAACGCAGGACCCAAATATTACATCTTAAATCCATCAGGTAAGAATCAGTAAACATAATCTTTCTTTTGTAAAATTAGTGTTTTTAAATTATATATTGCTGAATATAAAATTTATTGTATAAAGCCAATGGAAAGAAAAAAGGTGACTTACTTCAATATCAGAGGTAACACTATATGAATGAGCTCAATGATAGCCATAGTAGACTGAACTGAATTTAAGATGGATAAATAATTTCAATAAATTGAATTAATTAGATGGGGCTTAAGTATGCAAGCAGTCTATTTTCTGAAATCATGTACAATAATTTGTTCAAGAAGTGCTGGTTTATAATTGCCTAAAGTCAGAAGATAAAAAAGAAAAGTTAAAAATTCATTATGTTTGTGTTAACAGTCTAACTGAACTAATTAACTGCTATCTGAATTTTCACACTTCTATTTTATGATTTTTCTTGCTTCAAATCTCCAAGTCTCAAAAGCAACAACAACAACAAAAAAACATTTGCAAGAAAATAGTACTTAATACAATACTAAAATATACCATTTTGAAAATCAATTATTCTTATTTTCTCCACCTTTATGGTTACATTGTTTGGCCAACAAATTTGTCATATACATTCTCTCTATAAACTTATGTACTTTAATCAGTTATGTGTACACACATAAAATAATAAAATATTTTATATGGCTATCAACTTATCCTAACATAGCTACTTTTAAATTTAAAAAAACTGAGAATTAAAATTTCTAATATTCTAGAAAAGTTTGAAAGATGTGTATAATCAAATTTTTAAATGATTAAATAAAAAATTTCAAGTCAACTACCTATAACCAGCTCTCCACACTTGCACAATATTGAAATGTCTAAAAGGCTTTAGATATTTTAGGCTTTAGTTTCTGTCTGGATTTAAATATATTAAGCTTTCAGTTATAGATGAGATCAGTTTATCCACACACCTTCACTAACTGAGGTCTGCTCTCTCTGTACCTGATTTTTTAAAGAAAGAGATGTATGAAAAGAAAAACATCTTGATTAAGATGTTATGCTTTGCCCTGGCCTGGTGTCTTAGTTATAGTTGGAGCGTTGTCCACACATCAAAAGGTACAGATTTAACCCCCAGTCAGGTTACATAGCTAGGTTGCAGGTTCAGTAGCCTGTTGGGGAGTGTACTGGAGGCAACCTGTCAATGTTTCTCTCACATTGATTTCTCTTTCTCTCTCTCTCTTTCTCTCCCTCTCTTTCTAAAATCAATAAACATATCCCCGAGTAAGGATTTATAAAAAAAGAAGTTATGCTTATGTAACAGGGCAAGCACTAACTGTCAACAAAAATTAGGCAATACTATTATGTTCAACCATATAAAACCACCAGTATTTGACTATTTTTGTCATGCATAGGTGACAATTTAATATAGTAAAAAATTTTATTCTGGTTTAAATCAGAATTTCTCACATTCTATACATATCAGTAAATGGATGTATAATGATATAATAAAATAGCTTCCAAAAGTCTTCCAATTTAATGTCAAGATGACAATTTTACCTTTGAAATTTGAAAAGTGTATCTTATATCCTTATTTCCAAATAACAGTCTTCTAAACCACTATAATAAAATGTAATTTACTGAAGGTCCAGTTATTCTCATAGTATACTATGTTATTCTCTTGTAGAAGATATTCTGATATTGCTCAACAAATGATTTTATCAATATGTGTTTTATTGTGATTTACTTGGTATAATTTAATTCCACAAAATGAGATACTGATAGTAATAGTATTTTACATTTCAATAAATATATTTTATTATATTATATTGTATTATAATATTTAATATTACATGTATAAATGTAATATTATATCATGTATAAAATGTAATACTTCATAATATTTTACACTCATTATTTTTTGTATATTTTCTGATGTAATTTAATTGACAGAGTTCTAAACAAAATAATACACCCATGGAATGTTTGCTTATTGTCCATAAAAAAGTTTTTCTTTCTTGATGACATTTTAATATATGATTCATTAACATTGAATCTCAAATTACAGAATCAATTTAAATAAGGACTCAGAAACCACTAATCATGCTATGTTTTAAGAGAGGAATCTGCTAGTAGTCAGTGTCATATTCATGAACTGAAATTTTTGAGAATGATCAGACCCTAATTTCTTGTATTGCTATCCCTCTTTCATGCTCTCTGTTGTACAGATTGTCTGGAAAATATCTACCCTTGAGCTCTGACTGTGAAGTGGCATTGAAGTTTAGCAGGACACATTTCCTGTATATATCCATGGCTGTTCGTGCAATTGGTGAGAACACTCAGTTAATTAATCCAAGGTCGCAAGTTCACTACTGTGTGGCCCCATTTACTTTGTTGTATTCAAGGGTTATGGATCACACCCCTCATCACAGGTAACTTTCTCGCACTATATATGCTATTTGTCACAACAAAGGTTCCTACAATGGTATTTGGAAAGATCAAAGCAAATCCATACGCACAGTTGGGAAAATCACTCAAGGTGCCTGTTTGTCAAGACTGAGTCAACATCTTCACTCGGGATTCCCGCTGCTCTACATTCTGTGTTCGGATGTCCACCACCCTCTCCTCCATCCCTCACAGCTGGGTAAAGAGGAGGCTTCTCAAGTTTAGTTGGGAGAGGTAATCCCTTCCTGATCCCATGTGGCCACTCAGCTGCCCCAATAGTAATGGAAGACTGAATCTAACATTCAGAGCCCCTGTCGACGATCCTGTTCTTCTCGCCTTTATATGTGGATTTTAAATTGTAGTTAATATCATTAAGAACACAAAATTTCTCAAATCAAGAGTCATAGACTCTAAAACTCAGGAAATTGTCATAGATTATGAAAGAAATTGTAAGAGTCAAAATAAACTTCTTTTAGTTACCTATAAAATCATTTTATAAAACTATATTTTTTATTTCCATCTAGTCTCTTCCAACATTTAAGACATATCTCAGGTAATGGATAGATTTTTAGAACTTAGAAATACTTATTTTTTAAATGTAAGTAAGAAAGTAATCAACAATGTGGAAGAAAATATTTTATAGAGTTTAGAACCAATATCCACCTCACTGAACTTCATTTTCTAACAAATTAATTCTTACCTATAAAGATTTATGTTCTTTTTTAAAAAAAATATTTTATTGTATTTCTTCCACTACCATGTATCCTCTTTACACCCTCTTCCACTTCTACCCACCCCAGGTCCCGTAATCACCATGCTGTTGTCCGTGAGTCCTTTAACTGTTTGCTCAGTCTCTCCGCCCACAGAGCTGACAGTCTGCTCTCCATGAGTAGGTCTCTATGTTTTTTATGTGTTAGTAAAATTTTAAAAAGCAGTCACTGGTTAGTCCTATAACTAAAGTCACAAAATAGCCACACACCCAGATTACGTGTGTGTGTGTGTGCATGAAACTTCACAAACCACTGTTGACACAGTCAGTCACAGCACCTTCTCCATACACTGCACAGGTACTTTTTTTTGCATTCAGTTATGTTTTTACCTTTCTTGAAATAATAAGGCATAATATTCCAAAAATGTTGCATATTTTTCCATCTTCAATATTAAAGTGACTACACCAAAAATTTATCAACTTTGATGACTTTTTAAATGCATGCTGTTATAACAGTTGTTACAATGTAATCTGAATTGTTTTGAATGAAGTTAGAAAAAACTAAGCATTCCTAGAGCCATTTTATGGAAAAAACCAAATGAACTTTCTAGTCCACCCAATACATAGAGAAAAGAAGTCTTAAATTTTATAGCTCAGTGAGAAAAGTGAAAAAACAAAACCACAAAACCTAGCAAAGTAAAAGCAAGGACCATTGTTAGTAGATATGATATAAAAGTAAAAATCCCAATAGACACAAAATGATCTTTTTAAGGATTCTTAATTTATCTTATAAATTTACTTTCACATTAGAGTATGAACCTATAGGAAAGAGGAAAAGGGAAAGATGGGGATAATGTAGAAAAAACAACAAAATAAAATTGTGATAGACTTTGCAGAGATGGAAATTGATAAGGCAGAGTGAGCTTGCTCCTTTGCACCTGAGGTTATACAAGGGAAGGACAACTGAGAAGGGGAGAAGAGGCAGAAGAAGGGGGAAGATGACAGGCTCAAAATCCTAGTCTGCCTAAATCGCTAAGGGTGTCATTTAAGGTAGGTACCCACTGACTTCAGAGCAAAAGTGGACTCAGTGATGTCAGAGAACCTCTGACGCCAGCACACTCAGAGGGTGGAAGGGTTGGTTCACCTGGTGCTTTCAGCAAAAACACTGCTTGTACTTATTCATCTGACTCTCCTTACATGCTAGCAATGATAGGTTCAGATTTTATTAATCCAATCATTGTTTTCCTAATAAGGCTATGTGTGTGATGATATGCCATTGTGACTTGGGATACATTTGGTGAACTATTAAAATGTTAAAAGAGTACAGTGGGTATATTGAGCTTGATTAGAAAAAAGTACTGCTGATCGCCCTACAGCTAAACTCTTTATTAATTTGTACCACACGATTTCTACTTTGAAATTCCTAGGCATTTAGAAAATTAACACTTCACAGAGAGGATAATTCAGGTGGTGAACTTAATAGAAGGAAGGCCTTTTGGGTATTTACTTTGGACACATTACCCACAGCAGACATGAACGGACAGCACTCTGAACCATTTGCTGAAAAAAACCTTTCAGTAAAGGCAAGTTCTGAAGTTGGCCTAGAGCTTATTGAATAAATTGTGCATATACATGGTCCTTTCCATTTCAGAGTCTTAAACTGGTTTATGTACTACACCTGATTTTAGAAGGCAAAAGTATAAAATGTGGGGGTTGGGGCAAAACCAACTCATGCTACTAACCACATCCCCACACAGAAAGAAACAAAAAAGCCACCCATGCTTCCTCAGTGATAGAAATCAGTGTTGATAGGAAAATCTTTCACAGAAAAGCCAAATGTGATATCACGGGTGTAATATTATAGGCAAAATTTCTGCCAGGCAGCTACGTGGTAACCTCAAGCTGAATTCTATTCTTGGTGATTTTGTTTCGATTTTCAGAGGAGATTTATAGCATAAATAACACTGTGATGAATTGATTTGGGGACATAAATACATGAAATAAAACCTGATTTTCATAAAAAAGGGGGTGGATTGACTAAAGTCATATTAAGAAATATTATTTAATAGTTCTTCCATATTGTTCACATAATGCAAGACCAAAAATAAACTCACAGTGCACTACAAAATCAGTGTATAACCAGCCGAAAACATTGTTCACAGGGCGATTATTTCTAAGATTTCTTCACAGTGAGTATGAACAGGTAACATCTTGGAACTCAGTCTTAAACAATTTAATGTATCCATATCCTTATATATATTTATGTATTCCTACATGCTTAGTTTTGTCAGAACACACCACAATGACAGAGATGTGTGTAGATCATATATATCCATACATAAACACATCCAAATACATAGCCATAGTTCACATATATCCATACATACAGCAGGCATGACTTCCTGCAGAAAAAAAAGCATAAAAATAAGTCCAACTTGAATTTAACAACTTCCAGTTTTGCAAAAGATCTATTCTCAGCTGTATATAGAAAAATTTTAAAAATCTGTCAGGTACATTTTTTTTAAAAAAATAGAGTTTTGTTTATTGTATCAGCATTGTCCAGGCTGACAAAAATTCTTTGGAAAATTAATGAATAACACTTTAAAACATTTATTTTCAAGTCTGTGGCTTCTCCTTTCTCTGTCAATATGTTCTAATATTGAAGAGGTGATTTTTGGTTTATGACTACAGTACTCAGGAAGCCGTTGGCAAATCAAAACTGTCCCTTGAGCTGGGGATGTGACCAAGTATGTCTTTTCCTTTTTGTTGTTGCTGTTTTAAGAAAAATAATTGGAGCTTAAAGCAAACAATGACAATCTCTAATGAGAACCTACATTGGAGATTGTATGTGAGTACAAGTATAAACTAATCATTTGTATAAAGTTAGGCAGTTGATTGACATTTGCTGGGACATATAACATTCACGGTGTGTCTGTGTGAGTTTTGATTATTTACTTATTAACAGCTTCTGGCCTGCATACAACCTCTCAGCCTTCAGCTAGGTTTATATCAGTTAATATCTGCATATAGGACGGAGAGTCCTGATTCCTCCCTGATAATGAGGTAATAGTCAAGCAAGACAAGCTCGCCGCACCCTGCCCCCGCCAATCTTGAGGCCTAACACTTGATTTTGCGCTGCTTTCCTGATCTCTACTTTAAAACCAACTAATATGGCCTACTAATAATATGGTCTGTGATTTTCATAAATAGGTATCCTGGGGAAAGGGTCAGTGTCAGAAATAAGAAGGTTATAGATGAGGGCACACTCAGGCCTTAGGGCTGTAGCACATCTGTGGCCAATTGTGGACAGATTTCCACAACCTTTCAGCCAGAGCCTCTGCACTGTTCTGGCAGGATTGCAAACATCTTTAAAATAATGACGTGGGTGAGAGTGGTAGGGAATAGTGATATACATAGTAGCAACCAGATTGACAGGCACACGCATTATTATCTTTCATTCTCGCTTAAAAAAATAAGATTATTAATTTTCATAGCACGTATCGAAGAACAAAAAATGATTTAAATGTCTATTACCACCTATTATTTGGGGCTACATTAAGAAGGTGCTGGTCAGCTTGGCTTCATTTGTCCTCCAGATGCTGCAGAGATGTGAGGCCAGGCCAATTGGGGTTAAAGCAGGCAGGGAACTGATACAGCTGGGGATCGTTAAGCGTGATCAAGGGCCAGCCAGAAGAAAAAGCCAGCTGAAAACACGGCTGAGAGCTCTTCCAGGCAGAGCGGCAGAGTCACGTGCATTCAGGAAACGGCCTAACCCCATCCAGCGAACTTCGTTGATTTAATTAGATTTTGTTTAAAATTCCAGAGTAGGAGCAGCTTGGTCAGCTTTGATGCAAAAATTGGATGGGAAAAGCTATTGTTAATTTTCAAAAGTAATATTATCGAGGCATTTAAGAAATGTTAAGCACCCTTTTATGGTAATATATATAATACAGTATATATATATATATTATATATATATTATATATATATATGTATACACAGTACACAATATATCCTCTGTGCTAAAATATTATCATCTTTCGGTGACCAGTTCACACATAGATTGTGGATGTGGGTAGCAGCCTGCTTATTTACACACTTTTAATGCATTGGCTTTCCTTCTGCGTTTCTGCCTGTCACATTTACACTCCCTCATAGTACTTTTCCAGTGACTTTCCAAATAAATTATTTGCACTCAAATCCTTGTCTCAAAGTCTGTTTGGTAAAACTAAATCAAGATGCGTAAGTCTTAGCAATTACTTAAATTTGATTTTTACCTCCCAGGGATATTTTAAAGATCACATTTGAGAATACATGCAAAAATTGTTTTTAATAACAAGTGATCCAAGGGGAAGTTATTCAGTTTCTTCCACCAAACTATGAGTTTCTAAAGACCAAAGAATGTATCTTTGCAGAATTATCGAAGTAGAGGAGGACTTCAGTAATGACTGTGGAAAAATGCTAGAACTCTGATACTTACTTGGGCCACTTAACATATTCTGAGACCTAAAAGAAGATTTGTTGTTTTCATGGGCACATATTAATGGGAGATGCAGGTACAGAGTTTTCCCTTGCCCTGTGATTCTATGAGTGGAAGGGGAGGCAACAAAAGGCATAGTCTTAGCTAAAACTAGGTCCGTACCTATACTGACCTTGCCTACAAAACATAGCCTTGAGAGAGACAGCCAATCAAACAAAATTCTCCGTCCCTAGAGGCCAAATTATTTTCCAAGGAAAAAGTTAAATCCAAGTAAGATGATGAGGGAGGAGGTGGACTCAGTTCATTCCGGGTGTTTTGGTTGGTTTTCTATGGAGCCCTGGAATTTGTTTATTTAGATAAACTAGTGGTTCTCAAAGTGTGGTCTTCAGCCACAGCATTAACATAATCTGAAAGGTTGTTAGACAAGAAAACACTATTTTTATTTGATATTTTTATGTATTGCAAAAGGATTATCACAGTAAGTGTAGTTAACATTCACCACCACACATCAGGGATTTTCATCCTTTTTCATTTCATGGCACATGTAAATTAACTACTAAAATTCTGCAGCACACACAAAATATATTTTTTGCTGGTCTGACAAAATATTGGTACCATTCTGACTTATTCACACAGGATGATTATTGTTGTGTTGACTGTTGTCATTTTTTAAAAATTTGACAGTCTAAGGGAAAAGCGGTTCATGTCCCTGATTAAATAGTTAGGTATTGAATGTTTTAAAAATTCTTGCAGCAAACCAGCTGAAAATTGCTAGCAAACATAGTTATAAAATATTTTTTTTGTAATGAGCTTTCAAGATCTGCTCTTCTGACCACTTTCAAATATACAACACAGTATTATTAACTATAGTCACCATGCTGTATGCTACACCCCCATTACTCATTTTATAACTGGAAGTGCGTACCTTTGACCCCTTTTATCCATTTTGCCCACCCCCATTCTGTACTTCTGGAATCCACCAATCTGTTCTCTGAACTGATGAACTTAGTTTTTTGGTTTGTTGGTTGGTTGGTTCTACATATAACATAGATCATATGGTATTTATTTTTTCTATCTGAACTATTTCACTTAGCATAATGCCCTCAGGGTCTGTCCATGGTATCACAACTGGCAAGATTTCATTCTTTTTTACAGCTGAATATTCTATATCTATTTATCAATCTGCCTACCTACCCACCTACATACATACCTACATACATATAGATATCTATATCACATTTTCTTTATAATTTCATCTATCAATGGACATTTAGGTTATTTTTATGTCTTGGCTATTGTCGATAATACTGCCATGAACATGGGGTTGAATTACTGGATGATATGGTAGTTCTACTTTTAGTTTTTTTGAGGAATCTCCATGCTGATTTCCCTAATGGCTGCACCAGTCTGCACACACGCCAACAGTACACAAGTATTCCTTTCTCTTCACATCCTTGACAGCAAGTTATTTGTTGATTTATTGATATTAGCCATTCTAACAAGTGTAGGGGTACCTCACTATGGCTTTGATTTGTATTTCCCTGATTATTAGTGATATTGACTGAGCATCTTTTCGTATACCTATCCGTGATCTGTCTTCTTTGGTCAGATGGCTTTTCAGATCCTCTATCCATTTTTAAATTAGATTTTTAAAGAAAATACTGAGTTGTATATTTTGGTTCTTTATGCACTTTAATTATTGGCCCCTTATGAGATATTTGATTTGCAAATATTTTTTTCCTCCATTCAGTAGGTTGTCTTTTCATTTTGTTGATGGTTTCCTTGGCTACACAGAGGAAAATTCTTGAACTCTATCCTAGACCTACTGAATCAGAAGTTCTGGACTTGGCGCTCAACAATGCCTTTTAACAAAACTTTGCCACGACTGAGATACACTCTTAAGTTTATAACTCCTGACCCATAGCGATCTCTTTGGATAAACAGAGAATGCATGCAGTTTAAATTGAGAATCCTAAAACCAGTCTAGTCTCCTAAAATTCTGGTGGATGAAGGCTTTCCCGTTTCTGTTCTTAGAGCATCTTAAATTGAGAAACTGAGTTATATTTTCCAAGCTTCTGGGTGCCAGGGCAACAGGAAGAAGCATTCAGGATTTTTAGGAATAGGACTTTGGAAATCAGCTTCTGTATAACTCGGGGGGGGGGGGTAAAAAAGAGCAGAAGCCCATGTACTTCTCCCAAGGGACACAAAGCAGTGGGGAAGTTAGCAGTGGAAAAGGATGTGTTTCTCTTAAATGACCTCCACAGATGTCAGGAAATAAGGCAATGCCTTCCTAGTGTTGTCTGGACAGGGACAGGAGGGTCTGCTTATATATAACTTCTTTCCCCTAACCATCTTAATTACTCAAGTGTATCATTTTATTGGGAAAGAATATAATGTAATTCTTGATCTTGGTTATATTGCACAGTAAAAGTCTTGGTGTGACCTCTGTACATGGTGCCCTCTAATATTCCTAATAAATGCAGGCTCTTAAATAAGTAGCCCTCTCTATTTATTTGGAAATTATATGCAAATTAAATATAATGGCAGTTTATTTGTATTTTCTATTGGATTTAACTGCTTATTAATATGTTTAATGTGTTTAAGCTCAGTATTTCCATGGCCAATTTGATGCTTATACACTGTGGTATTTATCACGGAATTGTATTAGCTTTTGAGATCCTCACCTTAAGCTATATATGGGAAATTGAAAACAGTATGAAGGAAAGATGTGGAAATAACCAGAAGATTTGAAAGCAGACTAGTGGGGAAAGATTAAAGGAATTCATATTAAATAATTTAGAGAAAGAAAGACTAAGAGGAAGCCTACCCCTTTACCTCAAGTTTATGGAGAATAGCCACTAATTGTTCATCCCCTTCAATGACAAGAATAAAAAGATAAGCTTAAATTGCAGTAGGTAGAATATAGGTTAACTAGACTGACCTTCTTGGAATTACAGTCAACAAAGAAATGTTCTATAATTGATAGATTTGGACTTCCTCTGTGAAAAATTGGGCTGTGACTTGAAAAGAAGGAAGCCTAAGATTTTTTAATGTTAATCCAGGTTACACTGAATTCCCATACTCAGAATTTAATAAATTGCAAGGTGTTATGGGAAATGAACAGTACTTCACAAGTGATTCAACTCTAGTTAAATACCCATGAATGCTAAAAAGGTAGTTACAATCTATAATTTGAAAAACTTTAGAATCACTGACCTGCTATTTAGTCAAACCTTCATGTTATTTTTTCTAAACTTGACAGTTTTATTTCCCACCATTTCCAAACATTGCTTACATATTCTCCCTTTCAAAATATTATTAAAAAATAAACCACTAAATTTTGTAAAACTATTGTTGAAATCAAAGAAATCAATTCACTTCCAATTAGCTCTGTTATCAAAAGGAATTTTTTCTATAAGTAATATTCATGTCTGAGAGGATAATCTATAAGTATAGATGCCCATTGACATTCAACACAATAGAAAATTTGAAATGTGTTTATCCTTCAAATTACTGTTTGTATGATAAAAAGGCTGAGGCATTTAATAAATCAATAACATATGTTTTAATTAAAAAAATGTGGGCTTTGACTGAGTGGCTCAGTTGGTTGGAGTGTCTTTCTGTGAATGGGAGGGTTGCTGGTTCGATTCCTGGTCAGGGCATATGTGTGGGTTGTTGGTTGGATCCCCAGTTGAGATGTGTGTGTGGTAGGCAATTGGACAATGTTTCTCACTTCAGTGTTTCTCTTTCTCCCTTACTTCTGCTATAGTCAATATAGCAGAAGTCAATAAATAAAAAAAGTTTATGTAAAAAAAATATTTAGCATTCATTGTATTTTAATTAAAAAACATATTAATCTTTGATTTCTTTAGGAGTTGCAGGGGAGCTAAAACTTTACATGTGTCTTTGTAGGTTCAAGAGTGGCTATGCATGTGCATACATATGTGTGCATATGAGCACACACATGCACACTCATATTTCACATTTCTAAATAATTATTAACAACAGAACCTCTCAGGAAGAGTAATTTCAGGAAGGTGACTAATGCAGATTGAATCTTTAGACTTGATGAATGATGGAACACTGGAGAAATTTTGGTTCAAGATTACTTCATTAAATCCTCGAGTTTTTAAGTGAGAGCAGTTTTATGTTGTATAACCCATCAGAAAACTATAGAACCTAAAACCACAGTGCTTCACCCTTAAAAATAACTGGATCTCAAATTGATAGACTTATAAACTTGTATTCTGTTAACATAAAAGTAGTATCGCATGTCAATTAAGATAGTGACTGTTTGAATATGTTCACAATTATCATTGTGTTGTTTTATTAATCTTGGCACATCTGTTAAATAACATTTACAACACAACTATATAAATCCATTAAATAGATAAATGTTTTGATTATCTTTTATTGTTTATTTTTCATCTTCAGGGATTCATTACACTGACTATACCTTTCAAAACATAATCTACAGCTTAATTATGCCTTGCAGTTATAAATTTTGAGCCAACATATTAAGAGAGAAGTTATTGCTTTGGGGGGTACAGTATTACTAATGAATGTTTGCTCTACGACACCACTGCTGGTATAAAATTCTAAGTCTATCCAAAAGAAACTCTCCTTGATTTCACTATTCAAGGATCATAAGTCAACTTTTCATGTACTGCAAGCTTCTTAGGAACAAAATCCAAACCCATTGATGGCTGAATAAATTTCACAGCTTGTAGAAAAGACACATATCATTGTAATGTGTGAAATTTTAATCAAAAATGTTAGGAAGGAGAAAGGTAAACTGACTGCTATAATTAATGCGTTCTGACACAGAGATTTAGCTGGCACATTTGTGGACCGTGCTGTGTTCTGTTAACTGTTCCACTGCTTAAGGACTGTCAGAGTTTGAGGAGTCCCTATGTTACGGTTTCACCGTTCGACACATTTTCCTAGAACATCGGCTTTGTCATGATTTGAAATGTAAAGTCATTTCTTGCTTGGCTTTTCTATTAATATTTAGTTAGGTGTCATGAGTGTCTGGTGATAGGATATATTGTCTTCCTTTTAAAAGCAGCTTTTAAAAAAATGTATAAGCATTGCTTTTAAAATGAATCACCTTGTGTTCTACTTCTCTGATGTTTAAATACAGTATTATCCAATCTCTTAAATGTGAGACTATTCAGTAAAACTGATTAAGGTAATGAAGGAATTAGGAACCACCCCTACATGTAACACATCATAGCAATATATTTTAATATTATACTACACATATTTCATAATTAAACAATACTTGCTTGATCTCACAAAGTAATAAAACATTTCTCCATGTAGGAAATAAGCTCTGATTTTTAAAAGGACATTTGCTAGATGTTTATAATTTGGAAGTTGCATCAAATTTGTAAATTCTTTGTAATATGCTAAAATATTTAAAGAAATTAAAAAAATAAAAAACAAAATAAAATATTCTTTCATTCCAGACTCCGGGTAAGACAGTGGGTTTCACACCAGACTGTTGGTTCGATGGTGGCTGTGTATTTCACAGAGATTCTTCCAAAAATTATAGATTGGTTTCCTGGCTCTGTTGTGTCAATCTCTGTGCAGAGATCTACTGCAGACCCTCTCAGAACACTGCCAGTGTGGTTGTGCAGTAGACAAAAGACATACCTGAAAGGGGAAGACAGATATGCCACTTAAATTAAATAGGAAATGAATTGGCCAGCAAGTTGGCATGTCTGCTGAGACAAATCATGGACAACATGTCTCTCAACAACAAAACTTATTTGTTTCCTCTTGCCAACAGATTCATCACTGACCAGGCAAAACAGGCAAAATACATTAGTGTCATGGTAAACTGATAAAGAGAAGTGCCTCAATCTAGCATCCTCAATGGCGAAAGTCTTAGGGCAGTATTGATCTGTGTTATATAAATCTTGTTTTCTGTCTGCAGAAGTGAATCAGGAATGACCCGCAAGGTTAACAAACATTGTAATGTCTTTCAGCTGGGGCAGATGCCTGTGAGTTCCACACATTGTATTTGGTCAAGTTCCATCTTGTCATTTCACCGGCGAGAAGTTTAACTAATTGCTGGCAATCACAAGAATGTTTGACGGAAGGAGAGAATTCTTACAATTTCTACCCCCTCTACCATCCCCTCTTTTTCTTTCTTTTTTTTTTAAGTCTTAACAAGCAGTCAAAGCCAAGTAGCGGAAAACAATCAACACTGAATTAGTCAGCAGGAGTCTTCACTTAGCTGAAAGTTTATGTAATTGGCATGTCATGTTCCTACATTGCCAAGAACAGACCTGATTAAGCTGATGCACTTTGTTTCAGTGAAGTTTGACAAAAAAAAAAAAGCTTCCCATCCTTCTGAGTTACATGTCAGGCTATGTGCTTAACATGATTTTCTTCTGTTCATAAGGAACCAAAGGTTAACTGTATATTCTGTGAATGATAAAATAAAAAATCTCACCAAACTAAGGCCTGACAAAGTTGGTATTGTGGGAAAAAAGAAGAGAATATTGGTGTAAAAGCTAATCACCAATGAAAGAAAATTCATTAGTAAAAGTACAATTACCCATAATAACCTGATTTACTTTATTTTATTTTATTTATTTTATTTGTTATTATTATACCCATAATAACCTGATTTATTTAAACACTTTTAAAGGAATAACAAATTCAGTCCTGTTTTTGCAACAGGGCTCACTCGATTGCATATGCTTTCTCCACACGCAGTGTCTTAAGCTTTTACTTGGAAAAAATCTTTCCTGTAGCTTTAACAATTTTTTTTTTACAATGGAAGCTCTCTTTAGAGATTAATCAGCCATCTGAATTTGGCATGCTTATTCTTTTACAATGTTTTATTAGACAGTGTACAATGGATTTTGCCCTTATTTGTGAAGTCAGCCTTCATGCTGAAAAAAACAAATGCCTCAGGAGAAGAGACTCTATAAAGCTTATGATATTTTATTTGTATTTGCTCACACTAGTGCCCCCCTTGTCAGAACCCTAAACAAAATGATAAATTTCAGCTTGGCTTAGATTATTAAAGCTAAAAGAGAGCAGTTGCTCAGGAGCAGTCCACGCATCTATTGCGTCATAGTTGACAACATAAAGGCAGGATTCAGGGAACTAATGGAGTTTCTTTTTCTTCTCCCCTTTTGTCATAGAAAGGTCAAGCTAGTTTTCAACATTTTATGTATGTCATTCTCAATATAGCAACAGAATCTCTTATTGAAAACAATGTAAGTAAATGTCTTTGCGATGCTACTAGTCACCTGATCAAAAGCCAATGTTGAAAACACTTCTAATGACTGTCTCTTATGCATCAGTGCACCTACTAATGAGCTGCCAGAAAAGGCTTTGTAAAGCTTTGCCAAGATAGAGCAGGAATGTGAGAAGCCTGAGATATAACTTCCCTGCTGTGATCCCTGCCTTTCTACTAACAGGGAGCCTAGACTTGGAGCTGCTAATGAGCATGCTGGAGAGAGTGTCCAAACCAATGCAGGCTGGAGACAATTCACCTGTCTGCTTTCAGATCCAGGGTATGATGCATGACAGTAAGACACCCGGTTGTAGCTTTTCTTTAAATAATTTAGATATTTATTGATTTTTCCCTCTCTACCCCCATATTTTTATTTAGTCCCTTGCATTTTTACTTCCTTTCGGTGATTTCTAGTACCATCAGAGAAAAAGGAATAAGAATTATTCCTTCCAATGCCTTACTCTGGCACCTACATATATACAAGAAATTAATGTCATTGTGTCCTATAATAGCAATATGGAATAGTTAATTAGGTTTTCTGCAGGAAAGAGAAATATGTACTTTTCAGAGGTATATTTATGAAATGAGACAGTTAAAATTAACAGCTTTCTAAAGACACAACCTGACTTATTTATATTAAAAGAATTCAAAATGTTGCATATATTTTGACACTTAAAACAATGGATGGCATAAGTTAAAGGCTTTTCTCCCTCTAGCAATGCCGTGTTCAACATCTTTATCCATAGGCAAAACACAGCAGGATCTTCATAAAGAACACTTACTTGGTTTGTGGAAATTCCTGGCCTATAAATGAAATAGTTAACTGCAGGATACCTTTCAAGTTCAGTGCTAAGCTGTTCACATTACACATTTTGATGTTACGCTTTCTTTGAATTTTCCTAGAGGCTATTTTACTAGTTAATATTTTTTAGTCAAACAAAATTAAGGAATACAAACTGTGTAATTTCACCAATTTGCAATGCCACGATTATCCCGGAAAGAGAATCTACATCCCTATCCATTAATTACAATCCTATTTTCTAGAATCCCAGGAGGCAACCTGTGCCATTCACGTGGGCTAGTGCTATCTGTCCCTTCCAGTTGCTAATGCTCCTATTTTCCACAGCTCACCCTTGCTTTTTCTAGGGTTGATACAACATGCCATGAGAAATCGCAGGCTCCGTGGCAACGAGGGAGATAAGAATTCTGTGTGCCTGGCCAGTCCCTTTTATCCAAGGATCTCCAAAGAGCTTTATAAAATCTATTTTTTAATCCTCTGGATGCCCCCGTGAGATAGGTATTAGCCTGACTTTATAGCTAGTGGTACAGAAATCAGGAAGCATCTACCTGCATCTCAGCCCCTAAACCCTTCTCACCGTTGGATCTGGTACAAGGAGACAGGGTGGATTCCAAACCAAGTACTAACAATGTGGAGATAGGGTTGGAATACACAATTCCTGCCAAGAAACTTGTGAGGCCCTGAAGACTGAATTGTTCATAAGTACAAATAAAAAGGTAAACACTAGCAGAAATACAAATAATATAATCAATACTTGAGGTAACGTCTAAGTATATTGTAATAGGTCTGACTTGAAACTTTGTCACCAAGAAAGCCTTACTTTCTTAAAGTTGGTATTCCAAGGTACACTATTTCAATTTGTATTTGGTTAACAATTTGCAAAAAGAATAGAGGGGGTAGGGGTTAATTAGTAAAAGTTCTCAGTAGATGTCAACACTGCACAGTTATCCAAAATGTGAAAATCAATTTCCTGCTCTCAGGAAACCTACAATCTAAGAGGAAAAACAAAAAATAGTTAAGCATATTAATGTAAATGATATAAATGTCATGAATATTACTGCTGCTGCTAACAAAATTACATTTTGAGAATCTCACAAATCCATTTTCTGCTCTCAGAAAACTTATACCCTACAAGAAAATAGAAAGACCCAAGATGGCACAGGAATAAGTGCCATCTATAATTTAGTTGTAATTCTACTTTGGTTCTGTACAGCTAAATTGTAGAATAATCATCCTGAATAACCAACTGAACCCTAGCTTGGAGATAAGCCTTATAACTACAGACAGAAGGAAGAAGCTACATCACCACAGTGAGACTGGTAGGTAGCACAGAGGAGGTGCAAGAGGGCGAGCTTGGCTCTCAGGGTCAGCAGCTGAAATCCAGGAGGGATATTTCAGTGGCTAAGGGTTCCCCCTGATGTGTGGGGGGTATATACCCCAGGGTGGGCTCCCCAGCCTACAAAACTGGGAAAAGAACCCAAATAACGTACAGCTATGAAAAGCAGTGGAGTTTCTGTCCACCAGGGAGCAACAGCTGGAGATGCAGAGAGCTTCTTAAAGGGACAATACCCTAAATTCTGTTTATAGCCACTTACCCTTAGCTCCAGAAGAGGGAGGGAATAGGACTAGAGATGTGTGAGGAGACTCTGGAGCTGGTAGCTCTGGGTAGAAAACTGAAGGAATAACTTCCAGTTTCCCTGTACTAAGTCATTTCCTAACTGCCGGAGACATCTTTCTCAGTCAGAGGACTCACCTGCAAGTGATCAGCCTGAGAGGAAGCAATAGCCCCACCCACGTGAATTACTTTGCCCCATCCTGTGGTAATTAAGCCCTGCTGCTGAGGAGTAGGGCTGGAAGACTTTAACTCTTTAAGCCTAACAGAAAGCCTGCAGATAGAGGTGGATCTCTGGGAGCTCTGAGACTGTAGCTGACCCTCCCCAGGGCCCACTGCTGGTAAAAGCTGCCCTTAGTGTATAGCCTGATTCTTTCTTCACACAAACAGGGCCAGCAGAGGGAGACACATACTGTGATTCATTGATAGCTCCAAAGAGGTTTCCCAGGACAGTCACAGGCATGGTTTGACTTGGATGTGCACAAGAGTCTTGAAGATCTAACTAATATGTAGAAACAAACACAAGAAGAAGCGCCAATTGGAAGACAAAGAAACAGACCTCAAACCAAAGAACAAGAGAATTCTCCAGAAGAACTAGATGATATTGAGGCAAGCAATTTATCAGAAAGAGAATTTTGAGTAATGATTATATGGATACTCAACAGCATGAAAAAAGACAGAAACCGTAAAAAAAAACATTCAGAAATAAAGAATCAATGTCTAAAATAAATAACACACTGGAAAGAATGAATAGTAGATTAGATGAAGCAAAGGCTCAATGATTTGGGAGACAAGGTAGAAGCAAATACCCAAACAGAACATCAAAATGAAAAAAAAGCATTTTAAAAATTGAGAAGAGCTTAATAAATCTTTTGGACAACATAAAATGTAACAACATCCACATCGTGGGATTCCCAGAAGGAGAAGAGAGTGAGCAAGGTATAGAGAACATATTTGAAGAAATAATAACCCAAACTTCCCTAATCTGGTGAAGAGAAAAGACACACAAGTCAAGGAAGCTCAGAGTCCCAAACAGCTGAGAGGCCTACACTGAGACACATCATAAACAAAGTGACAACTCTTGAAGGCAAGGAGAGAATTCTAAAAGCCTCAGGAGAAAAACAGGTAGTTACATACAAAGGAGCACTAATTAGACTGTCATCTGATTTCTCAACAAAAACATTTCAGGCCAGAAGGGAGTGGTTTGATATATTCAAGATGATGAAAAGAAGGACCTACGACCAAGGCTACTTTACCCAGCGATGCTATCATTTAAATCAAAGGAGAGATAAGTAGCTTCCCAAACAAGAAAAAGCTAAAGGAGTTTGTTAACACTAAACCAGTAACACAACAAATTTTAAAGTACTTGTTTGAAGAAGAAGAAAAAAGCCAGAGAAAAATAACCTAACAATAAAATGGCACTAAATACGTATCTTTCAATAATCACCTTAAATATAAATGGCTTAAATGTTCCAACCAATAGACACAGGGGTAGCTGAATGGAAGAGATTCATTTATTTTAAAGATTTAAATAAAATCTTTAAAAAACGGTCAAAGGAACTGAATAGATACTTTTCCAAAGAGGACATACAGATGAACAATAGTCATATGAAAACATGCTCAATATTACTAATCATCAGAGAAATGCAAGTTAAAAACACAATAAGATATCATCTCACACTTGTCAGACTCACTATCATCAATAAATCAACAAACAACAGTAGTGATGAGGATGTGGAGAAAGGGGGACCATTTTGCATTATTGGTGGGAATGCAAATTGGTGCAGCCACTATGGAAAGCAGTATGGGGATAACTCAAAAGATTAAAACTGGATCTACCTTTTGACCCTTTGATCCCATTTCTGGGAATATATCAAATGAACCCTAAACACTAATTTGAAAGAGTATAAGCACCCCTTCATTGCAACATTATTTATAATTAGCAAGATATGCAAGCAGCCCAAGTGTCTATCAGTAGATGAGTGGATAACACAACTATATGACATTTACACGGTGGAATACTACTTGGTCATAAAAAAGGAAAGTGTTACCTTTTGCAATAGTATGGTTGAAACTAGAGAGCATTATCCTAAATGATATAAACATTATAATAGAGAAAAACAAATACCATTCGATTTTACTCACACATGGAGTCTAATGAACAAACTGAACTAACAAGCAAAATAAAGACAGACTCATAGATAGAGAGCAAGATGACAGCTAAGGAGAGGTTAGGGGGTGGAGGGATTGAACAAGAAGGAAAAAGGACTCATGGACATGGATGACAGTGTGGTGATTTCTGGGGAAGAAGGGGTATAAGAAGACTAAATGATAATGGAAACAGATACAATAAAGATTAAATTAAAAATCATTCTAAAAGAGAAAAGGAAACTACTTAAGCTTATTAACACAAATGATATGAATATCATGAATACTACTGCTGCTGCTAACAAAATTATATTTTGGGAATTTGAGAAAAATTTCTCTTTTTATGATGCTGTTTGTAGAATTCTGTCATTGCATACCCATATCAAAGGGAAAAATATATTCTTACTTAACATAGTAATTTCTTATCAAACACTAATCTTGAGATACTGTGCAATGCTTTGCTAAGGCCTGGCTAAAACCCTGGATTTAACAGATATAATATTGTCTCTGTTTTTAGGGATTTTACATTTCATATGGAAACTTTCATTTTAATATAAAGTTTTATCTTTTAATCTCAGCTTTGTCAAAATATGTATAAATTTTTAATATATAATTTTCTTTCACTTTTCTCTTAGAGTCAGTACAATCAAGAATATTTCCATGGACAAAGCCACAGCAGGGAAGGATTGAGGGTGGGAAGTGGAGTGGTCAGGCGGGGAAGTGGTGGCAGGAAAATGGAGATGATTGTACATGAACAACAGTAAAAAATGAAGAAAAGGAATATTTTATGCCACTCTTCGGCCAAATATTTCAGAGCCTATGTAAATGCCTAATAAATTATCAAACTAAAACTATAAGAAAGCCTGCCTTTCTTTCTCTTTGTTTTTCTCAGAATCTGTGCAGAATTACAAGTAAAGCACCATGTTATCCTAACCTATCATTAGACAAACCATGTTCTTCTTTAAGCAAAGGAATTTTCTGATAGTAAGTTAGACCCTTGGACAGAAATGTCTGTTCTTTGAGCCACTAGGGTCCCATTATGTAAGTATAACATTGACTGGTGCCTTGCACTCAGTTTAAATTTTTATATTCCCCACTTCTATCAGTAAAGGAGCAAACATCCTTATATATTTTTATTTGTATATAAATTATGTATATATTTGCTACTATATTCAATATATATGTTCTAAAATACACAAAAGAATATTAAGGAGGATAAGAGAAGATAAATTATTCTGATATTGTTTTATTGATAGGGTAAAGCATTTTGCTTCTTATAATGGTATTAGTTATAATTATTATATTATATTATCAACTGCTCATGTTGCTTTCCTCCATAATGTTAAATAATAAGCCCACAATTCTATTAATCTATCAACCATAAATGACTACAATTGGCTTCTCATTAAGGAAGATAAATAATTTAAATCACTAAGAGTCTCTAAACCTCCTCCGAATTTGTGAATTACATTTTTATCTCTAGTTATATGGGTTAGTCCTAGAAATCAAATACTATTCTCAATATTTTATTGTTTGATTCATAACTTTTGGTGTTATATATAACTTCCCTGTACATAAGAAGTCATTAACACTCCAATTCTTTCTTCATCTCTTTTTCCCTTACCCCCAATATTTTTTTATTTATTTATATTGTATAGTTAATTTGATACTATATAATATAGTACATATTATACAGTATAATAAAATGTAATTTACATACATTTCTATAGCATATTTTAGTTGTAAATGTAATTTGTATTTAGATTAATTCTGAAACGAGGCAATAAATAGTATTTGAAATATTATTATGAGAATAATAATTAGTTGTATAGAGTACAAAATACAGCATGTTGTAATTTGTTCTGTAGAAAAAACAGATACAGTTTTTAATTTCTAACTAAGTCTGTTTTTTTTTAAAGATGGACCATCCAAGTTGTTTAAACACATTTCCTTTTCTTATACTCAAGAAGTGCCCCAAAGCTCTGGGTCTATGACTTTCTTAGACAACTAGAGTTCCTACTAATGTCATTTTCTCATTAAAAATACAAACACATGCTTTTCATGCCATTGGCTACATTGTGAAGTTCTGACAAAACACTCAAAATACTTTTTAGGAGTTAAAAAATTCCTGGGTAAGACCGACTATTTTGGATTTCACATCTTCCTCTTAGAATTCATTTCTATTTTCTAGGAATATTTTAGTATCTTTTTTTAAAAGAAGACTAGTGGTAAAATTCTGAAACTTTCTATTTCTAAAGTTTAAAAAAACCTGTTCATTATTTCACTGTCTTCAGCAACCCCCCCCCCTCCCCCAAATCTCTACTGCTACGCTGCTGGAGCTGCCTCAAACCAGCTCACAGATGCTGACTTTTTGGCATCTCTTTCCAACTCTGTGAACTCACTGTGGTAGTTTAAAATTGGCCGAGATGGGAGTGTTTACCCCACAGAAATCATCGAAGTATGTATCAGGTGGGCTACTTTATTGTTTCGAGAAATGATTGCTAAGCTTTTCTTAGCATACCACTTCAACCACCAGGTTGGGTATTGAATTTTAGATTCAAAATTACTTTCACAACGTATTTAGAAGCCCAGCAAAATACTTTTCTATTGGTTGCTTATATACCTTCCTTCCATCCATATTTTCTCTTCTCTCCCTTTCACTTTGGAAATGCCTTGAGTATTGTTTATGTACTTTAATGTGACATAAATTCTGTGAGGGCAAAAGACTCTTTTTCATGACCATGACAAAATCCATGAGGCAGTATGTGGCACATAGTAAGCTTTCAATACATATTTGACTAATAAGTGTATCACGTCTGTTAGAAAAATGTTGTCCTACCTAGATTTATCTTCCATGTCACTTTACTTTTTGCTCAAGTATTTAATCTCTTTGATGTTTCACTTTTCAGGAGTTGTTTCTTATTCTCTCACTTCTCCTTGTTGATAGCACCATGTTCTTGTCTTACAGTTCTTGTTTTAATTATATCAGATAGTGTTACAGTATATTCTTTGAGGGTGTGCCTTCGGAATTCTTTTAACATTCTTTTGCTTCTTTTATGATAATTTTCTTTGCTTTCTCTGATACTGGTCTGTCTGTTATTTTATTTGTCTTTTTCTTTTAAACTGATGATATTCTCTAGGTCTTATGATTCTTTTGTGATTGGCTTTTATTTCTGAAGAACTAGTTTGATTGAGATAGGTAGTTCATTTGGGTCTCTCTTATTATTACTGTTACCTCACCCCATTTAAAAGGACTGACTGCAAAATCTGTGTGAGTGGATAAAGTTTGTTACATTCAGGAAGACTTCATTTTTTCTGTTGGGCAGGGGACCACATACCTCATTCCATGCCATGTGTCAATACTAAAAGGCCTTACACTGAAGAATATTCTGGGAGGTATATAGGTAGATATGATTGTGAATATGAATATATATACATATGTATAATTTAAAAATAGGACGACCCTTCTTTATCTATGGGTTTGATTTCATACACTGTCACTTTGCAGAAATTTTACAAAATGATTAGCTCTGAAATTCTTGTTTTCTTCTTTCGTATAACTCTAACCTCAGAATCTTAAAGTATTTTTGCATTTATAATTCTTTATATTCAATTTCACAAATCTTAATGAGAGATAGTAGTTGAAACAAGTGCTGAGCTCACTATCTGGAATCATACAGTTGGTTTGCCTCTTAATAACTTCCTCAACAATAATAATAATTCTGACTATTTGGAGGACTTTTCTCTTAAATAAAATAGATAGCCAGTATGATATTAGAAATTACTGAATAATACAAATTGCATTATCAAATTTGCAACTAAATGTATTATATGTATAATCTGGGGTACACCTGTAAGTAAAAAAATCTACAGCATATCTTATAATATCAAACATAATGCCTCCATATGAAAATTAGGATGTAGGAGAGGAGTTTGGCAAATGTGACTATATACATAAGGAGAACTAATTACTATAAAGTTTTATATGATTTATTTAAATATAAGACATTGAGCTTTCACATGAAAAAATGAAGGATTGGGTACATTTAACTAAGTTTAGCAGAAGAAACAAAGCTATCTAATTGGGGCATGTTTTAGTCTATGTGGATATTGAAGTAACTGTAATTGCTTAGTGAGTTCTGACAAGAGAAAATTTAACTAAAACCTCTAACTAACATGTGGCTGCCTATTGTGATTAGACACAAGAAAGGTTTATTGGCTGTTAAGATTCTCTTTATTGGCCCTGCTTCTAGAATTCCTGGAACTTTTCCTCTATTAATAAATACACTTAGCATGAATTTAAGTATGACAAATGATCATTGGCATATCTATCTATTTCCAGTACTTGAGCAGTCTATACTTCCACATGCTATAGATTCATTGTATTATTACAATTTAATTATGTTAATGCCATTCATTTAGAATGCTATCTTCTGATTGTGATTCTCCTTGGTGTCTAGAAAAGATGTAAGTTGATTACTTAATCTAAATAGTACATGGACAATTGTCTTTAGGATTGAAGCCTCATTCAAGAGGTTCAGAAATTGAGGGTTTTAAATAGCTATTTATAAGATATCTGGTTGCTAAGTTTTATTTCAAGGAGAGGGATTCCATGGACCACACTACCAGATTGATCAATCTAGGCCAGTTACTTACTATTTCTAATTTCAGTCTCTTTTTTCACCTATAAAACAAAGGAATTGTATTTGTCATTTCATGTACCTTCTAGCCTTAAAATTCTGTGATTGTAAGATTCAAAAATGATAATACATATAATAATAATTTAATGACATAATTTACAAACCAAAGGATACTTAAATTTGAGTGCATTAACTTATTTAACTTAAAATTATGAAAATAACCCTTGGTTAATGCTATAATTTTGCTCTTTAAAACTCCTTAAATTTTCTTAAAGTTTTCTTGAAACTCTTCTTCAGTTTTGGCAAAATTGAATCACTTTTCAATATATTACTATAGATCTCATTATATGCCAGAAAAATGATTAATAAAAGTTAAATCAGCTAGTAATTTCATTAAGTTAAGTGAAACAGGAAGTCAGTGTCACAAAAAGGTGAAAAGTAAATGCCTCTTTCATGTTCTCATTTAACTCATAAATAATATAATTAGAGTTTTGTCTTAAATGTTTACTGAGACCATACTCTCTCATTGAGCACTTTCAGACTTTGCTCTCCTTGAGCTTTGATGTTCAATTTCATTAATATCATGTTGGCATGAGTAATAAAGTACAAATATTTTATGAAATCAAAGTTCTAAGGAGTAACTGTGAAACAGTTGGTGTGTTTCTTAAACTAGTTCCCTCCAAATTAATTTAAATTGGCTCTGGAGTGAGCACTGAAGATTTGCTTAAGGACCATAAGAAAAAGGTAATTATAAATGGCAGAGCATCTGACTCCAGAGAGCTGTCGAGTAGGGTGTTTGGTGCACATCCAAGTTTTCTCTAACAACTTTATTAATTATCTGGAAAAAGAAATAAACGGCGGGTTAGTTAAATTTGCAGCTGATAATAATTGGGAAATGTTGCCAACTTTAATGCAAAAAAAAAGAGATGAAAAGGAAATAATAAAGAGAAAACTACATTGGGTTGAAATATAATGAGAACTATAAGGATACAAGTAAGAAATTACAAATATGATAGAGGAAAATTAAAAAATAGAATGAAGAATTCCAATCATAAACCTATGAAGAGAATACATTAGTAAATAGTTTTAAAGATTTATAATTTAGCTAGTAATACAGCTAATAAATATAGTAAGCTTAAATGTGGTAGAAAATGTACATGGCCATCAGTAATGGTTTCATGGATTAAGTCTGTGGATCATCAATGACTTTATTCTAAGAAGCCCTAACAAGAAAAAATTGCATGAAATTTTGGTGGTTGAGATTTGGAGAAATCAATGTGATGATCATGGTAAAAACATTTATTAAACTAAATCAGGTATAGGCTTTCTCACACCTAATCTTTATTTTAACACTCTGTAATCAGCCTTTACACAGTCTTTATCTATTCTTGAAAGCAAACAACTAGGCTTTTTAAAAACTCCTAAATAGTTTGCTGAATGACCCTGTACTATGTAGTATTTGTCAATCATACCATCAAGGTTCTTTGCTAGCAAAGAATAGTTTCTTTCATATATGAAAGGCTAAATAGTCATAAAATGCTATAGCTATTGCATTCTAAGCTATTCCAAGTGAGAAAAAGGAAAATAGTAAGACAAGATGAAATGATGATGCACTTATTATTTTCCTTACTCTTTACTCTCCATAATCCATTATTTTCCTAGTCATGAAATTCATAATACAGGAAGACATCATATATCAAACTCCCATTGTGCCTAAAATAATGGAGCCCTTACAGCACCATATTACAAGTACTTAATTATCTGCCTCTCTTTATTATATGGTGAGATATGTAAGGATAGAAACAGCATCTTAAACATTTTTGTAATTTTCAGCATCTAGAATCATGCCAAGTATCTATAAATACTCAGATAAAGTTAGCTAATTAAATGCACGCTACATGATATTTTAGAAACTACTTTTGGATACTATTAGTTCTGTGACATTGAGCAGATTTTTACCTCTCTGAGTCTCAGTCTTCATATTCCTAAAGATGGGGAAGATGATATTCTATTTTACAAGGATTTGGATAAATCCTGCGTATAAAATACAGTGCCTAGCCAAGAGAACTCTAACTCCCTTTCCTCCCCTCCCCTCCCC